>NC_134704.1:193584657-193893490 GCF_043290135.1 Rhipicephalus microplus | reverse complement strand
TTATTTCGACGTTTCGGCCTAGAGTCTGGCCTTCATCAGGATATATATATATATATATATATATATATATATATATATATATATATATATATATATATATATATACACGGGATATGGCACAACGGGAACGTTGTCAACAAGGATAAATATATTTGTTTCCCAAGAGTTTCTGGAGGGGTCTTCACTTCGTCAAGGGATGAGTTATACTAACATAGACGTTCAAACTTCGCTGTTGCCGCGTCTTTCTCGTTTGCGAGAGTGAGAAAGAATAAAAAAAACAAAAAAGAAACAAAACTTTGTGAACTCTGAGCACGAACCCAGACTGTGCACATCCAAATGTCGGTGTAAGTCTATATGCAGTTCTCATCCCGTGCTGGCCAGTTCTCGACGTGTGGCGGGCCACCCGTCGCCGCGGTGGCGAGAGGGGCCTGCGATGGCGTGCGTAAGAAATGAGTTTCCCCTTAATGGGTTAGTCGGCTCTTAACCTTTCATCTTCGTCCACTTCCCCTCAATGGCCGTCAAGTTGAGAAATATATATATATATATATATAAATATATATATATATATATATATATATATATATATATATATATATATATATATATATATATATATATATATATATATATATATATATTGTTACGTGAAGGTACACGCGATACTAGGCGTTTCAAGATATATTTACACCAACGCGCAAGCCAAGATGGAGAACAAGAGATGAAGATGACGATCCTTCTTACCCTGGCGCATACCCACAAAGGGGGCCCTACACCAAAATTATGTCCTCTTTCTCCGCGCCTACTTAACCTCTTTTGTGATACATTGTCTCATCACATAACCCCCGGGTGCTGAAGAACCGTCTCGGTGCTTTGTATGATGTTGCCGAGTGGTAAAGCTTAAGGCGAGATACATGAACAATATCTGTAGACAGTGAAGGGGAGAAGGAGGAAAAGTCGAGCGGGGTGATCTCGTAGGTCACATCTGTCACCTGGTGCAATACGCGGTAGGGTCCCAAGTAGCGGCAAAGCAGTTTTTCAGAAAGTCCAACGCGCCTGGTCGGAGTCCACAATAGCACAAGAGAACCCGGAGTAAAGGAAACTTGGCGATGATGGGAGTTGTAATGGTGCCGCTGCTGATCTTGCGATGCTAAGAGGTGCTGACAGGCGATTCCTCGTGCTTTTCGAGGTCTGGTGATAGCATCGCGGGCGTATTCGGTCGTCGAGTCGACGGCTGTTGGAAAGATGGTGTCAAACGGTAAAGCTGGATCACGGCCAAACACAAGATAAAAAGGTGAAAAACCAGCTGCATCGTGGCGTGAGGAATTATAGGCCGAACGTAACAAAGGGCAATGCAGCGTTCCAGTCCTATATATATATATATATATATATATATATATATATATATATATATATATATATATATATATATATCCTTTGTATATAGTATACACAGCAAATAAACTAACATCTTCCTCGAAATTGCTGCTTCAGAATCAAGTATTGTTCATTAAACAAAACTTGATTCTTGGGCCTTTAAGTGCACCAAGTGCGTAGTTAGTTGATCGAGGCAAAGTTTGCATTCTAAGTTGTACAAAATTTGTTGTATATATTTACATGCGCTGCTATACCCAATTTATTTTCACCGAGCGAATAAAACACGGGCAAATGATATGCCCAGGGAAAACGGGAAAAGGATATGCGCAGTAGCATATAAATTTCCTATGGCTGGTTTTGAATGGCCAAGTGGTTACAGGCCTTGAACGTGCTTTCACAGTGAGGTTATCCAATGATCATGTGAGAGGTCTCAATTACCGAGGACATGATTGGTAATGTAATAAATTGAGAGCTACAGTCAACGTGTGCAGAGGAAAAGTTTCTATCTGAAAAGCGATGCACTACACCAGAAATTGCCTTGATTCGCTTGGCGCAGTCACCCCTTTTTCTGGTTAGCTGTCTGGCGATGCTGCTGGTCGCTTGAGAATTCAAAATAACGGCGAAAAACTTGTATGACTTGACAAAACGGGGATTGTTTCTCCTGAGTGATAGCAACACTTTCCAGTCGGAAAATCCTTCAAATAAGTGTGATTAATCTGACAAAGCGATGGGAAACCACAACTCTCTAGTGGTCATCGAACAAGTTGTTCAGTTCGCTTGGCAAAATTGAGACTTCCTCTTTCACTCCTACCCTCCGGCGGTGATGGTCGTACCCAAACGGCTGAATAAAAGAAATGCGTTGGTTAACACCTCGAATAGGTCATCATCCCTATGTTAGGTCCAGTGCTTTGAATCCGCTATTTCACGGAAACTGCACTGATGTTTATGAATGTTAAAAGAAAAAATTATTCTCACGTTGAATGCGAAAACCCGGCGCCTCTTGTCTTGGGCAAAATATCGACGTCTAGCTCACACTCGCATAAAGTGGCCTTACCTTGCGTCATTTGAGGATATCTTCACCAATAACGTCAGTGTTTCTGCCATCGGTTAGTAACGTGGTGGCGCTTCCACCCAACGAGGCACATGTTATTTGTCATGAGAACATAACCGCATCCACTTCCGTTCAAATGCCGACAATCAGCCATTTAGCAAAACCGATATGTTCGTATCGGCCCAATATTTTTTTGCGCCAACACACAACCATTTTTATATGAAATGTAACAGACAAGAATGCCAAGGAATGTACTGGGGAAGTTATTAGAACCAATGTATAGTAAATGTGAAGAAAGAAAAGTTGGTGAAAAAATAAGTTGCTGGGAGGAGGAATCAAACCTACAACCTTCGAATAACGCGTTCGATGCTCTAACCACTGAGCTATCACGGCAGCCAATGCCCCAGCCACTTTAATGGGTTTATATGTGAATTTAAACGTGGGAGTGTCAGTCAGCGCCACCAGTAGCCATGGAGGCGAGTGTGGCACACTTCTTATGAGCCTGTTTGGCGTCACGTAGCCCGTGAACATAATAAAAGCCTGTAGCTGGCCAATAGTTCCTTGTATACGATCTAAAGGCACCAAGTCTGCCAGTAAGAGACCCTCGGTAATAAGTTAGCAAAAGAAGTGTATACTTAGGGCTCGTTTTTCCATGTTCTGACACAATATTAGTCAGATCTACCAGATAATATAGCAAAGGTATGTATAGGGGAAGTAATTATACCACTTTTAATGTAAATGTGAAGAAAGAAAAGTGGGTGAAAAGATAACTTGCCTTGAGTAGGATCCAAACTTGCGACCTTCGAATAACGCGTTCAATGCTCTACCACTGAGATACCACGGCGGCTATTCCTCCAGCCACTTTATGGGTTTATATGTGAATACAACTGTGGGAGTCTCAGTCAGCGCTACCAGTAGCCATGGCGGCAAGTGGGGCACACAATGAGCCTGTTTGGCGTCACGTACCACGTAAACCTATTACGATATAGCGGCTCACCAGTAGTGCCTCGTATACAGCCTAAAGGCACCAAGTCTGCCATTGCGAGACCCTCGTTATAAATAAGGGAAAGAAGTGTATACCTAAGGGCTTGCTTTTTCCACGTATTGACACAATAATAATGAAATCAAACAGGCAATCGTTCCAAAGAAAATGTAGGGGAAACTATCAGACCGAATGATAATAAATGTGTCAAGAAAGAAAAGTGGGTGAAAAGATGACTTGACGATGGCAGGAACCAAACCTGCGTCCTTCTAATAACGCGTTTGATGCTCTACCACTCAGTTACCACGGCGGCTATCTCCCGAGCCACTTTATTCGGTATATATGTGAATTTAAACATGGGAGTTTCAGTCAGTGCCACCAGTAGCCATGGTGTCAAGTGTGGCACAAAATGAGCCTGTTTGCGTCATGTATCACGTGAACTTATTACAAGCTGGCAGCTGAATAGTAGTGCCTCGTATACAACCTAAACGCACCAAGTCTGCAAGTACGAGACCCTCGTTAATGAATAAAGAAAAGAAGTGCATGCTTAACGGCTCTTTTTTCTGTGTTTTGACATATATTGAGATTTATCAGACAATAATGCCAAGGAAGTATAGGGAAAGTTATTCAACCTGTTGGTTTGTAAATGTAAAGAAAGAAAGGTGTGTGAAAAGTTGACTTGCCAAGGGCAGGAATAACTCGTTCGATGCTCTACCACTGAGCTACTACAGCGGCTATCTCCCCAGCCACAAGAATTCGGACTAGTTCTTATTAGGACTGGGAAAAGCGACTGCTTAAAAAATTGGCCACGTATCTGCATGTTCACCACAATTGTCGTCAAAAGAACATAGTCTTGCGTCTGGAGAGAGTGAAGAAAACGTTTATTTGATGCTCTGCGAAAGAAATTCGGCGAATGATATTCTGGAGGCGCTGCGTCTCGCAGGTGATAAGGTGTAGAACACAAGGCCAGGTGCCACCACCGTGTCGTCCTAGCAAAGCATTGGAAACACTTGCCGTTTCGTGCAAGCGTTTCATGGCTAGCGCAGCGTTATAAAGGCTATGAGTTTTTAAATTACTTATGTATGCCATTTTCTAGTAAAAAATACACATACATAATATTGACGTGTTGTTATGGTGCCTCAAATTTGCGCAATAATTGCTGTTTATTGACAATTGCACAAGTATGAACATTGAACCTTGAGAATTATTATTGGGCGCGGCGAACGTGGTCGGCCGTTTGGAGTATCGTTTAGTCACTTTGATGCAGTTTAGGGTACAGTTAGGAGCAACAAACAGACAAATGTACAGACAGACAGACAGACAGACCAAAATTTTTGCGTCGAAGGTCATCAAAAAAGACTATTCTGTTTAAATGTGACCTAGGAGGAGGCACTTGACGGGGCTTAGGACGATATATACACTGTCGTCGAGAAATCAGACACAGCGCCCGTAAGCTAGGCCGGTTGTCGTAGTTCTCACTTCATAATTCTCTGCGTCGCGCCAAATGCCTGCGCGCTTTGGGTCTTCGTCATTACACTTGGTCATGACAGCGAATCCATGAAGCTCTGGTGGGCGTGGCTGGCTGCATCGTGGTGTTCCGACTTGGCCATGCTGCGACTTGGCTCACAGGATTGCCATAAGCGTGCCTGGTGGGTGGCATTGCCTATTTTGCAGTGGCCGGCACTGGCTACGTCGTAGCAGTCGGTACTTGACTCCGACATGCTGCGGCTTAGCTTGGAATGCTGCCCATGACGATGGTTCCAATTTGGGGCGCTGACTATGTCGTTGTGGTTCTCATAGTCGCATACAGATTGTAGTTGCACGTATGATTCCGTTCGTGCGTATCTTCCGCGTTTAAGCCAGGAGTCTGTACACGGAAACACGATTCTTTAAGTGTACAGTTATTTCCTTATATATATATATATATATATATATATATATATATATATATATATATATATATATATATATATATATATATATATATGGGATATGGCACAACGGGAGCGTTGTCAACAAGGATAAATATATTTATTTCCCAAGTGTTGTGGAAGGAATCCTCCTTTCATCAGTGGATGAGTTATACTAGCATCAACTTCCAAACTTCGTTGCTGCTGCGTCCCTCTCCCCTTGAAAGATGTTTGCGAGAGTAAGAGAGGGAACTGAAAAAAGAAAGAAAGAAAGAGAAGAAAAAATGAAAAAAAGAAAAAAATAAATAGAAAAAAGAAGAAAAACCACTGTGAACACTGAGCACGAAACCAAATGTTGGTGTCCGTCGACATCCGGTTCTTATCCTGTGCTGGTCAGTTCTCGACGTTTGTCGGGCCACCCAAGATTGTCGCCGCGGTGGCAGGAGGGGTCCGCAACGGCGTGCGTAAGGAAAGGGTTCCCCTAATGGGTTGGTTGGCCCTTTACCTTTGATCTTCGTGCACTTCTCTTCAATGGTCTTCAAGTGGTAGGCGATCGTAAACACTTTGTATGTTCATAAAAAAACAAAAGAAAGGACAGTGTACACGTATTAGTCAGTCAGAAAAAACAAGCATGGTCTCAAGCTATCAATTTTTGTCACCAATTTCCTCCTGGCTTGCTTCTCGGAGGCAGGAGAGTCTTCCGGGATCCTCGTTGATGCCGTTTGTCACAAATTTCCCCCTGACTTACTTCTCGGAGGCAGGAGAGTCTTCCGGGGTCCTCGTTGTTGCCGGCTACTAATCTTCTAACTTTGAAAATAAAATATGCTTCACGCTGTTCGCGCTTGCACCTGTTTGAGAAACCGGACTGCAAAAGAGTTACGATGGTTACGAGCTGCTCGACGGTAGAGGAAAAGAACCCTACATCATCGAGGTAGACGAGACACGATTGCCATTTGAGTCTTGCGAGCACGGTTTCCATCATCCTCTAGAAAGTAGCGGGAGCAGAGAACAAACGAAAAGGGAGCCCTTTGAAATCGTATAGTCCATCTGTTCTCACAAACGCCGTCTTCTCGTAATCTCGTTCGTCTCTCTCGATCGGGCAATATCCACTTTTTTAAGTTAAATTATGAAAAGAAGGGAGCGTTGCCTAACTTATTGAAGGCGTCATCGATCCGCGGAAGTAGGTAAACAAAACGCTTTGTGACTACATTCAGCTTTGGGTAGTCAAAGCCAAATCACAGAGTGTTGTCCTTCTTTTTGACCAGCCCTACTGGTGATGCATATGGACTGTTGGATGGCTGGATCACGTCATCATTGAGCGATTCCCGCACTTGGTTCTTGATGGCTTTCCTTTTTTTTGCACTACTCAGTATGGGTGCTGATTTACAGGTATAACGTGTTCGACCACGATGCGGTGCTTTGCGATGGGGCAACGTCAGACTTTTGACGAAGTGCAAAAGCACTCCGCGAAAACTCTGATGAGGTCAGCAATCTCTTTTTTCTGAGATGACGAGAGCTCTCTGCCAATGTCTACTGATTGGAGTACATTATCTACTGTCTCCTAGGCACTGTCAAGAGTGCAAACATTGGATACTTGCACATACTCAAGCAGCGATGCTACTGATTTCCTTTCGCGACATGTTGGGGCTCATTTCCGAAGATAGTTAACAGAACATACGCACATCCATCACAAAGGCTCACCAGACCTCTTGCCACGCCTAGTCATTTCTCTAGTAGTAGGCCGATGTTTCCGTTCATTTGCAATGTGTCGATGTACGTTTATATATATATATATATATATATATATATATATAGAACTTGAAGGGAAGGCACGACCGGTCCGGGTATTTCCTATATTGAAATAACTTGAAGATAGTACATAAGAAAAGGATCGTATTTACTAACGTTTCGGCCGTGGCACTTACTCTGACGAAGGCCGTGCCACGGCCGAAACGTTAGTAAATACGATCCTTTTCTTATGTACTATCTCTTCAAGTTATTTCAATATATATATATATATATATATATATATGTATATATATATATATATATATATATATAAATATATATATATATATATATATATATATATATATATATATATATATATATATTTATATATATATATATATACACACGAGGGACTATTGGTCAGCTGCCAGCTG
This sequence comes from Rhipicephalus microplus, assembly GCF_043290135.1. NCBI lineage: Eukaryota > Metazoa > Arthropoda > Arachnida > Ixodida > Ixodidae > Rhipicephalus > Rhipicephalus microplus. Next base: position 193,886,008 of record NC_134704.1, on the reverse strand, counting down.
GTAATAAGTTCACGTGCTACGCTACACACGCTAATAAAAGAGTGTGCCATACTCCCTGCAATGGCTACTGGTGACGCAGCTGACACCAGCCCCCCGTTAAGTTCACATGTATACCCAATTAAGTGTCTAGGAGGATAGCCACCATGGTAGCTCAGTGGTAGAGCATCGAACGCGTTATTCGAAGGTCGCAGGTTCGGTTCCTGCCCATGGCCGGTTATCTTTTCTCCACTTTTCTTTCTTCAAAATTACAATACAATTCGGTCTGAAAACTTCCCCTATACTGTCCTTTCAATTATTGCGTCAAAACACGAAAAAACGCACCATTTATTATACAGTTCTTTCCTATATATATATATATATATATATATATATGAGATATAACAGGCAGTAATGCCAAGGAATGTACAGGGGAAGTTAATAACATTAATGGAATGTAAATAAGAAGAAAGAAAAGTGGATGAAAAAATTACCAACTGTAAGCAGGAATCGAACCTACGACCTTCGAATTACGCGTTCGAAGGTCGAATTACGCGTAATTCGAAGGTCGTAGGTTCGATTCCTGCTTACAGTTGGTAATTTTTTCATCCACTTTTCTTTCTTCTTATTTACATTCCATTAATGTTATTAACTTCCCCTGTACATTCCTTGGCATTACTGCCTGTTATATCTCATTATTATTGTGTTAAAAACACGGAAAAACGAGCCCTTAGGTATACACTTCTTTCCCTTATTTTTATATATATATATATATATATATATATATATATATATATATATATATATATATATATTCAGGAAAGAACTATAAATATATGCACTGTTTTGTGCGTCACTTTGGGAGTCGTCTGCTAAATTCGCCACGTTTCATCGCTCCGCGGTGAATACCAGGGGCTACCTGTGAAGATTTTCAAAGTCACTGTGGATCAATCACATGACGAACCTGAATTCGCCCATTAAACTCAATCGGCTTTTTACAATGGTTCAAAAACTAATTGTGCCACTTCTGTACTTACTGCCGCAACTATTGTTTGTGCCCATCTGAAGATATCTCCTTCCATAGAAAAGAGAACACCGCAGGTAGGACGCAGACGCCTCTTTTCCACAATTTTGAAGAATATTGGACACAATTCTTGAAAACCCCTCTCCATATACGTAGTTATCAATTTTTATTAGCCTGACTGCATTAAAGAGTCTGTGTTACAGAAATAATGTTGGCGTCGGTTTAAAAAAAATGTCGGCGTTTCCATGAGCCAGAAAGCATACAGGATGGAGGGCTTCGTGTCAGAGTCCAACCAAAGCATTTTGCATGTCAGACAGGTAGCCAAGCACAAAGGTTTGTCGATTGCTTAATCTTTTATATCTTTTCTTTTATATAGATACCCATGCCATTGCTGAAGAGAACTTCGGTAAAAGACAACATGTGAATGTGCCATGTACGCAGAGCGAACATTCTAAGTAACACAATCCGTTGCAGAACGCAAGGTGTCACATTATATGACTCTAACAACGAACGGGTCCTTAAAACGCGCGTCCATTGCAAAGCGCTCAGGCGCAAGGAAAGCAGGGTATATGTAAACTGGTAGCGTAACTTTCATAGAATCTTACGTATTCAGTAGTTAGCTGCTCGTTGTCACCATCTCCACCTAAGTGTGGAGGGCAAAACTAACCGCAAACAACAAAAAGCAATGATAAAACTGGACGTCACAACCGGAAGTTGTGGCGACGTCGTTCATTTCACCTACATAGCGCGAAATTAAAAAATTTTCGCAACTAGTGACTTTTTACGTGCCCTCATACGCATTTTCAATACGCCTTATAGCTAGCTAACTCGGGCGCGAGATAAAAGAAGGACCAACACGAAAGATTGAGGAAGCGAGACTGTTTTATTAGCCAAATATTGCACTTGCATTATACACCTAAGCGTCGCAGACAGAGAAATCGTGGTAAAATTTTTTCCCGAACGCAGTAAACACCATAGTTCAAAAACTCACGCGTTCCGATCGTGAAAAACCACTGCAGCGAGAAAGCACCCTCCAGAATATTAATTGGGCAACCGTAGAGCACGCTGTGTCTTTGCTTAGCATGTCGCATTTGCCCGCCCCAAAGACAGGGCACACCGGCCACGTACCATCGATTGTAGTCGGCGGTCACAGGAGCGCCTATTGGACATTCTGTTAGCGGCTTCAGCCCTGAAGTATCACTCCAATGAGCAGCACTCGAGCAAACCCATGAACATCAGAAGGTGCAGTGCTCAGCTCACATGTCTAGTATGACGAAGCGTCATGCGCAGAATAGCTTGAGCGACATCTGCAGTCGCAAATATGCCGCGTCTGAGCACGTCGGTGCCAGTAGTGTGCCTTCCTTGCAGTACTGATCCCTGTTTATCACCATGGATGCGACAACCGCTTTCGCCGCTGAAAGCGCTCTGAAAAATTTTGCCAGAAACAAAAGTAAAAAAAAAAAACTGAAGTTAACGCTTCTCTCCGTGATATCAAAAAGCCAGAGTAACTTTAGATAATAAAAGACGCCTATCCGCGTGATTGCTGCCTTCTTTTTTTTTTAGTGCTCTAATGTTGAGTTTGCTTTGACGGCCTAAGCATGCAGTCATCGTGGCCGCAGAGATAAAGAAGGGTAGAAACTGCTAGGTATACATCACTGGCGCCGCTCGTGCTCAGATGTGTCGTAATCGCGACTGCAGATGTCGCTCGTGCTGCTTCGCGAGCGACGCTTTGTCGTTACAGACATGAGAGTTGAGTGCTGTATGCACGCAACCACCACGCAAAAGAGAGCGATGCCTCACTCACCCAGCATTGCGCCGTACACAAGCCCTAATAGCAGATTGCCTAGATACGCCTGCCATTCATGGCGCTTGACCAAGAAAATAGGGGAACCAGCCATTTAGCGAAGTGTCAGAAAAAACCGTGAACTAGATTCTGAGTTAACTTTGATATTATCATCTTACAAAAAAATAAATAATAATTATATTGAGTTTTTTTTTGTTTCGGTTCGCTTTGTTCCTCCTCACTTTGTCGCGATGCAATCGTCGGTGGGCTTTGATGCTTGTGGCAATTGATCCTCGACACTTCCCGTTCCAAATTTCATGACTTATATAATTTGGCTATGCAGGAAGTGTGCAGCTGGGAAAGTGAGCAGTGCTTACTTCTAAAATTGTAAAATTATCGTGCTTTTTTCAAGCAATTATGGAACACGCGCACAAAGGTCTCTTTGCTACCGCCAGTGTAAAAGAGCCACCAATACGCCAAGCCTGAACATAACCGAATCACAAGGCAGTACAAACGCTGCCCGATTACGTTATTGAGCAACATTCCTAAATTTGAAGCTGCAAGGTTTTGTATTTTCCAAATAACGAATAAACTTTGAGTGACGTATGTTCACAAGCATCATAACAAGAAAATTAGTACCGATGATTTCTGTGCCATTCCCCAGTGTCACGGAAGAGCCGAAGACATCCATCCTGGTGCCAGGACCCCCCTTATCCGAGCCTGCTGCCCAGCCCATGCCCACTCCCGAGGAAATCATGGAACGTCAGCTGTCGAGAATCAAGGCTGAGCTCAGGGTCTACACGGTGCTTTGTTTTGTGGTGCTCGTCATTGGAATCGCCGTTATGATTGCCTGCGCTTTCAGGTTTTTCGGTAATGTATGCTTCTTTTGATGAACAGCTTGGTTTGAGGTGTCATTGAAATATAGAATGTGTCATCACATCCCTAAAAAATGACCCGCAACGCTTTTCGAGCAAAGCCAGCAAACGTAGTCTATCGTCAGGTATTTCGTGAACATACGTGACAACCGTCCTTTATTTAGATCACGGTGTAAGCAAAGTAATTTAGGTGTAGGCAATCTCCGCCTGCTGCAGTGGAGACCACATCGAGATAATGTGCGGCTTTAGTACAGCAACAGGCTGCTGTGAAGGATTACAAAAGCGAAAGGGCGCAGCGAAGATGGGGCTTAAAGGTTCGATCACAAGGACAGCCAACAATTTGAATTTGAATTTGAATTTTATTGGTCACACGTTTTACAAAAAATTTGCATACACTGCGTGGACTCATAGCCATAGGCTAGTTCGGGTGCAAACAAGAAAGACTTTATAAAGGCACTTCAGAAAAGTGTAACTAAAAAAACTTATACAATATCAATAAAGAATAACTAAAGTTTTTACAATATAATGTAATAAGGAATCGGCAAAGAAACATTACAGTGCATAAAATAACCGCCCTAAACCGTTCCAGTGCACGAAAGAACGAAAAAGGAACACCTACACACATATTGAAATCAAGACAGTCATCAGACTAATTATGACAGGGCAATAATAAATCAGCACATTCTTCTAAATAGTGTTTTTCAAGTGCCTTAGTGAAATTTTAACACAATTTTATTTCAAAAGGAATAACATTCCAGATTTTAATATCAACAAACTGTAAAAGCTGTTCACCATATACGTTGTTAGTTCGTGGAATATCCCATTTACCAAAGGTTATTCATCTAGTAGAACGAGAAGGGGCGGAAAACATCGACACATGAAAAGGGTGGTTGTAATTATTAACTGTGTGTACGCATCTGGCTAGTTTTAATTTCCATAGCTTGTGGAAGGGCAAAATAAGTAATCTGGAAAACAAAGGTTTGCTGGGGTCGTTATACTTGAAATGAGTAATGATTCTTACAGCCCATTTTGAAGTCGTCTGACCAAGTCCAGGTAAGTTGTGTACGTGTCGCCCAAAGACTCAACGAAATATGAGAAATGACAATGAATAAGGCATTCGTAGAGTATGACAATGAATAAAGCACAATAAAGCATTTGTAGAGTAGTGGTAATAAAATATTGACGACTGTGAGTAAGTGCATGACACCCTGAGGCTGATTTCGAACACACCTTTTGAATCTGCATCGGCCAATGTAAGTTGTTTTCTATTGTGACATCCAGATATTTAATTGTGGTTACTTGCTCAATCACGGAATCGTCAAATTTTATGTGTACTTCATAAGTATTATTGAATCTTAACCGAGAGTGAAATGTGTTGCATTTAGTCTTATCGGTATTTATAGATAGTTTATTATTCGATAACCAATGAGTGACCTTTTCCAGTTCAATATTGGACTTCGATTCAAGATCAGTTCGATTTTTACCTGTTACTATGACACAAGAATCGTCAGCATACATCAGTATGTTAGAAGGCTGTAATATCTGCGGAAGGTCATTCATATACAAGGAGAAGAGCAATGGTCGCAGCACCGAGCCCTGGGGAACACCAGTACTCCAGTGGCTCATAGGAGACACGAAATCGTTAATTAATACAGCCTGTTAACGATCTTTCAGGTAATCTGAAAGAAGTTGAAATATGGTCCGACAGAAACCATAATGTGGTAATTGACTCAGCAGTATTCTGTGGTATACAGTGTCAAAGGCTTTTTTAAAGGCCAGAAAGATAACTGTTACTAATTTATTTTGATTCAATGTAGTGTTTATTGCTTGAGCAAGGATCATAAGGGCGGTGGAGGTAGAATAATTTGGTCTAAATCCAAGTTGCAGATGGGAGAGCAAGTTATATTTTGCAATGAATTTATAGAAACGATTGGCAAGAATTTTTTCGAAGATATTGTTAATTATGCTCAAAACTGAGATTGGTTGGAAGTTTGACGGTTGAGAGTGATCACCACTTTCATGTATTGGAATAACTTTTGCAATTTTTAAACAAAAAGGGTACATGGCTGCTCTCACAGAATGGTTAAATCAGTCGACATAAAACTGCTCCGAGGACGTCTAAATTTTTTTAGAAGCCTTACAGTTAACCCATTTAGGCCTGCCGATTTATTCATTGGCATTCCTGACACAATTGATATGATTTCTTCAACGCCGATGTCATACATGACAAAAGAATCAGGATTTGAATCTGCGAGACCATTTTCTTGGTTTGGTTCCTTAAATTTTTTAGCTAGTTTTGTACCAATGGAGGCAAAAGAAATGTTAAACGATTCAACTGTACTGGAGTCGATGACATCAGGAAGCACCCTAGAAGCGGGAGGGTTTCCGACAACGTCATTTACAATTTGCCAAAGTTTTGCCGAATTGCCATTCGCCTGCTCTATATGTCGTGTATATTAATCCTTTTTACTCGTCCTCATCAAGGCAATTGATCTATTACGCATTGTTTTAGGCTGGCGCAAATAAAACTCGTTATTCTTGCGCTGTTTCCATTTGTCATGCCAGTAATATTTGCTTCTTATGACTTCCAAGATTTCTTTATTCATCCAGAACATATTGGCGCTTCTCGTGAATAAACCGAAACTTTTGTGCTGCTTCCTATATTCGCGTTTTTAAGAAGAGTAATAAAGTTCGAAATTTCGATATTAACGTCATCATGGTATATTTGATTAACGTTAGATCCAAGAAGAATATTTCTTAAAGCCAAGTAGTCTATTTTTGGTACAAACCTCGGCCAGTCACGTTTTTTATTCTTTAGGCAATCAACAGAGACAATATTAGGAAATAATCTGTGATAGGCTTGTCATACACTCCGGCACAAATATGTTTCTCAGAATTTGTCAGTGCATGATCGATCAATGTAGCAGACGTTGCTGTTATTCGAGTTGGTGTAGTGATGGGGTTGCGAAAGTGATACGATTTTAGCAAGTAGATGCGATCATCGTTCACTGGACTACATGTATCAATGTTCATATTACCAACAATAACGGCAGATTCTTTGACATTGTTTGTTAGCTGACTCAGGATCACTTAAAGCGTTTCAATGAAGGAGAGAAAACACAGGTTGGGGGGACGATAATATACGCCCACTCTAACTGAAGAATCCAACCTGATTGATTTGTGGGGTTTAACATCCCAAAACCACCATATGATTATGAGAGACGCTGTAGTGGGGGGCTCCGGAAATTTTGACCGCCTGGGGTTCTTTAACGTGCACCCAAATCTGAATACACGGGCCTACAACATTTCCGCCTCTATCGGAAATGCTGCCGCCACAGCCGGGATTTAATCCCGCGACCTGCGGGTCAGCAGCCGAGTACCTTAGCCACTAGACCACCATGGCGGGGCAATCCATCCTGATGAGTCGTGATTGAATGGCACGTGTGCTGCATGATATTGAAGGAAGAATTGTGGATTAATGCTCAGTTTTTACAAAGAGAGCAACACCGCCCCTTCGAGAAGGAGAGTCATGTGGCTTCGATAGCCTTATGTATTCAGGAATAACAATGTTTTCATTCCTTTTTAGCCAAATTTCAGTGACAGCGAATATGTCAGGGCGTTGTGGCTGCTGGCCAATAAATGCGAGAAGCTGATTAAGATTTTTTCTTATGATGCGAATGTTGCTGTGAAATATCGACATGAATCTGCGAGTGCGATTGTCTTGTTGATTTAGGCGAGACATTTTGTTTGAACTGGGTACGTGCACTGGGTATAGGCACAAGAGAACCGCTTATGCCACGCTGCCAAGTTCGTTTCGCATGTCACTTGAAACATGTGCGGATTTTCATTTTTACGCATCAGGATCCTGCTGTTAACCACCCACACAAACTTCCAGTTTTTTCTCTCTTTAGCTGTATTGCCTTCTCAAGCAGAACCTTGTATTCGGGGCACAGATGTCCGTTTACGAACACCGGCCCATTTCTCTCGAAACCAAGGGTTGATCTGTTCAGTCTGTGTTTTTGGCTGCCTTCAAGACCCTGTCTCGTGATGACCTAGACAAAAACTTCACCACCACGTGTTCGAACACAATGAACAGCATCAAGTGTGTTCTCATCGAGCCTTACACCCAGCGACAACGCAATTTTGTTGGTAGAGATAGATCCTCATTAGGTACCTAAGGGATTCTCTTCAGTTCAATATTTTCCTTTCGACTGTACTGTTTAGGCTCAAGTAGTTGCTTCTAGTTTCCTTCAATTCTTATTTAGCATTGAAGTTTCCTTTTGACACTCCATGCTGCGTGGCTTTGCCTCCGAAAGTTCCGAGCGCATGCTTTTCATTTCGTTTCTAAAGTCTTCAAAGCACACATATAGGTGCCCCATTGACTTTGTGACAGCTATAGATTCGGCCTTCACAGCTTTGATGGATCGGTCCTGATTCTTAATTGTTGCAGTAAGGTCAGACATAGCATTACCAAACTGCGCAGTCATTTCCATCAAAATCTCTGACTTCCTTGATGCTGCGAGGGGGTTTGTCGGCTAGGGACTATGCAAAGTCAGACAAATCAGCTGTTTCACACGACATGATTGCACAACAAATACAATAAACACGTGTGTTTTTCAGAGTGCTCCTGCAGGAACGAAATTTGAGAAATTAATAATTAGGGTAAATGCGTACTTCCCTACCTGAAATGATGCAAATCAACGGTTCAGCAGACGTGAAGTACAGCTGCCAGGACCGCTCTGAAGTGCACAGCCCAGCTGCGTGGTTTCTTATAATGGCGACAGAGATGGCGCCCCTCGATGAACTCCGGAACGGTGACGTAGTCTTGCTTGTTCGTTGAGTACGGTGTCTGCCAGGTTTCGCATGCGTCCGATGAAGGCCTGCTGGCTCGTGCCAACCCTCGAAGTAGTATTCGCTACACCGAGTAGCATCCAGGCAAAGACGGACACTCGTTCAACTAGGGCTCGCCGAAAGCTGCCTGAAATGACGCAATTCAACGGTATAGCAGATGTGAAGTACGGCTGCCAGGACCACTATGAAGTGCACATTCCAGCTGCGTGGTTTCTTGTATTGGCGACAGAGATCCCACCCCTCGATGAACTTCAGAACGGTGACGTATTCTTGCTTACTCGTTGAGTACGGTATCTGCCAGAATGTGCATGCGTCCGATGAAGGCCTGCTTGCTCGTGCCAACCTTCAAAGTAATATTCGCTTCACCGAGTATTATCCAGGCAAAGATGAACACTCGTTCAACTATGGCTCGCCCAAAGCTGCCTCAAATTACACAAATCAACGGTTTAGCAGACGTGAAGTACGGCTGCCAGGACCACTCTGAAGTGCACAATCCAGCTGCGTGGTTTCTTATATTGGTGACAGAGATGCCGTCCCTCGATGAACTCCGGAACGCTTACGCATTTTTGCTTGTTCGTTGAGTACGGTGTCTGCCAGGATGGGCATGCGTCCGATGAAGACCTGCTGGCTTGTTCCAACCCTCGAAGTAATATTCGCTCCACCGAGTAGCATCCAGGCAGAGACGGACACTCGTTCAACTAGGGCCCGTCCAAAGCTGCCTGAAATAACGCAAATCAACGGTTTAGCAGACGTGAAGTACGGCTGCCAGGACCATTCTAAAGTGCACAATCCATCTGCGTGGCTTCTTATATTGGTGACAGAAATGCCGCCCTTCGATGAACTCTAGAACGGTGACTTATTCTTGCTTGTTCGTTGAGTACGGTGTCTGCCAGGATGTACATGCGTCCGATGGAGGCCTGCTGGCTCGTGTTGTGCCAACCCTCGAAGTAATATTCGCTTCACCGAGTAGCATTCAGGCAGACACGGGCACTCGTTCAACTAGGGCTCGTCCAAAGCTGCCTGAAATGACGCAAATCAATGGCTTAGCAGACGTGAAGTGCGGCTGCCAGGACTGCACTGAAGTGCACAATCTAGCTGCGTGGTTTCTTATCTTGGCGACAGAGATGCCGCCCCTCGATGAACTTCGGAACGGTGACATATTCTTGCTTGTTCGTTGACTACGGTGTCTGCCAGGATGTGCATGCGTCCGATGAAGGCCTGCTGGCTCGTGTCGTGCCAACCCTCGAAGTAATATTCGCTTCACCGAATAGCATTCAGGCAGAGACGGACACTCGTTCAACTAGGGCTCGTCCAAAGCTGCCTGAAAGGACGCAAATCAACGGTTTAGCAGACGTGAAGTACGGCTGCCAGGACTGCACTGAAGTGATCAATCCAGCTGCGTGGTTTCTTATCTTGGCGACAGAGATGCCACCCCTCGATGAACTCTGAAACGATGACGTATTCTTGCTTGTTCATTGACTACGGTGGCTGCTAGGATGATTTGATTTGTGGGGTTAAAGTCATAAAACCACCATATGATTATGAGAGGCGCCGTAGTGAAGGGCTCCGGAAATTTCGACCACCTGGGGTTCTTTAAAGTGCACTCATATCTGAGCACACGGGCCTACAACATTTCCGCCTCCATCGGAAATGTAGCCGCTGCAGCCGGGATTCGAACCCGCGACCTGCGGGTCAGCATACGAGTTTCTTAGCCAATAGACCACCGCGGCGGGGCGTCTGCCAGAATGCGCATGCGTCCGATTAAAGCCTGCTGGCTCGTGTCTTGCCAAACCTTGAAGTAATATTCGCTTCACCGAGTAGCATACAGGTAGAGACGGACACTCCTTCAAATATAGCTCGTACAAAGTTGCCTGAAATGACGCAAATCAACGGTTTAGCAGACGTGAAGTACAGCTGCCAGGACCGCTCTGAAGTCCTGGAAGTCCGCTCTGAATTGACAGTTGTCGGTGAAAAACAGTGATATACCCACCAAAGATTCTTTTACACGTGTGAAAACTGGACTGTGAATTATATTTTAAGTCCAAAATAAGCCGTACAGGTCATCGGCTATGAAGTACATTCACCGCCGGCAAACGCCATTTTGCCATTGCTTCCGCGACGTCACAAGCTATTGTCTGCTTCAAGACAGCACCTTCCGCACGTACTGAGTGTGCTCACTGTGTTGCGTGTGTTGTTATCCGCGTGGTCCGCACGTGACACTGTGTTGAAAGTGGTGGAGGCATACTTCGCCATGTCGTTCATCACCATGTCATCAGCACAATCCTCACCTGTGATTTGGGCAATGGTTCATCGAACAGCAAAAGCGAGGACGACGTCGTGTTCACTGCCCATTTTGACTTCGATCCCATTGGCTTCGCTCAAGCGACGAAGAAAGCCTCCAATGCAGGATGAACCGAAGTGACAACAACTTAGGCGCTGTGGCAGACGGCATTCGCAATGATCAGTGGTTTCATTTCAAGTGTACCAGGTAGACAATTGAGCTTGTACTGTGTCTGCCGATGCAGCATTCACGAGCAAGTTTGACCTTGCGCAATAGAATTGGCAAAGCTGGCATATTTTTCTTTGCTACAATACATGCATGCACGACTTTCAGTGCTGAACATAGCAACTGGTCGTAATAATGGTGCTCGTTCGGACTGTTGTTTTTTATCGGTTGTTATGTGTGGCATATGTAAACATTAGCCGAAAATATAGTGAACTAGAACCAACAGCTGAACGGAACGAGATGTCAGTGCAGCGGATCTTCATGTTACACATTCCGGTCGAATCTTTACTTGAACACTGTCAATTTTATTGAGTTTTTTTTTAAACTCAAAAGAAGTGTTATGCTTAACCGTGGCATGGCGTGCGAGGAGTTTCAGTTAAAATATTTATCCGTAGCCAGAAACCACATACGTGTTGCACATTCACAGGAAACTGCTTGGTTTCACAAAGATCGACAAAGTTGTTTGCATCAAGTACTAGCAGTACGGCAGCGACACATTGTTTCAACCGCTGAAGTCATCCAGTTCCAGTGGCAACTTGGACAGTTCCGAAAAAGCTCGATTTCAAGTGCACTTCCCATGCAAAGCGATCGTCCTCTGGAATGCAGACCGTGCTTGCTGCTCACCCAGAAGGCGGCTGCGTACGTCACGCCTAGCGAGCACGCCAGTGTTGCCTAATTCTCAGGCTGCTAACTTGTTTACAAAAAAAATATTCGATAATGAATCATTGCCATATCAGATTTCACTAAGATTTCACCAGCTTGTCTCGAATGTACAGTGGTGAGCACTGTTAGGGTGAACACACGAGCGCTTGGCTGACGGCACTGTCAGCGCCCCGTTACGGTCATCACTGGGAAATTGGGCATGCGCATCACGCCTTCCGCGAAATAATTGTTCCACCACGCGCATGATGTCAAAAATGCACTTGTTCGTCGTCTGCTAGTCGCATTTTTGTTTCCTAAGCCCATGCATGCTGCATTTTAGGATTCCTTTAAACATCTGTGCTTGAACAGAACAAGACAAAAGAAAACTCGTATATTTATGGGGGCGTGTCTATTCGTTCCCATCAAAGATGTTGTGCATGCAACGCCGTATATAAAACAACCAAATATCTTTTGCAGCCGTTCATTCTGTCGCCAGCTCGTATTAAGGCTAAGGTTCCTGATGATGAATAACGCTCAATTGTCGATCTTTCTTTGAAAGGTTATTCCCAGCGGTATATTGGTGCTTTAGTTAATACGCCCTTGAAGACTGTGAACAGGATAATTGAAGCCTACAAGTATGAAGGTCGCATTAGGGATGCACCCTATGCACCACGCCCTAAAGCTACCACAAACGATGAAGACGCCCTCATAGTTGCAGCTGCTGTTCGTAACCCTTTCTTGCCAGCCCCAGCGATACGCGAGGACTTGGATTTGGACGTTTCGGACACCACTATTCGGCGTCGCCTGCGTACTGCGGCCCTTCACATTCGCGTTGCAGCGCGGAAGCCACTACTAACGGCGGCACACAAGGATGCACAACGGCAGTTCACTGAGTTGCACGAAGCATGTACATCAGAAGAGCGGGGTCGCGTCATCTTTTCGGATGAGTCGACGTTTTCGACGCAACAAGACCAAAGATTGGGTGTTTGCAGACTACCAGGCACACGGTGAGGCAAACTTCCTGCTTTGAAAAGCAATTGTTTCAGTTAACGCCAAAATGCCACGCAGGAACGACCCAGACAACGTGCAACGTGTTTCTGCCAGTGGGAGATCGAGTGTGAGCGTGTGGGGTGCTGTTTCAAGATATAGTTTAGGGCCCCTGCAACGTATACCTGGACACTTATCGTCGGAACAGTACTGCAACATTTTGAACAATGTGCTGTTGCCATATGCGAGCAGTTTATTCCCAGACGGTGATTACCTGTTCCAACAGGACCGGTCACCGTCACACACGGCGCGGGCTGTCAAGGAGTTCCAGGCGGAGCAGCACATGCAGCTACTGGAATGGCCTCCGAAAGGAGCGGACCTGAATGTGATAGAAAACATGTGGGGCCGTCTGAAAGCTTCTTTGGCAAGGAAGCCTTTATTCCGCGACTTCGGACCAGTTGTGGGCGCAAGTCAGCAACGAGTGGGAAAGGCTGAAAGCCGATGGATATTATGTTCGATCACTTTACGGCTCGTTACCGTCCAGAAATGCTGCAGTCGTTGCTGTAGGTGGTCACATGATTCGCTAATAGATTGATTGATTGATTGATTGATATGTGGGGTTTAACGTCCCAAAACCACCATTTGATTATGAGAGACGCCGTAGTGGAGGGCTCCGGAAATTTTGACCACCTGGGGTTCTTTAACCTGCACCCAAATCTGAGTACACGGGCCTACAACATTTCCGCCTCCATCGGAAATGCAGCCGCCGCAGCCGGGATTCGAACCCGCGACCTGCGGGTTAGCAGCCGAGTACCTTAGCCACTAGACCACCACGGCGGGGCGACTCGCTAATAGATATGCTCATGTTTTTATATTTGTTCTCATGATCTTGTTCAACTCGAATTGCAAAAGTGCAATTTCCTTGAATAAAACTTTTAATAATTATTGCTCTTACACTCACTTTTTTCCTTCACGCGCCAATCTTCAATACACATGGATCTTGAAATGCAGAAGGTATCAGCTCAGCGAACAAAAAATGCGGCTAGCAGACGACGAACAAGCGTATCGAAGGCGTCATACGCGCGGTGCAAAGAGTGTTTCGCAAAGCACATGCTGCGCATGTGCGATATTTATAACGATGGCTGTTACGTGGCGCTGATATTGCCGTCGGCCACGCGTGTTCACCATAACAGTGCTCACCACTGTACAAAGATCAACCAACATAACGGAGATTAAAGACAACAACTGGGTGTTATGGCACCTTCAAAGGGACCGAGCTCAGCGAGGTAGACGCCAGTTTCCGCTTTACTTTTCTCTGCTTGCAGTTTTGCTAAAGCACAGTGCATGCGATCTAAAGTAAATCTAGGCACACATGCTGCGTTTTTCGCGACCAAAAAACGCCATGTATTCTCCCATACGGAACGTTGTTAGGACGTCCGTCGTCTGTAGTTCATACGATGGCAAGAGAATCGACACTTGGGCTATTTTGTTGAGATGCACGGTGTGGCTGTTTAAGCGCAAGAAGAAACAATAATCTCGGTGTTCACAAACGCTCCTTGACTCGACGCTTCCCGGAAAAAGCTTTTTGAGGGTCACTTTCACGTTCACAAACTGCCCTTCACTTTAACCGCACCTAGTCTTGAGAAAATCTAGAGTGTTTTCTTCGAGATTGTCAAGCGAGCGAAGGAGCTACCCTGAATCGCCTCTTGAGGGAAGTTTCTGCGCTAACACAGCGTTCATGGCGGAGCGCTTCTCCGTTCATCGGTGTTTCTCCATAAATTAAGCTGCCACCACCACGTTCCTTTGACGGTGACGGTGCGTGTTTACTTGGAAGCTGTCTTCGAATGGTTCGGCAATGGCCCCTGTGCTGCCCAGACAGCTGGGCATGGTGTCGAGAGTGTTGTAAAGAGCTCGCTAGTGTTGTGATGTGTTGTGTTCTAGGTGGTCCTTGCAAGAGTCTGTGGATTACCTACTTTCGGGTGAACGTATACTATCATCGCGCGAGTGTTCCAAGTCTGACTATGCGGGTGCCAGTGCCTTCACGTGTTTGGACGAATCTCGCATATTCACTCAGTTCAAGGGTGGCACGAAAGCTTGGCAAACAAGCGGAAAGGAAACATCATAGATAACTTTTGATGCACCCCGCGGTGGGGGTCCAGTGAATAACGTTCTCAGTTGCTTAACCGCAGGTCGCGGTATCGAATCCCGGCTGGAGCAGCTGCATTTTCTATGGAGGGGAAAATGCTGTATGCCCGTGTGCTCAGATTTCGGTCAACGTTGAAGAACACAAGGTGGTAGAAATTTCCAGAGCCCTCCGCTATGCCGTCTCTCATAGTTATATGGTGGTTTTGGGATCTTCCACCTCGCACATCAATCAATCAAAGTTTAGATGCATTGCATTTACCGTAATCCTAGCAGTTTCCTCTCTGATAAATACACGCTACTCTATCCGAAATATACGGCCAAGTCTAACTGCGTTTGATGGATATTCCGTATCAACGAATAGGTACGTTCTCTCAATTTTTCATCACGTTTTCTTTTTCCTTTATCAGATCACTATTCGAGAAACTTAGGGCAAATAAAAATGCCAAAACCAGAAGATTGTTTTAAAATATTTTCAATAAGAATATTTTTATTAGGTTTTCTAGGTTTTTTGACAAACATCAGGTTATAGCACTATCTCATTTTGGTTTCAGGCCTGGCCTCTAAACCCAATGTACGCTCCTTCATGAAAAGAAATTATAATTAAAAATATGGAATCAAAAAGATTAAGGTTAGGTGTTTTCATAGACTTCCCCAAGGCCTTCAATACTATAAATCATGACACATTACTGCAAAAGATGAAAAGCTATGGCATTCGGGGTGTTGCCATAAATTTACCTAAAAGGTATTGCTTGACCGACACCAGTGTGTGTCAATAATGAAGGAAGTATCCACACGAGCAAAAATAAGACATGGCGTAGCATAGAGTAGCATACTCGGCCCACTTTTGCTTATTATTTTGTTAAATATTATCACAAGGATAAACACATATATAGAGTATGGTATTTATGCAGATGACAAGAGCTTGTTTTTTTAGGCATGAACATTGACAATATCTAATCATTGGCAAATGATACACTAGGGAAGGTTTACACTAGGACAGTAAAAATCTCATTACGTATAAACTGTTCTAAAACCTAAGTTATCTTCAGAGTGAAATCTACACCATGTCCGATGCTTTAGTCATTTTCATGAAATATAGTGCAAATAGCACTCTCGCCCTCTGCAAAGAAGCCAGGAATTGTGTTTCACGAACAAATGTATTGGCAGCATCACACCTATTACATAAAGTGTGAACTTGGTAGACTAGTGGGAATTCTTAGTAAATGTCAACGTATATTACCAGAATAGCAAAACCTTGTGGTATATCAAACCCCATTAGCTCCACACTCACGCTATTGTCGTTTAGTTTGGGGAACGCGAACAAAAAATTCATACATAAGTTGATTATATCACAAAAAAAGCAACACGTGCCATCTGAAATGTTTCTCGCAATGCGCATACGTCTGATTCTTTCACACGAGTGAAAATTTTAAAAATTGATTTTTTCTATGAATACCGTTTTTAACAACAATCAGATCCAAACCAATCCGTAAAAGCCGCCACTTACATACATTTGTCAATTTACTTGTAAATCATTCTATACGTTCAATGAGACACTCTGCTAACTGGTAAACTCCACGGCCTCGTACGAGCAATGGGTCACATCTACTACAAGTTTGCCTACCCACTGTACTAAATAGGTTCAAATTAGCAAGCGATAGTATACGTGTAATGTCTAAAAATTCCATTCTAAGTATGCTTTCATTGAACGTTCAGCTTTACAATAAAAATGCTTCTTGAGTGTCTGATCTTGATTTTCGCAGTGCGAGTTGAAATGTTTGCCGCAAGTAAACGCAAGTACCGCACGTTGCTCCCACTCTGTCAGGGTGGCGGGGCTTGTCAACCTGCAGATATTGCAGCTTTTACCCTGCTATCCTCACAATGTTTGATACTTTTCCTCTTTCCTATCGGAGCTTTGTTCGAACTGTATAGATTATCATGCATTGATTATGGGGAAATAAACCAAATCTCAAATCTCAAAGGTAATCAGCTGCTGACTCGCAAGTTGCGAGATCAAATCCCATCTGCGACGGCAGTTTTTTCGATTAAGGCAAAACTGCTGTAGGCCTGTGTGCTCAGGTTCTAGTATGCATTAAAGAACCCAAGGTTGTCGAAATTTTCCAAGCCCTCCACTACCACGTCTCTCATAACCACATAGTGGCTTTGGGACGTTAAACCTCCAATAATAATCAAGAAAGAGACGACGCATACAGACGATGGCTCTAAAATTGTTTATTTCGGGAAATGTCAATGCATAGATGCCTTCAAGGCAGCCATACCACACGTACGCCTGGCAGACAACGAAACACACACACACACGCAAAAGTGAAATCTGAGTTGAAAAGTTAAGCAGTGTATTACCTTACATACGCGATGAAATGAACTCAAACTCAAATGGTTGCAGGGACGGAGACGTGTCACTTATGCGAAGTGGTGCACTTTTTTTAAAATGCGAACTTCGGCGACTTTGAGCGTATCTATCTATCTATCTATCTATCTATCTATCTATCTATCTATCTATCTATCTATCTATCTATCTATCTATCTATCTATCTATCTATCTATCTATCTATCTATCTATCTATCTATCTATCTATCTATCCGCCTACGGGTTTTAGCACTCCTGGCCGCTTCGGTGATGCTATCTATACCAAACTTGGTATGGAGTAACATCACAGTTTGATATACATATTTGACTAGTCGTAACATTAAAATTATGACATATATGTCATGAGTGTCATAAAATACATTTCATAATCATACAGCCCTTCTGGTGGTTTCGTTCACATGGCATGTTACGAAACTGGTATGGTATGACATAATTGCATGGCGCACACATGACAGACCGTAACATGAAAATCATGACATGCGTGTCATGTAGCAACATGACAACATGTCACGCTCATGATGTGCTCACGGCCGTTTCGCTAGCGTCACATATTCCAACGCCTCCTGGAAAAACTATTGCTGAAACGTCGCTCCAGTTCCAAATGGGAGCTTCCTGCCAGCCCGAATTCTTGGAGACCATGCCTCCTGCCGTGTGTTGCGACCGTCCGCCGTGTGAAACCGCTCGCCTCCGTACCGCTCAGTTACGTGACATTACCTCACCGCTCTGTCATGTGACATCACAGCTGCTCGAAGGCAACTGTGAGAGCATTGCTGCGTTCGCAAGGAGTGGCCGCCTGAGGCGTTCGCCTCCGTACCGGACGGGGAGGGTAAAATTGGAGGGTAGGGTGGCGTGTCCACAGCACGCATTCCAGGCATAATTTTTCTAGGAGGCATTGCATATACCAAATTTATATTACAGTACGGAATGGATGACCAAAGTATGTGACTGGTGTAAACATAATAATCATGAAATGCGTGCATGGAACAACATAACTAAATGCCACGCTCATGATGCGCTGGCGGCCATTTCGCAAGCTTCGTATATGCCACATTTGGTATTGCGTCATGCCAATGGATGATGAAGGTATGTGAGTGGTGCAAACGTAATAATCATTAGATGCGTGTCATGTGAGAACATGACTACATGCCACAGTTAAGGCGCCAATACGTTTCGACGTGACGCGGTTCGCGTTCTCGCCGGCGTTCATTTCGTCGCGTCATGCCGGCGTTGCCAGGCCAGGTGGTGGTCCTGCGATGTACCCGCAGGCGCGTGCCGCACTGCGCTGCTTTGACGCATGCGTGTTTCAGCGCGTCCGGCGACCCTCCATCACGAAAAGAGGAAGACACAGTGCTGTTTGGGTAACGCATCGGTGCGAAATGCAGCATGTTGCATTTCGCGCCGGTTGCCGTTGGGCTACGCCGATGGACGCTGGTCGCGCCTGGCGTCATGCTATAGGGTGCTCGCGTTTTGGTAACTCAACTTCGTTGTGCCTGACGTGCGCACGCATCAACGCTATATTGGAGTATATTGGCCCCTTCATGTTGCCCTCGCTGCCGTTTTGCTAGCTCCACATATAACGAATTTGCTGTTACGTGACGTCAATGAATGACGAAATATATGACTGGTGCAAACACGATAATCCTGACACGCGTGTCATGTGAGAACATGACAACATACCACACTCGTAGCATGTTCGCGAAAGTTTCGCTAGTTGCACATATACTGAATTTGCTATCACGGGACGTCAATAGGTGACGAGGGTAAATGACACATCCAAACATGATAATCGTGACACGAAAGTCACGTACGACATCAAGTACCTCCACCTCGTAACGTTGTGCTGATCTTAAAGTGACATAACATTTCTCATTCGTGCTTTGCATATAATCTATTCCCTCTGTACGTGGGATCTGCCAATTTTTTAGATGATAGGCTTCCAAAGCCAGCAGCGCATGCCCATTGTTGCTCCTGTGAAGGATCAACATCTCTTCAAATCGTACTTCACAATTGCAGCAAGCGTTAAGATGAGCCAAAAGATGGGCTCCTGTAGTCGCATTCTTCTTAATCTGTTGTAAGTGTTCCCTCAGCCACTCGTTGATGCATCTTCCAATTTTACCGACATAGATGTTACCGCACGAAAGCGGCATGGCATAAACCTCGTCGACGGCACATGAAACATAGGTCACACCGTGTCGCGTATGCACCATCCTCTGCTAATACCGCAGGGAGCTACCTTCAAAAGCTTGTTCAGGGCAGACAGCACTAAAGTGACACTCTGTCTGCCTGCCACTTTCTTGATTGATGGAAAATTCAATGCACCTCAGGCATCACTTTGTCATGTAGAGCGTCTGGCCACTTGATGAATTTATTTTTCGGGATGAGAACTTCCGCCACTGCAGCCAAGAGGGACTTCAAATTCGCCTGATTTGATTTGTGAAGCTACCTTGAATTTTGTGAGTGCATGTTTTATTAGAAACCACTTGCATGGCCGACATCGCAAATCCTCTTTTTACAGTTTTTGAGTGTGCAAACCTCAAGAGTGACATATCCTTATTTGCCCGTGGAGTGTATGACCAAAACACGTAACATTCACAAAAATCTAGCCTTAATTCTTAATATATGAAACGCCTGTGCGCGGAAGCTAAAATTAAAAAAAATTGTCCAGGCCGGGCGAAATAATCTAAAAAGTTAGTCATCAAGTCCAGGTAAGAGGGGCCTAGAGATAATAAAACCAAAAAATCATCAAAGTACCTGAAACCTTTACAATCTTTATCAAGCTAAAATCTTTGCTTAAAGAAGAATCTATATTTGATAAAAAGATATCAATAAGTAGTGGTGCCAGACAGGACCTGATACATATGCCATTACGCTGCGAATATGGCTGGTCATTAAAACTGTAAACGTTATTTCAAGATAAAACTCTATGATGCTGCAGAAATTGGTCGAAGAAATACCCACAA
This sequence comes from Rhipicephalus microplus, assembly GCF_043290135.1. Lineage (NCBI taxonomy): Eukaryota > Metazoa > Arthropoda > Arachnida > Ixodida > Ixodidae > Rhipicephalus > Rhipicephalus microplus. The sequence goes on along the minus strand of NC_134704.1, from coordinate 193,865,870 downwards.
AGTTTTAAAAAAGCACAGTCCCAAATCCCTCAATCAATGCTTTCACTGAAGACATAAAGGCCATGTTGGGGTACAGAATAAAACAAATCTTCTATGTCCACTGAGAAGCCATATCCCGCATCACTATTCCCACTCAAGATTTGCACCATATGACGTGCATTTGTGGAATGAAAGGGATCATTCTACATCATAGACTACAATTGTTTCTGCAAAAACCAGTCAACATAGTGTTGCCTGCACCCCGTTTCACTGACGATAGTTCTAAAAGGTACTTCTATCTTTTCAGCAAGCAATGTTTTTTTCCATTTTTTAACAAAAATTCTCGCAGATTGTTTTGAAACAAACCTCCTTACCAACAGAAACAAAGTTTATATACACAGTCTGCCGCACTTTCTCGCTAAAAATACAATTTCCATTACAACAAAGTTCCTTCTATATCAACTTGTATGAGGCGGAGGTCGTTAGTTCTCAGAAAGGACACGTGTGGATGACACACCATCTCAATGCCGAGGTGGGGCTTTTGGCAGCGACTTGTCTACGCTTGTTATGCCCTCAAGTAAGCATTGATTGCGGTACTCTTGCTTAGCTTTAGACGTGATATTTTGATTCATACCAATCAGATCATAAGCAGAAATAGTCAAAGGTGTGCAAAGTTCAGGGCATTTCGTTAGCAAGCGTTCTACGTCATCAGGCAAGCTAGCATTTCAAACCACCTTCACAGTTGTCATTAAAATAAAGGCAGACTTTTCACCGGAGCAGCGAAAAAAAATGTCATAACACTGACCTGGAGACGTATTCACAAAGCGTTCTCTTGGCTACGCATTTTCTAAGCCAAATATTCTCCTATCTGGAGGGATTACTATAGCGCGGGTACAAGTTTAACTTATTCGGCACTTAACAGGGTGAGGAGGACACACGATAGCTGATGGAACGACAAAGAAAGAAAGAAGTGTGTGCCAATAATATCAAGGTAGCACACAAAGTGTATAGCATCGAGAGTATACGATGATATCCAATGATTTGCTGCATCTAAGTTTCAGTTCCGCGAGCGTCTGCTACAGCACTTACGGAATGCCGCGTACGTTGTAATAGACGTTTTCGTGTGCTGTGCAAAACCAAGCACTCGCCTTTCATGAACAAATGTAGCTAAAAAAGAAATTGCTTGATAGCCTGAAAGTCATCAAGCAATCTGTGCACTATCTCGCCAAGTAAAAGTAAACTAAAAGGTACTTCTCCAGGTGCACCACATCAATGAAACCACGCATAAATTGATGCGTGCAATGTTTGAAAATGTGCCTCAAATGTCTTCCCTTGTTTAACGCGACCAGTTGCCTTACATTTAATGAAGCTGCCCTGCTACTCATATATTCCGGTGTAATCAAGCACGGTATTGTGGTGATTAAGGGTGTTTTGTACCTAGACGGTAAAGGTTGCGCTTTTTTACAATATTCTTATTACAAGACACAGGAGCGACTTTTGTGCCTGTGGACAAATTGTGTAGAAATAAAGAACATCAGTAATCAAATGAAATTGTGAGCGAAATTTCGCTGGTTCTATGCACCGCAGCATTATTTTAAAGCCGGAATGCGAAAACGTGCATACGCTTACGCTTAGATATGTGTCTACGTAAAACGAGGGAGACTCGTCGGGAGGTGTTTCATTGCTAAAGCTTTTTGTTTACAAAACACGGTGCAAATATTTCGTCCAGCGTTGAGTGCGCAAACAAAGCAAGAACGTGTATACGAGTCTTTAAGTCGAGAGACGTTATCACATGTGCAAAAAAGACGAAAAAAAAAGAGAAACTTTCGTTTCGTCTCCACGAAAGCTTGAAATTGATAGATAATAAAGACAATTTTCCGGCCCAGGAGACGTCAGGGAAAGTTTCCGCAAAGCAGCATCGGATGCTTGAAGAGCATAAAAAAGTGGAGTACGTGTTTTATGGGAGCGACAGCTACACAGAAAGCGAGATGAAATGTGACTGTCTTTAGATGTGAGAAAATCAATGCTAATTAGGATAGTTGTGAGTTGATGAGCCAAATATTCCTTAAATAACGCTAATGAAAACAAACCAAGTATTCATCTAGTGAAAGTGGCACTAGTGAGAGTGAATTCATAATAGTTGGTTAGCGTTATCGTAGGCCGATATATCTTTTTATTTTTTCATTTACATTTGGCACACTATGAGAAGATAGCATGCGTTAGAGCCCACTATCCCAACATCTCGACAGTAATGTACAAGATAAATAGTGCACGGTTATACAGCCACACCTGGCGGTTTCTATCTTCTAGTAAGCTTGGGCAAACGCATTACAACTATTTTTTCTATTTTTGGCCAAGTTTCACCAGACCTTTTTGCATTTGGCGTCATTCGAAGCATTGAAGATATATCAGCAATAGGGTGAATACAAGCCCTGCTGCAGTGGACGAGCGGTTACAGTGCTCAGCTAAAATGTTGGAGGTTATGGGTTCAATCCGCAGTGTCGTGTCACCGAGCACTTTTTTAACAGGTTGTCGGGCCTGAGATTATGCGTGGCAGCGGGTGCTAATTTTTTGAGAAAGTGGGTTTCGCGTTTTCTTCTTTCACTCCCCTTTTGACCCAAAAGCGAGGTGCCATGCTTCTTCATAAATTACATAACTCAGGGTTCATAATTTTTTCCTCCATCCTCTCTTATCGCGCAGGTGCCCAGTGCTGAAATACCAATATCATACTTGGTATATTACTTTCCACGTGTTTGAATATTCAACCAGCGATCAGTCACCACGGCGTTTTGAAGACAACCTACACATGCAGTGAGATAATTGCTTGCTGCCAAGTTGACTGCTTTTGTCGGGACACGTTTTCGTGCTAATTTTGTGGGCATTCTTACATGCAGCAAGGCCAAAGAGCACGGACAGTTAGAGAAGACACAAACAGAGGGATTAGTTTATATCTTCTCTCCCGCTATCTGTCATGCTGCGCGCTAAAGTGTAATGTCGCTATCAATGAATAAAATGAACTATAGCAGGTAATCGAGTTCTACTAATAGGGTCCCCTATTGTCCAGAAGGGAAAAAACAATAGCAATTTGATTTGTGTTATAGAGAGATACTCTGCTTTTGGTTACTACAATAAATGTTTAAACCGAAGTTTCTTTTTTATTAACAGTTCCAGTAGAGATGAAAGGTACATGGACAAAACTCGTGTATTCAGCTTGACTACGTTTGTGACCTTAATAGTAACTGCCTACCGGCACTGCAATATGCATAAATGTAACACAAATATACAACCACGGGTGATAGCCTACTTATTTTCATTAAAATTGATATGTTGAAATTGACATAATCAACCAATACAATGTGTACAAGATATACTACGTAGAATAGCTATGCTCTAAACTAGTCTTTGCTGGTTGGTTTAACTTTAATCAATTTCTTGCTCATGACTGTACATTGGCAAATGAAACAACTTCTTCGAATGCAAATATTTTGTGTAAGGATACGTTTATTTTTATGCAGTAAAAACAAATTTAATTGTATGTTGACTGAGAAGAAAAAGAACTAGAAACAAATTTTGCTAAATCATTACCAAACTTACTCATCAATGATAAATGAATTCTCATTTAAAAGATAATACATACCACGAACATACACTGAGTTGTAAATATGAAGATGAATGGCTATAAAACAATTCCAATACACTAATTTTGAATATGCAGAAATTAACTTACGAGAAAAATCTACCAGCCCTGTTATGTCTGAACTCGTTGTTTCTCGAACCATCTCGAAAAAGCTTGATGCATAGTTTCCGCTGCTCCCAAGTGACAAGCAGTTTTTATGGGAAACACAAGAATCAAACCCTTGACAATGTCATGCTAGAGAAAAGAGCTGTGCATCAATATTTCGTACATGTCTGCAATATTACTTTGTTTATTTATATAGCTTGGCTCATTCACAGCACACTAACAAAGCATGTTAAGACACTTGGGCTGAAAACGGCACAGCGCAAAGAAATTCTAGAATGCACATGAATAATACAATTCTAAGCTACTACGCTTCTTGGTGCAAACAGTGTTTATATTGAAAGCTAAAGACCCTCTTTCGTTCCCCGAAAAAACTCCTCAAAAGACTTCAAAGTTTGCGCATCAACACAGTTACGATACAGCTGTCTGTTAGTCTGTTGAAAAAAAATCCGTTCACATGTGGGCGAAAACTGTACACTGATTATGTGAGGTGATGCTCCAGGGCACTGCATGTATGTCTTGCTGCTGGCCTCAACTGCGATGTGGCTCAGCACATATGTGTAAACTAACAACTAATACTGTGTCACTGCAAAGTAATTATGTGTCATTAGCATCAAACAGAGACCACAATAAAAGAACATAAAAACATTTACCTTCCCCCAGTTCAAAAAGCGTAAAGACATTTCCATATTGTTTTCACAGTTCATCTGAGGATAGTAACAATGATTGTGAACACATTGTTACTTCCACCAACAAACTACTCCCATAGTACAGTACCTCGTGCTCTAAATCGTTAACATTTTCTAAACACACTTTATCATGGCGTAGTTCTAGTGACCATGGCCTCATCAAGCGTTTTGTGAGGCCCACGGGACAATTTTATGCTCCCATAGTGGATGCCAGCTTCTATATTAGAGTTTACCAATACCTCTGTAGGGCTAAACATTGTACTGGCGATTAGAAAAAGACAAGTAAATGCAAGCAATAGCTACGTATAAATTGAAATACATGCTTTTGTTTCTGGTCTGAGTAAAGCTGCATAAATATAGGTCACTTGCATAATAAACAATTAAATTATGTGCAAACCTGTCCGAGCAAAGTATACATTAAAAACTTACACTTACACTGTAGAAACAGAGAAGTAGACTGTTGAAGGATGGACAGGCAGTGGGATAACAATACACAAGCACTAAAATTTACTGTTAAGATATACTAGGAGAAGTGATGATCCTCTTCCTTCCAAATGAAATAATCCACATAGATTCACTTACCAGAGCTCATACACTCATGTCATCATTTGTGCTATACAAATGAGTGTACACCGAAGGATTATATCGACTAAGTACAAAATTACCGCATCCATGGCTTTACTTCTTGTACAACGAAAAAGGCAAACACAGTTACCATTGCCGACCATGAATGCTGTGATTTATGGCAGTTAAATGTAGAGACACGCAGGCACTTTGATTAACATGCATGTTAAAAATTTCAGCTCAAAGTTATTTGCCCACTAACACTACAGCAGCCTTTAAATTAGTGCCATAGCTTGGTATATTCCATGCAAATTTTAAATTATTGAGAATACAAGCAAAGAAACTGCTGAATAATGCAGTCCCAAAACGTTAAGCGGCAGCTGCACAGAATGTTACTACGCATACATTTCCAACTGCTCCTGACATCACAACGTGCTCTTTCTGCTGCCGTAAACTTTTAGCAGAAGAACAGTCGCTGGCTGTTCCTCTCTACTTGTTGGTCTCCTATGCTTTGTTCTTGATACACTGTACACGACCGCGGAGCACTGGATCCCTTGTTAGTACTGGAACTTAGAAAAATACACATTATTGTTACAACCATTATATATGCAAGAGTGTACCGTTGTTAATTATGTGCTCATATTTACGGATGTCGTTTTTTTCAGAAGCCGATAACAAGCCTCAACACACACACAAACAGTGAAGACTGAAAATATATTTTATTATGATACAAGAGCAAAACAACAATGTTTTAAATGAAGGCATGAAACTTCTGCCAGGCATAATAAGCCAATAAAGTTTCTTCTATTTCGACTTTACACAAGGTGCGAGAAGCAGACCACAAATAAGTTCACAAAGAAACACAAAATAGACTGCATTACAACGCAACAGCTAATGTTCATAACTTTAAGGCTGTCGAGCATAGCCAGCTCACCATGCCGTGTATAGGAGCAAATGAGCATTCTAGAAGACACAAAGCACTTGTGCATTATGAGTGTGCTTGTTGGAGACATTTATTATTCCAAACGAAGAAAACCTTTCAAAAATGCACTTCATCGAGAGAAATATTCATACGCAACAAACACAATGGGTTCCGACAGGTGCCACCAACACTCACCATTACTGTTTGTACCAGTGTCCTGCACAGAACACCAAAGGAGGGCTCCATGACTTGGCTTGATTGTGTGCTGGCTGCATCGCACTGCTGCTGAAGTAGGCTAGCCACAGACAGAGAGATGAGGAGCCATGGCTTTGAAGCACACTGAACGTCACCTTTGGAGATTAACATTACACACTTAGGTCGGGTACAATTTGTAGAATAAATATATCACTATGCAATCGTGGTGAACATGTTCGGCTGAAACACAAGCCACAGCACTGAGAAAGAAAAAGCTACATGAAGTAAAAGATGCAGTTACTAGCCCTATATCGTCTGAGGCTTGTTCAATAGGTCTTTCTCCTTAGAAGTTGTGAACAGCCAGGCGAATTTCACCCACTTCTTATTCCAGAGCACGTGATCCACTGAGTGAGTCACAAGCTCGAAAGCTCAATAAGTAATCAAACTATTTGTGCTCGTTTAAAAACACAAGTTTTTGAGCCTCAGATGATTAGAGTTTTATTCATAAGCTGCAGGCTTTCAACTTTCAACAATCTTAATTATCTCGCAATTTAGTTCTATAAATGTTGAATAGGAATTATGCGTGAGAATATTACAGGTATCCACTGCATGCAACCATGCTTGGGTTTTCAATTTGTACACAGTAAGTGGTGTTCACCTAATAGTATGTATTAAATAAAAACTGACCTTGCAGCCAGCCGTTAGGCAGTTTTGTGCCCTCGAAATTCCCAAGCAGATCGCAGTCCTTCAAGATGAGGCTGCCATGAATGCTTCAAGGCCACATCCAGGTCCCCTGAATGATAACAGTCCCAGCAGTGACATAGACTTGCATAGTTAGGGAGCACGTGTCCATCCTATTTTTGGGCAGGTGCTCCAAGTCGTGATGAGGATTGATGCGCCAGTGTGTGCCACCGATGCATCACAGGACCTAAACAAACCAATCTTTGTGATGTGTGAAAAGCCAAAAACGAGATATATAAAAACAGTCATTAAACCACTCACTTCTAATACTTATTCGCGAAGCTATCACTTCGTCAAAGTGACCAATATCTGCTATAATCACTTTGAACTAAACAGAAGCCTCATTAACAATTTACTTACCGCAATATACATGTCCTAGTAAAGTATAGTGCCACCACAGTGGTTGTCGTCTATAGAACTAATTTTACAAAATGACAAATTCCTTAAGTGCCACCTGGCTCCTGTAAAATAAGTTCACATTACTTTCCAACTATCAAACGTGGTGAATTGACAAGCCAAACCTCAGAATCAAACTTAAGCTCACTTGTATCAAATCACAAAAACGTCTGATGTATTTCCTCCATAATATATGTATGTATATAACAGTAGTAGTAAATGTTTCATGCTTGAACTTACCATAGGGAAACATTACATCTGATAGGCTTGCACACGTTATAGAACTGCGTGAATAGCAACAAATTTAGTTCTGCAAGGTGAACTCACCGATGGCAGCATTTTGTAGCCGTCAAGGCCATGATGAACAAAGTGTGCTCTACGGCCAACAGGCAAAGGACATCTGCAGACTCTAAGCTGCCGATGACCGCAATAAAGGGCTGGCCAGGCTTACACGTCCATTGATATAGTGCAAGAACTGGCCGTGACCGGCTGTTTTCAAGGCTCTAGTGCCGTGCAACACGATAGCCAGATGAACTCGGAAACCTGTTCTTAGCCGGTATTGGCCTACAACTTCATCCATAGCAGGGCACCGGTGAAATCTTTGCTCTTTCTGGGGGCCGGAGGGCAGCTTGACATTCGTGGGCTCTTGCTGCCACATGAAACTCTCAAGTTTTTACCGCAGAACAGTCAAGGCGCGTGGGCAAAGTAACACGATCCGCAACAGAATGTAGCATCTCGCAGTTTTCGTTCAACACATCATAGCGCTAGGATTATGGTTATCACAAAAAGGAAAAGTGACGAGTTAACAAACAAAACCGCCAAGCTCCACCACCGCAACTTCGCTGCGCAAAACAGCTATCAACGCTGTCTTTCAATTTTCGGTCACACGAGCACAGCTTCTTCACAAGTCTTGGAAACGTCAACATAGCACCACTGTTCACAACGAACATCGTTTCACTCCTGAACACTAGATTGCTCACAAGAAAATAGAAGCGTATGGGCTAACCAGTAGCGAAGCAAAAACCGAACACAGCACGTAGCTCATACGTTTCTGTTCGTACTTGAGGTCACTCAAGTAACGTGCCAAAACGCTGTCAATCCGAAATGTCACACAGCAGCCAACTGAGAGACTGGAAAGGCAAGCGCATGAACTGTTACCGGCACACAAACACACATTGCAGGCTTCTCGAGTGCTAGCTGCCGCCGATAGATCGGCGCCGATCCCCGCTTGATAAACACACTGACGCACAGGCTTCGCTGCACTTCAACGTACACCATTGCACTGCCACAGCTATCCACACTGCTTACACGCACCGAAATAGCTGCCGTAATCACAACGCATCCGGTCGAACGCTGAAGTAACTCATGCGAGAAGCTTTTGCTAAAATTCGCACCAACCGATATGCTGTTTACGACGCCATGTTGTTTTCGACAACTGCGCAGCACGAACGAGCACTTGTGCACTCTTAGAAAGCACTTGTGCATTTTTCACAGCGTGGCAACATTTCCTCTTATGCGTGAGGGCGGTAATATGATGAACACTACAGGCGTGCCAGATGAAATAAGTGTTTTGGCAACGTCATAGAGAGAGCTGATGTTGAGGGTGTGAAGAAGAAAACGCATCGTTGGCAAGCAACATCGCCACCGCTTGGGTACTGGGAACTGGGCCTCTCTCGCTCGCCTCGTGCTGATCGTCGCCGGCATTTGCTTGAACGTTGGTCTGTCCCGATCGTGTTTTCATCGTAGAGCAGGCATCGCAGCACACGCCAATAAACCCCTTTTTGATTGGTAGAGGGTGCTGACATTCCCCTCGCCTGAACGTGGGTGCTGCCTTCGCCGTCGCCTAAATCAAAAGCTGCGCAACCAAACACTACCTCTCATCACGGCTACCAACAACGCGCAACTTGGCTCTTCCACTCCATCCTCCAGCAACCCCGGCGTTCTTCACTTGCGAGAGCCCAATGACTTTAGCGGAGCTGATGAGACTGACGAGGAAGACTGGTTCACTAACTACGAGCTGGTGAGCGCCAACAAGTGGGATGACGCAGACAAGTTGACTAACGTCATCTTTTACCTCGCTGACGTAGCCGAAATGTGGTATAACAACCACAAAAACGACATTACGCCGTGGTCTATCTTCAAAACGTCGTTTGCTGACGTTTTTGTCGACTCTATGTCCGCAAGTTCAGAGCCGAACAACGCTTGCAGACTCGCGCGCAGAAGCCAACGGAATCGTTCACCAGTTACATCGAAGACATTATTGGTCTTTGCAACCTTGTGAACATCGTCATGTCCGAGTCGGAGATGATTCAGCACGTACCAAAAGGGATAAATGATGGTGCATTTCAGATGCTTCTGGCCCGTAATTCCGCCACCGTTGTGGAACTTGTGACTTTATGTCAAAGTTTCGACGATTTGAGGAAGCAGCGCACCCTGACTCGGGCATTTTCCTCACACGCTGACTCGCTCTCCAGTCGAACTTCTGTTCCCGATCGCTCACCAACTCTGCAAGAGATGAAAGACTTTGTGCGTGAAGAAGTAGCTCAGCAACTGTCATTGATTCCCTTCACGCAGCAGCCACCGTCCTCTCGTCTGCCCTCACCATTCCGTGACGTTATTACCTAAGAGGTAGCTCAGGCTGTTCCCGTCACTGCCCAGCAGCAGCCTGTGGCCAAGCCTGCTTCCCATGCGCTGGCTATGCAGCCCGTGGCCACGCCTCTTACGTATGCCAAGGTGGTACGCAGCAGACCCCACAAGCAGCGTTTGCCACCCATCTCTTCATTTGCTCCCCACTCCGCCCCTCTTTCGACACCTTGTGTGGCACCACGAGTAAGCAGTTCCTGGCGCACTCCTAACAATCGACCGATCTGCTCTGCCTGCGGTACTCCAGGACCCGTGGCACGATATTGTCGCCGTCGCTTCCAACCACTCCACGACGCCACTCGGACGTTATCTTATGACTCACAGCTCATGCACCTACCTGCTCCCTATCCCTCACCACAGTATGGCTACAGTAACCTCCCCGAGTTTCAGGCACGCCCGCCCCCGTCTCAGACTCACTCTCCTCACTCCCCGTCTCTTTGCAAGCGATCACTGTCCACAATGCGTTCGCGACCCGCTTCCTTCAACTGCGAAAACTGAACGCCGCAGTTCCAGAGGCAAGAATTGATCCGTCGTCGAAATGATCAAGTCCTCGCACTTCACCTGCTAACGTCATCACCATATGTGTCGAAGGTGTTTCCACCTTTGCCCTCGTCGACGCAGGTGCTGCCGTTTCTGTTATAGCTGCCCAGCTCTGCCGCTCCCTACACAAAGTGACTACACCGCTTTCTGAACTATCGCTTCGTACGGCTAGCGCACAACCAGTTCGACCTCTCAGCACCTGTACGGCCCGTATAGTCATCCAAGGCTCTATGTACGTTGTCAAGTTCATCGTCCTTTCGGTGTGCTCACAGGACGTTATCCTCTATTGGGACTTGTTCACATCATCATGCCGTCATCGGCAGCGCACGCGCTGAAGTTTAATTTTCGCACCTGTGTGATGAACCTTTGCACGAATTAAACTCTTGAACGGTCGCCAAAACTCGTCGTGCGTGAGAACACTGAAAATCCGCCAGCGTCTCATGCCGTTGTGCCTGTTTGCTGCGATGACCATAACGATGCTACGGTAATTTTTACACCTTCCGACATTTTTATGAACCGCAAAGCCGTTTCCTTGCCATTCGCTACACCTGACGTCACTACTGGCCGAAGCAATATTTTCGTCTGCAACCCCCTTTCTGCACCGCTGACGCTACTTGCCAGCGAATGTCTTGGTCGAGTGGAGTACCTTGATTCTTCTTTATTTTTTAAGATGCCAGACGAGTCGTGCAATAGCACCTCGACCGAAATTCATGCCCTTTCCCCACTAGAATGTTCGTTGAGTGAGATCTTCTCGAGTTCCATCGCCTACACCTTAAGTGGTCAAGAACGTGCCGAGCTTCGTAATCTCCTGAAGCAATTAGCGAATTCATTAGACGTTTCTCAGCCGCAATTGGGTCGCACTTCCGCCGTGAATTACTACATTGACACTGGTTCGCACCAGCCATTGCGTCAAAGACCGTACCATGTCTCTGCCGCTTAACGTCTCGTCATCAACGACCAGGTCGAAGAGATGCTACGCCTACGCCGTCGCGTTATTCAACCATCGCACAGTACTTAGCCATTTCCTGTTGTTTTAGTTCGAAAAAAGGATGGATCGATTCGATTTCGCGTACACTACCGGCGAATAAACAAGGTGACGCGGTAAGACGTCTATTCATTACTGCGCATCTACGATGCCCTTGACAGCCTCCAAGGAGCCGGATTCTTCTCCTCCTTAGATTTACGATCTGGATACTGGCAGGTTCTTATGGCAGAAGCTGATCGCCAAAAAACTGCGTTCATTACACCAGATTGCCTGTACGAATATAACGTAATGACTTTTGGGATTTGTAATGCTCTTGCCACGTTTGAACGACTCATGGACAACACGCTGCAGAGACTGAAGTGGTCTGTGTGTCTGTGCTACTTCGAGGACATTGTCGTTCTTTCTCCCAATTTTCCTACACATCTGCTTTGGCTCCGACTTGTTCGGACGTGCTTGACCAACACTGGGCTTCAACTGAACCTTAAAAAGTGCCGCTTCACTGCGCGAGAGCTGTCTATCTTCGGTAAATTTGTGTCCAAGCTTAAAGTTCTGCTCGACCCTGCAAAACAGCGAGCAGTGGCTGAGTTCCTAAAATCTACTACACTGAAATAATTACGCAGCTTCGTCGGACAATGCTCGTACTTCCGGTGCTTCGTTCGAAATTTTACCTTGATCATGTCACCACTGACAAACCTCCTACGCGGTGACGCACACCTTTCATCCTGGTCTTCTGACTGTGACGTCGAGTTTGCCACGCTCTTAGTCTGCTACCATCTCCTCCCATTCTTGGGCATTTCGACCCAACAGCTGCAACGGAAGTTCACACAGACGCTAGCTGGGTTGGTCTTGCACTGTCCTTGCCCAACGCAAGCCGGGCTACTCCAAATACGTCATCGCTTATGCGAGTCGCACGCTCACTAAAGCTGAGGCCAATTACAGCGTCACTGAAAAGGAGTGCTTAGCGCTAGTGTCGGCGCTTCGCAAGTTCCGCCCTTATTTGTATGGTCGCCCCTTCGACCTGCTAGCGGATCATCATGCATTTTGTTGGCTCGCCACATTGGAATACCCTTTTGGCCGCCTAGCTCGGTGGGCACTGCAAATTCATGAGTACGACATTAGCGTCAACTATCGGAGCAGACGAAAGAATTCTGACGCCGACGCCCTGCCCCATTCGCCTTTACCTCCCAACAAGGCCTGCGGAACCACTGGTGACAACTCCGTCGCATATCTCGACCTCGACTCCTTTGCAAAAGAACAACACAAGGACCCGTGCATCACTTCCCTTTTTGACTGTCTCTCTGGATCGTCAACTACAGCGGTATCACAATCTCTCCGACGTCAAGCTGCTCCTTTCGCCATTCGTGATAGGCTGCTACACCGACGCAACTACGCCCCTGAAGGTCGTAAGTGGCTTTTAGTTGACCCCCGCAGCTTGCTATCGCAAATATGTGCCTCCTTTCCCGACGATCCTGAATGTGACCATGGTGGAGTTTTCAAAGCTTACGACCGCATTTGTATCCGGCAAGGCTATTGCATCACGACTGCGCAACGGACATGCGCAGATACTCGCGGCACGCTATCGTGCGCTTATATAATCAGTGACTGAATAAACCGATACCACTTCTTTTTCTGGCCATCATGCTGTATCGTCGTCCTTGCTAGTTACATGGTATCAGAAGTGGCCACCTTGGACCGAAGCACAGCAGCAACGGCGCGGAATCGCCATGAACCTACTGAAGCCGCCGGAGCCATTGCGCCTATCATGCAACTTGTCTGAAAATTGGAAGCGCTTCAAGCAAAGGTTCGAGCTTTTTCTGCAAGCAACGGCAGCCGAGAAGTCCCCGAGACGTGACTCCTCGAAAGTGGCGCTCTTGCTGAGCTTCGCGGGAGACGAAGTGCTCGACATCTTCAACAACTTTCAGTACGGCCCCGGAGAAAGCGAGGAATGTTACGACACGGTCGTGCGGAAGTTCGACGCCTACTTCTCCTAGGTGAGCAATGAAATTCACGAAAGATATGTTTTCGTACACGAAGCCAGGCGGAGAAAGAACCTTTTGAGAAGTTTGGGCGGTACTTAAAGAAGCAGGCGACACAGTGCAGCTTTGGGGATCAGCACGATTCACTGATTAGAGACCAAATTGCGTTTGGTACGAACGACCCGAAGCTTCGTAAAAGAATGCTTGCCGAGAGAGGCCTGACGCTACTAAAAGCCGAGGAAATGTGTAAAGCGGCAGAAGCAGCGGCACTAATGAGCCTAGTTTGAAATAGGACAAAAGACAGCATTGACGCAGTTTCAAGTGGCGAAACGGTGACGAAAAAACGGCAGCAGCGAAAAAAAAGCAGAGTCGCGATAATCAAGATATTTGCTGCAGGAAGTGCAACCGCAAACATAAACCTAAGCAATGCCCCGCGTGTGGTAAATTGTCATTCTTGCCACAAATACAACCACTTTGCAAGTTGTTGCCAGAAGTCTACCGCTGTTAGCGAAGTAGCTAATCTCGTTGAGATTGACTTTTAGATTCTCGAAATCGGCTCCGAAAATTGTCGCAAGAAAGACTGGACAATCAAGGCTCGAGTAAATGGCAGAGAAGTGACGTTCAAAGTGGACACCGGTTCGCAGGCAAGCTTACTTCCATTTACAACGTACCGTAAGCTTGGATCCAAAGAAGCGTTGCAACCTACCGGGTCAGTGTTGCGCACCTACAACGGGGGCGTTATTTCAAGTTAGGGAACAACGTCACAGAAAGTGTCTGTCGGAACCACCGAGATAAGCGTGAAATTCTTCATCGTAAAGAATGGGCACCAAGCCATCCTTGGGCTCGATGCCAGTGAAGCGCTCGGATTGGTTCGACGTACGGTGGACGCTGTCAATGCCTCGTCTGAGTATGAACTTTTGAAAGATTTCAGGCACCTGTTCCAAGGGCTCGGCTGTTTGAAAACGCAGTACAGAATGGTCCTGGATCCAGACGCGGTTCCGGTCGTTCAGCCTGCTCGCCGGGTTCCACTTGCACTTCAGGAACCTCTGAAGAAGGAACTACAGCGATTGATCCGGGGGGGCATCATCGTCAAAGAAAATGAGCCAACCGACTGGGTAAGCACTCTGGTACTGGTAAAAAAAGATGGTGCTCTAAGGGTTTGCATGAACCCTAGAAGAATGAACAAGTATATCAAGAGGCAGCATTTCCCTTTACCCAGACGCGACGACTTGGAAGCACGGCTAACCGGTGCTACTAATTTTAGCTGTTTGGATGCAAACGCCGGCTTTCATCAGGTGCCCTTGGACAAGACAACATCAAAGATCTGTACGTTCTCGTCTCCTTTTGGCAGATACCATTTTCTAAGGCTACCTTTTGGCATCTCATCTGCACCCGAGGTGTTTCAGCAGGCACTTTGTCAGATATTTGACGGTCTGCCAGGCGTGCTCATATATATAGGTGATATCCTGGTCTGGGGCTCAACGAAGGAAGAGCATGATGAGCGCCTGGTAGCAGTCCTCAAAACTGCTGAAACAGCTGGATTAACGTTTAATCTGCACAAGTGCAAGTTTGGCGTAAAAGAGCTACGGTTTCTGGGTGATATTATAAGTGTGAACGGTATATCCCCAAATCAAGGGCTCGTAAAAAGTTTGGTTCAAATGCCAGTGCCAACAAGCAAGGCCGATGTTCAACGCATGCATGGTGTGTTGAACTACTTTGCCCCAGGTGGTCAAAATTTCCGGAGCCCTCCACTACGGCGTCTCTCATAATCATATGGTGGTTTTGGGACGTTAAACCCCACAAATCAATCAATTGAACTACTTTGGAAAGTTCGTGCCGCAACTATCTGAAAGAACGGCCCTGTTAAGAACTCTTATCAAGGCCAGTTCTGAGTTTGAGTGGACAGATAACCACGCCAAAGAGTGGAAAAGCGTCACGCAAACTTTGACCACCGCTCCCGTGCTCGCAATATTTGACCCACGACGGGAAACAAGGTTGTCTTGCGATGCATCGAAGGACGGCATCGGTGCCGCTCTTCTGCAACGTCACAAAAACGAGTGGCGGCCCGTAGCTTACGCATCTCGAGTACTGACTAAGGCAGAAAAACTGTACGCACAGATAGAAAAGGAAGCCCTAGGAATTTGCTTTGAATGCGAAAGATTTCACCACTTCTTCTACGGCCAGTAAGTCACAATTGAAACGGACCGCTAGCCACTCTTGTCAATTGCTCAAAAGGAAATTAGTGACATGCCACCTCGCCTTCAATGGTTCTTTTTGAGGTTGTTCAAGTAAGATTTTGTTTTGCAGTATATTCCTGGGAAGCATCTTGTTCTTGCTGACATGTTGTCCCGGTCAACTGCTGACAATCAAGACGACGCTGGTGATACTACCGACGTGGAAGTTCACGCAATCCAGCTTCTAGGTTACCGTGTCACAGAAGCAACGCAGAAAGAACTGCAAGCGGCAACGGCTCTTGACCGCTACCTACAGTCGGTGATCGCAAGTTTGTCGGCGGGGCTTCCAGTACAAGGTGAACTAAAGCCTTTTGAGCAAGAACTCTCATTTGTCAACGGAATACTTTTAACGGCGTGGAAGGTTATTTCGAAAAGCATGCGAAAAACTATACTTGAAAAATCCATGCAGGTCACCTCGGCATTCAAAAATGCAAAGAAAGAGCCAGACGCTTCGTGTTTTGGCCGGGGCTTAACGCTGAGATTGCTTCCATGGTGCAACTTTGTCCTACATGCCGCAAGTATGCTAACAAACAGCCCAAAGAACCGCTTCAATTGCGGCCCATGCCAGGTGGTGCATGGCATAGAGTTGGAGCTGATATTTTTTTCGTTTGCGGGGGACTCGTACATCGTTGTCTTTGACGCCTTATCAAACTTTCCGGAAGTTCAGAAACTACCTGACATGTCGGCGCAATGAACCATCGCAGCACTGAGCGCTATTTTTGCCAGATTTGGCGTGCCCGTCGAAGTATGCACTGATAACGGCCCACAATTTTCCAGCCATAAAGTTTTTTATGGTTTCAAGGTGATACGACTTCACGCACGTCGCTTCGAGCCCTCATTATCTGCAGTCAAACGGGCTTGCGGAAAAGGTGTGCAAGTTGTGAAGCGCATCTTCAAAAAACCTGCAGATTCGGGCGACGACTTCTGGCTGGGCCTGCTGGCCTACCGCTCTACCCCACTGGAAGATGGCCGATCCCCTGGTGAACTACTGCAAGGAAGGCGCCTTCACGCCAACCTCCCGGACTTCAGTACGGTGACCGCAACCGACGTCAAAAAGCACAGCCAGGCCCAAGGGGGAAGACCTTTGCCTCCTCTGTAGAAGGGTGACGTCGTGAGGCTCAGAGACGCTGCATGGTCCCGGAAAGCTCAAGTGGTGGGGTCGCCATATCCAAGGTCATACCTTGTTGAAACAGAGGACCAGAAACTGTTAAGGCGCAACCGTCGTCACCTACTTCAAACTGGCGAATGGTTCATCGAGGAAAGCGACGACGACATTGATACCAGCTCAGTGGACAACAACGTTGGTGGCCATCCGACAGTGGCAACTTCAACCTCGCCAGCCAATGGCCGACGTCGCGAAGTTCCGACGTCGTGCGACAATTCGCCACCTGTGGTGCGTCAGTCAACTTCACCACTGACGCCAGCTTTGAGATGGTCGACTCGAACCGTGAAGCCACCACAGCGTCTTCATTATGACAAGGACTTTGACCAAGTGTATGATATCATTTTTTGAAATGCCATGTACTTACCACTGTTTCGGTGGATATGTAATTTTGTTGTTAACGGAAACGATGTATCCGGCAAGGCTATTGCATCACGACTGCACATCGGACATGCGCAGATACTCGCGGCGTGCTATATAATCAGTGACTGAATAAACCGATACCACTTCTTGTTCTGGCCATCATGCTGTATCGTCGTCCTTGCTAGTTACAGCATTCGCCATTGCTTTCACTGGCACGGAATGTATAATTTTGTTCGTAAATATGGTATGGGCTACTCTGACTTACTATGACTGAGTGTGCGCGCATGTGCTGCCGAATGTGCTGTTTCTATCTTCCCTCTCTGCTCTCTTTCATCTCCCCCATCCCTCCCCCATGCGCAGGGTAGCAAACCGGCTGCCTATAGGCTGGTTAACCTCCTTGCCTTTCTTTTCCCTCTATTTTCCTTCCTTCCTGACTGTCAACGCCGCAAATCACCGCCTTTCCAGTTGTCCGGCGCGCTTCAACCGCTTCCGTGCCCTGCCAAACCTTTCGATCAGATCGGAATTGATATACATTGCCCTCTACCGACAACATCAGATGAAAACCGGTGAATCATAGTCACTGTGGACCATTTAACACGCTACGCTGAGACCGCCGCCCTTCCAAGTGCCACTGCGCGAGACGTAGCGCGCTTCGTCCTTCATCGCTTTATACTACGACATGGTGCACCTCGGGAACTACTAAGCGACCGAGGTCGAGCTTCCCTATCAGAAGTCGTCATGGCTCTGCTTTCTGAATGCCATGTTGTTCATCGCAAGACCACGACGTAACACTCGCAGACTAATGGGCTCATGGAGAGATTTAAACGCACCTTCGGCGATGAGCCGCGATGTATGCGACATCTGATAATACTAACTGGGATCGCATTATTCCCTTCATCACGTTCGCATACAACACCGCGGCACATTCAGCCACTGGATTTCCACCTTTCTTTCTTCTTTATGGGCACGAACCTTCCCACACCATCGACACTCTCCTTCCATACCATCCTTACTCATTTTAATGCCCATCTGTGTCCGAAGCTGCTTGAAAAGCGGAAGAGTGCCGTGAACTCGCACGCACATTTACGTCACAAGAACAGCAGCGCCAAAAAGAAAACAACAATGACTCTTCACGAAGGCACAGCTATTTCCCAGGATCACTTGTATTGCTGGCTGTTTCTTACCGAACCCCCGGCTTTTATTCAAAACTCGTCCCGAATTACGAGGGCCCTTAACACGTTTTGGAGCAAACCTTGTCGGTGAATTTTATCATTGAGCCACTTTTCCCATATGACGACATGCGCCGGCGTGGAGGTGCATCATCCCGTCGCCTGCCTTAAGCCATATCATGGCCCTCTGCCTAAAGACTCTTAGGTCGCCAGATTTGGCCCTCTGTCTAAAGTCCGCCTTAGGTCTTCAGGATGGCTCTTTTTCGTCGGGGGAAAACTGTGAAGAAGAAAACGCAACGTTGGAAAGCCACATCTCCACCGCTTGGGTAATGGGTTCTGGGCGTCTCTCGCTCGCCTCGTACTGATCGCTGCCGGCATCTCCTTGACCATTGCAATGTCCCGATCGTGTTTTCATCGTGAAGCAGCCGTCGCAGCACACGCCAATAAACCCCTTTTCAAGTGTGTTGCTTTACAACCAATCACAAGGTGTGCCTGTCGGCCAAGCAGTCGTCTGCTCGCGTTTGCCATCTGATTCGATCAGAGCATGGGATTCGCCATCGCAACGCAATTATTGCCTGGGCAAGTGGTCGCAGCGTCGCACAAATTACATGTCAGTGACTCACTATATCTTTCAATGATGTTCATGCGCCAAGTTAAACGGCTGGCAATTGTTGCAGGGACGAAATAAGCCAAGGTTTTCTCCAGAATCGTTAGGGTTTGCATATTTCCGGTGTAGTTTAAAGTTACTAGGGTCATTTGATCCCGGCTGCTTGCCATGTTATGGTGGTTTATATCAGTTTCTAAACAGTGTAGGTGAAAATGCTTGATTTGTTTGTAGCTGCATGGGTAATCACGCACACCCCTAATACGCTTCGGTTTACAAAGTACGGGCCATTCCAGGTCGTCCCGAACTGTATCGATAGCTGTATTTCAGAGATCGCTCTCATTGGATAGTTAGAGCCAATCGAAGTACACTAGAGTACAAGCTTTATGAACAACTCACTAAAAAGGTCCTCTCATTTTTATATCGAATAGCGTGCAACAAATGTGCTCCCAATACCCTCCTTGGTGGCAATGTCCACCAATGAGGCAAGGATCTCGAGTCGTACTTTTAATTGATGAGATGAGGCGCAACGCAACAGCATAACAAATAAGGTTGACCCTACGCCTTTCCGCGTACGAATGCACTGACCATTCACGTAGCATATTGGTTTTCATACAACCACAAATCTTTAAATGCATAATATTACACCACTGACGCCCAATAGGATTCTTCAATAAGTGCGACTTCAAACCCATTAAATGACAGTGGTTGTCAATACCATCCACTGCATACAAGGGAAACAACACACGAAACTCGTGCCAAAAGAAATAAAAACGCACCAGCAGTCATCAAGCAGCGCTTGATTGATTGATATGTGGGGTTTAACGTCCCGAAACCATTCTATGATAATGAGAGACGCCGTAGTGGAGGGCTCCGGAAATTTTGACCACCTGGGGTTCTTTAACGTGCACCCAAATCTGAGCACACGGGCCTACAACATTTGCGCCTCCATCGGAAATGCAGCCGCCGCAGCCGGGACTCGAACCCGCGACTTGCGGGTCAGCAACCGAGTACCTTAGCCACTAGACCACCGCGGTGGCGAAGCAGCCGTTCATGGGCACGATTTAACTCAAAACCAGCCAAGGCACCAAAATATACCGCCGTGGCAGCAGGTTCTAAAAAGCCACATTGTTCCTAATGGTGCATTCAGACGACGGACCGAATCCGGATTTGTCATGGACGCAGACAGCTAATCCGCGGATGATCCGCCTGCAGGCGCATCCACATGACGGACGGTGTCCTAGGGGAAACAGCCGCATTACCGTCGACAGCAGATTCGGCGCTCACCTGCGCCCGCTGGCAGCAGACCAGTTTGAAGGTATTCAACATGGATGCCCCAAGAAGCGACGCTTGGCTGCACGGAGGAAGGAAAGGTGCTTGGCTGCGATATCTGTCGCGTTGTGACAAATGAACGAGGAGTGTTATTCTTTCAGTAGAAAAGGTAGTTACTGGCAGAATGTTCTTTCAACACCATTGTTCCCCACCTTTAGAACTTCTAAACGCGTCTCCCATCCGTACTTAGAAGCGGCACGGCGCAGGTTGCAGAAGTTAGAATATTTCCCAACTATGGTGGCTAAGAATCTCGCGTGTCAAAACAATGGCGGCGACCTTTCCCGAACCACAAAAATGATTTCTGCGTATTTATTCCCCTGGGAACAAAGCGTTCGGAAACTAAGTAAACCATGCTCAAGTGTAGATGATGCCAAACAGTCATGCAGCTAGCTGACCGCGAGCCATGGAGGACATGCCGCGAGCAGACGAAAAGTGTACTGGTTGCCACCAACCCTGAGCTATTCCGCTGAAGTACCGGCTCTCTTCCGCCAGAATGCCGATGTGAGAAACAGGTTGGGGTCATCCGTCCGCGAGCCGCGCAGACGAGTCGTGGACGAGGAGAATGACTGATGTGAGGTCACGTGACGCGCAGTCCGCCCGTCACATCCGGATTCGGTCCGTCGTCTGAATGCACCGTAAGAGTGGTTTGGATCACTCTTAGGATTTTCTCTTAGCCACGCTGTTTTTACGCAAAATTTTGCTTCGTGAATTCACTTACAAGCCTTTTCGGTGACGTAAGCAAATGTAGCAACTGCATCACCATCACTGACATGTTCCCGGGCAGTCACAGCGCGCTGTAATGCAGCGGCCGATGTGACAACGATGGCCTCTTACGACGTTTTTTCGTTTCGTGAATCGACTTACGCAACCAAAATTCTCTTGCGCAAAAATGTTTTTGCTAGTAAGTTTTGTAAATCCGGCTCATGATTCGCTTTCCTTAGATAACTTACTGGTCGATTACAAGAGCGGTACTTCTTGAGAGCCAGCCACTCAGATAAGCTTAATGTCAAAGCTCCTAACGCCAGTCCTGGAAGATTCGCACTTGTCGCCATTGTTCCAAATGTAATAACTTGCGCAGTCTCTTTACATAGGTCCAGGACAAGGTCATAGAGCCGAAAAAAGCTTTCACATCTGTCGGCACAAGTCCCTTACGCTGGCTGAATCGATACAGTCTAGCTCGGCACGTCAGAAGTACGATGTGGCTGAGAAGTGCATTCACTGCCGCAGGAGAAGAAACACAAGGAGAACCATGCAGAATTGCTCATCCAGAAAAAGAAAACCACCAAGTGGGCGGACGCCGTAAAGGACAAAGTGAGACCTGCGGCGGTTCCGTATATGCATGTGATTTCACATCAGCTCAAGAAATTGGCAGAAATACGTTGTGTCACTTTGGCACTGGCTGCTCCGAACAAGCTTTTCAAGCTATGCTACAGCACCAGATCTATGAGCGCGGGAGGGTGCGAACAAAGACACAGCGCGATTTACGTTCTCTGGCCGTCGGATTGGCTTATGCCATCCCACTCTCGTGTGGTAAGATCTATGTCGGTAAAACTGGCATATGCATGAACGAGTGGCCCAGGAAACACTCACAAAAGATTAACAAAAATACGGATAAAGAAGCCCGTCTTCTGGCTCCTTTATTTCAATTACCGCTAGCTGCAGTTGTGAGGCAGAATTTAAAGAGATGTCGATCGCTGGCCGGAGTACAATGAGCATGCTCTGCTGGCTTTCGAATCGTATCATATCAGAAAAGGTGCTCATCTTTACATAAGTGACCCGTCTTTGTCCCTGCCCTTATGTGAGTTTGATTTAAATTTATTGCGTATGTAATACACTGCTTGATTTTTTTTCAAATCAGGTATCACTTCTGTGTGTGTGTTTTTTTTGATGGTGTGGCGCATGAGTGGTATGACTGCGTTTAAGGCATATATGCATTGTCATTTGCCTAAATAACATCAGTGCATAGTCAGCACTCATTGTGTCGACTCTTTCTGGCGTGTCTTTTTTGCAGTGCAAACACATGAAGAAATGAAAAAAAAAAAAACGCTGCGAAATCTGGCCCTGAGTAGTACGTTGCGACTACGTAACAAACCAGTGCTCTTATCAGACGCTTAAAAACACAACGCAAGTGCAAAAAAACAACAAAAAGTAATGATCACTTCAAATGAATGTTTTTTACAAAAATAATTACTCGCCCATATTTGGCATGTTCTGTATACAAAAACAATTTATTCAACACACCTTAGGTGGCTATTTATGTTAAGTCATCCTGCCATAAACAGCATCTACTATTCGCGCCGATGCGAGTGCCCGTCATACCAGCATGCGACAAGCCCAGGCATAACAGCAGAAACGTTTCGTCAGCATCGGTTGCTTCGGTGCTTTCGTGTGTAAGATGGCACGTCAGATACGTCTTCAAGCGAAGCTCGTTGATTGACATATCGTAGAGATAACTGGGTCATTGATTGAAAAAAATACAACTGCACTAATAAGACACCTTGCAAGAAATAAACACGCCCACACCCGTCGCGCTTTGTGTGGGACGTGCTTCTGTGTTTCTCACGTGATGTATTATTTGCGCAGCTGTAACCTCTCTCTGAAGCTTGTGACGGCGGCCAGGTTCACTAGAAAGCAGCTTCCGGCTGTATGCGACAACGCACAGATAGCGTTTGAATTGAGATTATAGCTAAATGTCGCAGTCGGCAGGATTTGAACCTATGCGGGAAAATCCCAATGAATTTGTAGTCCATCGCCTTAACCACTCGGCCACGACTGCGCTGTATGCGACAACAAAACGAGAACATTGCGCGACGTGTGCAATATAGAAAAATATTTCTGTGCGATTCTCGTCTCATTTTATGCTTTTAATATTCTCAGCTTCTCCCTTGCCCAGGAGAATAAAAAACCAAATCGGATACCCTGTCTCCTCTCTCTTTGATCGATATATAGATTGACCATTTGTTCAAAAAAATCAAGCACGATGGATAAAACCATACTGAATTGTGATTACTATCAACTTCTAAAAAATTACGCCATGACTTCAATTCTAACGAACAACTTTAAGCTATGCAAAATATGGAACCGCTGAATGAAAGCGACAAACGATAGCCTTGCAGTTCGGATGAAGAAAACTAGTCAGAAATCCTTAACTTTCGCCATAGGAAAACGCCGGTTGTGCAGAGTAACTTGAAATTCGCGCCAGTGAAACTAAAATGGGAAGCGCAGGCCATTTGCTGGACTAACCACCAGTTAATGATTGATATGTGGGGTTTAACGTCCCAAAACCACCATATGATTATGAGAGACGCCGTAGTGGAGGGCTCCGAAAATTTCGACCACCTGGGGTTCTTCAACCTGCACCCAAATTTGAGCACACGGGCCTACAACATTTCCGCCTCCATCGGAAATGCAGCCGCCGCAGCCGTGATTTGAACCCGCGACCTGCGGGTCAGTAGCCAAGTACCTTAGCCACTAGACCACCATGGCAGGGCTAACCAACAGTTGTGCTTGGATCGATTCGGCCATCGAGGTCTATGGGAGTGTACTTTCGTAACTTCATTTTACATCTCAAAAGTAAAATTACCATGATTATAAACCAACTAGACACAAAGAAGTTTTACTGATGTTGGTGTTGTTGCGACTGGGGTTTGCGGCACCGGAGATCTGGCATTAAGATGTAGAGGCAGGATGAGGTTGAACTTCGTTGAGAAGGTTTATTTGCATCATTTACATGGCACAGGCTCTCTGGCCCGAAGGTCTACATTGAAAAGGCTGTCTATTGAACAAGCTCCGCAAACCACTCTAAGCAGCTCGTGAGGGCTGATTAAATACAATCTGATATCCACAGATCTCTAAATCTGGGAACAGTTTTATACGGCACTGCCCTATAACATGTCCCGCAGAACACACGAGTGTCAATATGCCCGCACCGCCCCCAAGAAACACACATACACAGACCAAACACGTGTATTGTCTCGGCGATGCTGCCTCCTTCAGCGAATCTCGTTGAATGGAGTGGAACGAGTCTGTCATCTCGCGGAAGTGTGGCAGCTTGATCTAGTGGGTATGGCATGACGATAGTTATAGCGCGAAAACAAAATGACGACACAGAGACAAGAAGGTCTTGTGTCTTTCATGTCTTTCTTGTCTCTGTTTCGTCGTTTTGTTTTCGCGCTATAAATACCGTCATGTCATCTCGCTGCTCGGGCCGACCAGCCATGCTTTGTGGTATAGCAGTCGCGGTCTTGGCGCCTTCAAGGGACCATGCCTGGACACCTGGTGCTGATTTGAGCGTCGGCAACTCATCAGTCAGTGACGCACAGCGTGATGGTCCGACATCCGTTATTGGTGGAAGCTCGGCATTGATATTTTTATCAGGGCACGAAGATGCCTTGTGTCACATGTTTGCGCATTCCCGAAGGATAGCGGTGCTCGATAGACTAATTTCGGCCATGCAGCGCCCGGCACAAAGAAACAGCAGGGCGTCTTGACGCTGCTCCTTATCTCCGCAACATTAGGAGGCTGCCTTTCTTTTGTTCTGGTGGCTATTCTCGTTTCACCTGTTCTGGTGGCTGCGGCGACATGGTGCCCCGTCAAACGCAATAGTGTTCGCAAGGCCAATTTCGAATCAAGCGGTGGAGGAGAAACGACCGATGTGCATTTGGGAGTGTGCCTATGCCACTGACAAGACTGAGACAAATACGCAGAGTAACAAACAAATTCGTGCAACAGGTAAGTTTCTGGCCTGTAACAAAGTACAACTTCTTTTGGCGGACAAGGAAGACTTGTTTCGAGCGTACACCCACTTATTCTCTATGCGGGACAAAGTAGGCTCATGAAAAGGTCGGAAGGTGTAAACATTACTGTAGCATAGTTATGGTCAAGGCAGCAAACAGGGGCAACGGCAAGAGGCTGGCAGAATTTCAGTGTCCTCACGCATGACGAGTTTTTGTTACCACTCAAGAGTTTCGTGCAAAGGTTTATCACACAGGTACGAAAATTGAACTTCAGCGCATGCGCAGCCGATGACGGCATGATGATGTGACAGAAAGTCCCACCCCAAGATAACTTTCTGCGAGCACACCGAAAGGACGATGATTTCGACAACGTACATAGAGCCTTAGATGAATATACGGGCCGTATAGGTGCCGAGAGGTCTAACTGGTTGTGGGCTAGCCGTACGAAACGATAGTCCAGGGAGCGGCGTCTTCACTTTGCGTGGATAGCGGCAGAGCTGGGCGGCTATAACAGAAACTGCAGCACCTGTGTCGACGAGGGCAAAGGTAGAAACACCATCGACAGATATGGCAACGACGTTAGGAGGTGAAAAGCGAGGACTTGAGCATTTCGGTGATGGCGCAGTTCTTGCCTCTGGAACTGCGGCGTTCAGTTTTCCCGGTTGGAGGAAGCGGGTCGCAAACGCATTGGGGACAGTGATCGCCTGCGAAGAGACAGGGAGTGAGGAGAGTGAGTCTAAGACGGGGGCGGGAGTGACTGAAACTCGGGAAGGTTACTGTAGCCATACTGCGGTGAAGGATAGGGAGCAGGTAGGTGCATGAGCTGTGGGTCATAAGATAACGGCTGAGTAGCGTCGTGGAGTGGTTGGAAGCGACGGCGACAATATCGTGCCACGGGTCCTGGAGTAACGCAGGCAGAGCAGATCGCTCAATTGTTAGAAGTGCGCCAGGAACTGCTTACTCGCGGTGCCGCACAAGGTGTCGAAAGAGCGGCGGAGTGGGGAGCAAAAGAAGAGATGGGTGAGAAGCGCTGCTGGTGGGGTCTGCTGCGTACCACCTTGGCATACGTAAGAGGCGTGGCCACGGGCTGCATAGCCAGCGCATGGGAAACAAGCATGGCCACAGGCTGCTGCTAGGCAGCGACGGGAACAGCCTGAGCTACCTCTTCGGCAATAAGGTCGCGGAGCGGTGAGGGCAGACGAGAGGACGGCGGCTGCTGCGTGAAGGGAATCAACGACAGTTGCCGAGCTACTTTTTCACGCACAAGGCCTTGAATTTCTTGCAGGGTTGGTGAGTGATCAGCAACAAAATTTAGACTAGAGAGTGAGTCGGCCTGTGAAAAAAAAATGAACAAGTCAGGGCGCGCTGCTTCCTTAACTCATCGAAACTTTGACATAAAGTCTCAAGTTCGGCAGTGCTGGCAGGATTACGGGCATGGAGCATCTGAAATTCGCCGTCATTTATTCTTTTTAGGATGTGCTGAATCTTCTAAAAAGACCAATAATGTCTTCGATGTAATTGGTGAACGATTTCGTTTGCTTCTGTGCACGACTCCGCAAGTGTTGTTCGGCTCTGGACTTGCAGACAGCGAGTTGGGCAAAAACGTAAGAAAACGACTTTTTGAAGATGTACCACGTCGTAATGTTGTTTTTGTGGTTGTAATACCACATTTCGGCTACATCAGTGAGGAAAAGGTGATATTAGTCAACTTGTCCTCGTCATCCCACTTGTTGTTTGCTCTCACCAATTCGTAGTTGGCAAACCAGTCTTCCACGTCAATCTCATCAGCTCCGCTAAAGACCTTGAGCTCTCGCAAGCGCAGAACGCCGTGGTTGCTGGAGGATGGAGTGGAAGAGCCAGGTGGCGCGTTGTTGGTGGCTATGACTGGAGGTAGCGTTCAGTTGCGCAGCTCCAGGTTTAGGCGACGGCGAATAGCAGCACCCGGGTTCACGCGACGGGAAACGTCAGCACCCTCCACCAATTGAAAAGGGATTTATTGGCGTGTGTTGTGACGGCGGCTCTACGATGAACACACTATTGGGACAGAGCAGCTGCTGTCAAGAAGATGCCGACGACGATCAGCACGAGGCGAGTGAGAGGAGCCCAGAACGCAGTACCCATCCGGGAGTTCAGTTATAACGCCATCGGGGAGTTCAGAGTACCAGGGGAAAATTGTGTACAGCAAGAGAGCCGGGTGTTACGGCGCGCCACTGCGCGTGCTTCGTGGCAGTAGGAAGAAACAATTCTTCGCGACTTGTTGACTATTTGATGTCAATATGACCTTCATGCATCCCTATATGGACGAAATGTGAAAGAATAACGCAGTCTGCCAGTTTAGGTGTTGCCGAGTGGGTGTATACCGTATCTAACATTTAAGCGGCATGCAAGTTCTTGCGTACAGATACATGTATTGTAATAAATCTTCTAGTTGGGCTAATTAGAGATAATTTTTGAAAGCACAATTTAAGCGTAATTTCACGACATACTCACGTACACACACATTCCCAGGCCTAAAATAGGGAGAGTGCTGTGTGTGTTTGAGGCCTGGGTAGGTGTCTGCGTGTGTGTGTCTCGTGTTTGCGTTCAAATTTTGTTTTTATAGAAATAACATGTGATCGCTTAGTAGGCCTATTATCACGAAAGATGGGAGTTGTAACCCAGAATTCTTGTCTATACAACCACTATTGGTTAGCAAGTATCTGTGGCATTCAATGTCACAACGGCACGTGATCCGGCTTTTAACACCAAGCCGCCGATATGATTAGTACGAGAATTCACTTGTGAGGTGCCTTGCTCTGATAACTGTAGTATCTCGGTGCGGGCTAAGTTTCACCGCGGAGCATGTTTGCTGGTTGTTTAGTTCGCGCACATTGAAAGCGGTGTATAATTGTATATTGGTGCTATAAAATATGTCTAAATGAATAATTGTGAGCCGATGGTTGCGTGCGAAATAAAAACAACTTAAAGTAGTTCGTACAAGCTAAGCAGTATTTTCCAGCGATTAATTAAATGCCTCCAAGAGGTAACGTGCCCCGCTTATCGCTCCATCGGTTCAGAAAGCACAATCTCATTACTTGGAGATATATGCGGACGTCTTCCACGCGCGAATAATGGAGAAACTAGGAACATTGCAATTATTCAATTCGTGCATGAAATGTGGCATGGCCTCAAAATGTTGTGAAAATTTAGCAAATTTGGCTAGAAAAACAAATTTCGGCAGATTAAACGCACCTGGAAATTGATGTTTGGTGGCGTATGCGAAGAGAAGGTGACCGTGTTGATATTTTATATTGAGTGAGACGTTATGAAATGACGCCAAATATATGCACAAACGTTGCACGCAGAGGCAGCTGTTCAAACGTTGCAGATGCTTACATGACTGGTTGTTTTCATATGTCAGGTTTAACTTCCCAAAACCACCGTATGATTATGAGAGATGCCCTAGTGGTGGGATCCGGAAATTTCGACCACCTGGGGTTGTTTAACGTGCACTAAAAGCTGACAACACGGGCCTACAAGGTTTCTGCCTCCATAGGAAATGTAGCCGCAACAGCCGATAACTTATCCCGTAACCTAAAGATCAGGAGCCGAGTTTCTTAGCCACTAGACCACTGCGGCGGGGCTATAATGAGTTGTTTGTACTTGCGCAACGATGCCAACTAAAACATGCGTATTAGCAACACCAGGAGCTGATATGAAGCACTCATACTCGCGAGGAAGCTGGCCATGGACACTGCTACATAAATCAACTTTAGAGCATGGCAACTAATCCCCACTGACATTAAACCGACGTGATGGCTGTATCAAATGAGTACATATGTAATGTTTATAAAATTAGGTAGGCAGTATTGCAACCACTATTGACGTTTCACAAAGATTAGCATCTTTTTAGAAGTAGTTCCGATACCAGGCGTGGTAAAATATTTTATTGCCAAGCATAATGGCTTGGTTCGATTCCAGCTAGAACCATTACATTTATTCTTAGCATTCGTCGGATCAACGCTTCTTATATCGGGTATTTCTAATGCTCGCTCGGTAAAATTGCCCATGTGGGTTCTCGTCGTTCCTGGGTAGATACTAAGTGTCAATCCCTTGTGGCATGTACCGGCACACCAGCGGCCCATAGCCGCCCGTGGGTATGTCCCACTGCCTGGCGGGAAGTGTTTGACGACATACGCGACGGGATTGAGACAATATTCATGTCTTGACCAGCGCGTCATATTCGTCAAACCATTTGGCCCTCCAATGCAAAATTGGGTTCACACCAAGTTACGGGGGTGACCACGAGAGCACCCAAACGTAAGCGGCTAGACAGACAGACAGACAGACAGACAGACAGACAGACAGACAGACAGACAGACAGGCAGACAGACAGACAGACAGACAGGCAGGCAGGCCGATAGATAGATAGATAGATAGATAGATAGATAGATAGATAGATAGATAGATAGATAGATAGATAGATAGATAGATAGACACGGTCAAGTTCGCCGACGTTCGCTAAAAATGCGTCGCACAAAAAATTGTGGTCAGAGGCGCACCAACAGCTTCATTAATTGTTGTGTAGGAGTTGTTCGATAATGTCCCGCTTCTTGTGTTCGCTATTACACCGGCCAGACTGGTCAAGGTATCAGCACGCTACTCTGAGGGTATCGAAATTCACTGATTGGATCCCTGGCATTGTCAGTCATGCGAAGTCAATCACACCTTCAAGAGCACAACAACTTCGTATTGTCACCCTAAACAGACCACGCGAGCAATCTCGGAGGCATATCACGAACACCGCACTCTGCGTAATCAACCTTTTCTCTCCTTACAAAACAAGGAATTCAGTTTTATTATTAGAATGTGAACACGCACAATGTTTGTTCGAAGTTTCGTGCATCTTCATGATAATCACCATTTGCAGCATGTATTTTTATGAAACGAAACACGTAGGTGTATGCTTGTGCTTTGACGCAGCTGCCCGTAGCAACATCAGTTAAGAACCGCATTCGCTTTTGGCGGTGTCGCTCGTTGCGATGCGGTAGCCCCAGCGCAATACAGGAACTGTTGTCCGGCCATGACTAGTTGTTTAGTGTGCTGACAGATTGCGCAAAAAGTGGACACGCTTCCTTTATCGCTTACCTATAGTTTGAGCGAGCCCCCCCCCCCCCCACACGGTGATCTAGTGGCTAAGGTACTTGGCTGCTGATCTGCAGGTCACGGGATCAGATCACGGCGGCGGTGCCTACATTTCAAATGAAGGCGGAAATGTCGTATCCCCGCGTGCTCAAATTTGGGTGCACGCTAAATAACCCCTGGTGGTCGAAGTTTCCGGGGCTCTTCATTACAGCGTCTCTCACAATCATTTGGTGGTTTTGGGACGTTAAAAATCAAATATCGATTAATCAATCAAAGCTTGAGTGATGCGCACGATATGTTGTGATTGCATCTTATTGAACTAAATGTCGACAACTTTTTGCCAATCGACCTCGCATTGTAATCAAAAACACTGTCGATGAACGTTGATTCAAAAATCACATTATATGAGTGGTGTTGAAGCGGCGCAAACTAAAGCAGTGGGCCCACGCGCTCTTAGGGGCAGCTGTTGCAGCGTATACACTTTTACCAGTAGCGCTGCGACGCCCGTTGGCGGTGCTCGTGAACTTGAAGCAGGTCTTTTAGAGGTAGCTGAAGTTTTATAGCCGTATCAAGGCCAGATGTAGAACCATATTAAGGCTGTAGTACGCCGCCGTAATTGTAGCTGCTTGGAGGTATGTGCGAGTATGACTGT
Source organism: Rhipicephalus microplus (assembly GCF_043290135.1). Lineage (NCBI taxonomy): Eukaryota > Metazoa > Arthropoda > Arachnida > Ixodida > Ixodidae > Rhipicephalus > Rhipicephalus microplus. The sequence continues at coordinate 193,835,125 of NC_134704.1, read as the reverse complement.
CAAACATTCGTGTTTGCTCCTCTGACTTTGCGTAAGGAAGCGATCTCTCCCTGATATTGGTGAAATAATGTACACTTTAAAACTGCGGAGGGTATCTCAGGAGTAAAATGACCAAGTTACTCTTCAGAGTGCTCTTCTACTCTCCCAAAGTATCAGATAGAGTGAAATTCATTTTCACTATTTGTGAAACGAGAGGGTGAAACAGCTTTCCACTCTTCCTCTTTTTGAGAGAATCAATTGCTCATATACTCTTCAAGCATGAGGGCGTAAAACGCGGTTGTTCTCATGCTATTTATTACTTTTAGATGCGTAGGCCCACCGCGAGTTATTAGCACTACCTAATAACCACACATATATGCAGTAAAAGGTACTGCATTTATTTGGAGAGACGATAGAGATGATTAACAAAAAGGACGTTTCCAGAGTGCGCCAGTGGATTTCAGTTCACTGGTAAGCCCTTGAACTCTCAATATCCCTGTTTTTAGTCTTGTATCTGTGTAGTGAAATAAGCGAATGCTATCTCATGCAATCGGTCACGATCGAAACTCTATGCGAACGGCTATTTCATTCTCCCTAAATAAATATTCGTGTTTTTTGCTATGACCATCCCATACGGGCGATGATGACGTATGCCTAATGTACGGTACGGCCACAACGAAGTAAGGTGGCTTTAGTCGTGAACGTGAACAATCATGACCGAAATTATGTCGAAGCAGGTAAAACAAAAACTAAAGTGTTGAATGTACACTTCATATGCGCTATGTTTTGTAGGCAGACATTACTAACCACTTAGCGAGTCAGCGCGTATGACGTTCATACGATAGGTTGGGCTAATCTTCTCTTTTTTTTCACTGTAAAAAACATGTCGTATAGACGTTTTACTCTCGCGAAGAGCAGGAAAAGAAACCAGCAAACACGTTAGCCGCAGTCCGGCTGGTTTTTACAAGAGCGGAGACTCTCAAGTCTACGTGTCTCAACATAAAAGAAATGCAAACATATTTTGAGCATTATATTTATGACAAAAAAAATAAACACCCGTACTCATATTTCAGCGTGGTGTAGTGGTTTGCCTGTCGGAATGGCAATTTGTAGTGTATCTAGAGGTAAACGTTTCGAGTCCCACTCTTTGTGTTTGTTTTCACACTTATTTTTTTTCGTCGTACTGCTTGCATTTAACCATTATGACAATCTGCACATGAGCAAATCTGTCAAAAAATTAAAAATCCCATATTCGGCCCAATAGTTCTGCTATTTTTTTCGTGAGGTGCACTGTTACTCTCTTTGGTGGGGTCATGCTTCTCTGCTTCGGGCAGCGTTATGTTACTCTGTTGAGGGAAGTGTTTTGACAAGTTACGAGGGAATTACTGAATTCTGCCTCAACAAGAGGTGATTTAAGACCGAACCTCATAAACGCGAAAATGCCCGCGACAGGGACGAGCGACGCTGCGAGGGAAGAAACGGGGCGCTTGCGCGGCGTGTCGCGGGGTAGTTTTCACGTGATCGCTCGGTTCTCGGGATTCAAAAACCGTCACCCATCGGCCGGAATTGCTGTGCTTAAAGAACCGGAACAGGTTGTACATGGCTGACGTACTGCCGGTTCTCCTCATGTGCCGCGAAACCACCACCTCCTTTCACTGTCCTCTCCACTCGAGTCACGCGTACACAACGAAGAAATAACGTGATGTTTATGCACGTGCACATAAAAAAAGTGCTGTAAGGCAATAATAATAACTTCATGTTCCATTACACAAAAATATATCATCTTATTTTAAATTGCGTACCGCTCACTACGCGGTTTTCTTGGTACGAGTAGACGGCCTCATGCAAACAACGGTGGAGCTCGCTCGCCGAAGCCGTCACGTGAATGAGGTTTGCCTGCGCTAGTGAGTGTTCGCGCGAAGGCAATCTACGTCGCGTCACTCGTCGCTGTCGCGAGCATTTTCGCGGTTATGAGGTTTGGCCTTTACTCTAGAAAAGAGAGCGAACTATGGGACAAGAAAGTAGTCTCCCAAAGAGAGTGCCCAGCACTCTCTTAGTTTTTAGAGCGTATTCTCTGGGACTCCTCCTGCCGGCGTACATCAGTTGCGAGAGCACAGGCGCTATCCGCTAACCAGAATAGCCTACGTTGCTCACGCATCCTGTCCACTTTTCGTTTACATATAGAGGCTCACACAAAGCAGATGCGCGCACACATGCCCACTCTAAACCAGCAAGAGTACACGTACGCTACGTACACTCGTGCGCATCCTATACGTGCGTACGTATTGAACACGTAGGTATCGCGATGTGTGAGCGTGGTGGTCTGCACGTGCTCAAAACGCACTAGCTTGTATACGCACGCAACACCGCCACGTACGCAACTTACACAGCACTATAACTCTCTACTATTGTTTCCACTGCAGTGCGGCCTTCATGTAAAATTAGCGAAAGCCGTGTTATGGTCGAAACGTTGGTTCGAAAGAAATAGCGACCCAATAATGATCTAATATGTTTTTTCTTTAAACGTTCACGCGCAAAATTATTTAATATTGTGGCTGAATATTAGATGCGACTCTCGTTTTTTTTCTAAAACTTATCGCAGGCTGCCTTAATCCCTCCCTTTTTCCAACGACGTACAAAATGCCGGAAAACACCACTTGCTTTACGGATGACTGCAAGGAATTCGGTAAGCTCATAAATAAAAAAAGAGTTGTTACTCGTCTTCACCTTGTTTACCAATTTACTAAATAACTTATTTCAATGATTTTGCCGTGTTGCCAAGAAAATGCAAATTTATAGTGTCAACGCTAGAATCTGAATACTTTGCACCTATTGTGGGAAAATCAGTTGTTCAAAAAGACATTTTGGAGCATGTTGGGAAGCCTTTGCGCGCGTGCCCTGTAGTTGCGACGTGTGTTTTTTTTCTTTTCCGCGAAGACCTACTCAGCGGTTGCTAACACGACTATTGAAGTGTGACTCAATTATTTAAGCGTTTCTGCTTGAAATGTTGGCATCAGTGTTTGCTAATTCATGTCCGTCATACCTTGTCATATTTGGTGAAAAATACATGCCAAATGAATAAAATCTTCATGGTGAAACAAGTGCGGCATACACGAAGTCTTCCTTATACTTAGCTTGTTTCATAATGAACCTTTACAATCTCCAGCTTGCAGGCATGCTGGATTAAACCCTTTTGACTACTTGTATTTTTATTTGTGTAAGTAAAGTTACCTACACCAGCATTTTGCAGTTTTGTGTGATTGGACAAAAAGATCGCTGCTAACCTTAGTTTGTGATTGATACCATTACGACATTGTGCTATCGTATTTGCTGATTCAGCTATAAGGGTAAACAATTTGTTTTGGTTTCTAAGAAGTTAAAGTGGGATATTTACATCCATACAACCTCTTCAACCATCCTGCCCCCCACCTGTATTCGGTGAAAATTGCGGCATTGAGGCGTTGCCGCCATCGGAGGTAAAATCAGCGGCGTTCAGCCGTGGGACCAACGTTATAAGCTACCACAACTATGCAATTAAGGCCATTTTACAAAGGAAAGTGCAGTTTTGTCAACGCTTTCACACACCGCGAGGCTTTAGTGCAAGCGTCCGTAAGAAGTCTTCATTCGCGCTCTAAGCAGGCGCATGTATTGAAGCACTAAAGTATCTGCCTCGCTCATAGCATCCATCCGTACTGCAACACGCAGCTGCTTTTGATGGCGGCTGTAACACCATGGTTATACGCGCTCGCCCCTTCAAACTCACTGGCGAACTTTAGCCGGGCTACAAGCGAGACATGACGCGCATTGAGTTTCTCTGTAGTCTTGCCTGGATGTTCAAGACTGCGCGGGATGGCGACGTTAGGCCAAGTTCTGCGTCCAGTCAGCAGTGCTTTTGTAGCGGTCACAACACTTTCCCATGATTAAGTTCTCACTTAATATTATCACAGCCACTACAAATGATCGTTAATTCACTGATCACGAACGTTAGTCGTTGGGATGCAGATACACCACAAAAGTTCACGTCGCTGCAACTACGTTAAACGCCAATAGATTTGCTCTCCTATACTATTAAACAGTAAACTTTCACCTACTTCCGTAAAGATACGCTTCACTGCTTTGCTACAGCAATTTCTATAATAGAGGGATAAACCACGTTTTGTTTTTCGTATTCTTTCCATACTAGTGCACTCTCAGTGAGTGCATCCCAAAGCGGAGAATTATGCGCAGAGCTTGAGCGTGCCAGCCTGGCGCACGTGTTTTGGTAGCAAAGCAGATGAATAGGGAAGCGCGTGCCATTTGTTGTAGTTAAAATTTCCTCACCAGTGTCCACTAAGTTATGCTCAGCTTCAACAGCGGTGCCCTTAATACACTTGAATCACATTTGAAGGAGGGCTATGTCGCTGTCAAGCAGGTGCACTGATGGTTGAGTCATATAGGTGTCCTCATCCTAACAAGGGTGTCCCTTTTTTGACTTTCATATCATTCGAATATTATAAGGCATAAGCCTGTTTGCTATTTACGTTGGGTACACGAAAGTGTGGGAGCCAGAACCTAATGACTTTGTAGTGCAGTTCCCGATGCATGCTTCTCTACGCATGCAAGGATGAAAACAATTTTGGTCGATTCGACGTGCTGTCAGTCACTATCATGGTGAAAGTCTTAGATACCTCAGTAAACGCGAAATGTAACCGTAGTCGTTTCATGTCTCGTAGCGTCAACGACGAGCAAAGAAAAAAAAATTGGCAGCATATCCACGGGGTGAATGACGGAGAGTGAGGCAAAGCATCCATCCGTCCATTAGTTCTTGCTTCCGTCCGTCCACGCGTCCGCTTGTGTGACCATCCGTGCGTCCATCCGCTCGTGCGTGCGTCTGTTCGTGTGCCCGCACATCCATCCGTGCGTTCGTTCCTGCGTTCATCCATGCATCCACCTCTGCGTCCGTTCATGTGTTCATCCGTCCGTGCAGCCATCCGTGCGTTCGTCCATGCATTTGTCTGTGTGTCCCTTCGTCCATCTAGTCAATACTCTAAGTACCAACATCTCGCATCTTTTCATCATATATTCCGCATATAGAAGCACCGCCATCCAGTGGATATTCCAAGGACTAAATGAAAAGTGGCACACGCACACTTTCTTACGGCTTGCACTTCGTGTCTACTTCCACTTTTAACCACCTCGTGTTCATGGTATATACTAGTTCACTGTATTCATGGCACTGCGGCCTAACGTTCGCTAAACCTTTCTAAAACCAAGGAGGGTATGCCCTGCGAGTATAACCTAGCAACCATTTCTTGTCAGGTAGTGCTCAATATACCTGCTAACGGCTGCTTATTGGGAATGAGAGACAGGAGAATTCAGCTTTTAGTTAACGCGCACGCTACGAATTTTTCATTGTTCAACAACGCACAGGAGAAATCTCCCACCGGCACCAACTTGCAGGCCAAAGCGTAAGACTGGTTACGCGCTATGACGACGATGAAGGATGAACGATTGCAGCTTTAAGGAGCTTCGCCCCGAAATAAAATCACGACATTGCGTCATATTATGACTCCACGACAAAGTCGCACATCAAAAGCATTATTGTGAGGTCAGTATTGTGTCACAGTGGTTCCGGTGACGTCATTACACCTGGTCGCAGCATGGTCAAATGTAGTCCGATCACCGAGGCAACGCAAAACCAAAAACAGGATCTGATCTCGGTGGCATTGCAATGTGCCGTTAGGTGCTGAATACTTTCGAAGGGTGACTGGGCCTCGTCGGACTGAAGAAAAAAAGATGTTTCCAGCTCAAATCGACGTAGGAACTTAGCGAGTGTTTTTTAATATATAATTTGGGCCTTACGGAGCGTAATATAATTACACGACTGCCATCAGAGGTGTGCAAGGAGCTGTGTGTCACTGTCATGAGGTGGAAGACTATGAAGAAGGAGGAGAAGAAGGAGTACACGGCTCGACACGCGCGACACGAGCCGTAAACGAAACTGCCATTTCGATACAAACTGCAAAAACGCATGCGAGGCTGTGAGAGAATAACGTTGCACCTACAACTATGCTTTTATTGTGGGCGCAGTGGTAGTTCGTAGTCAACATATTTGCACAGTGCAAGAAAACCTGTAGTTACGGCGTAACTACGGAAGGAATTGATGTGGACAGAGAAGAGCGCTGCCTCAACTGTTTTTCATTAGCGAAAACGCTGGAAGTATATAGTATACACATCATAGCAAGCAGTACACTACAGTACAATCACGAAACCTATTGTGTCACAGCCAGATACTCAATCTCTCTTCAAATGGGCACAAAAGCACTTCTCCGCACAACCTAACATTCTAATGCCTCACAATTAGATACTCGATTTGTTTTTTTAAAAGCGCTACTGAAGACATGCTAATACGTACGTCACCAAGCAGTTGCATCTGATTAGCCTCAATAATATCGCGTGTTAGCTGCTGATGATGTTTTGCGACAACAGTGCAGTTTTCTAATTCCGGTTTGCAACCACAATCTCTACAACGAATACCCAGGTGTTCTCGAACTCAGGCCAATCAATTTGGATTCATTTCCCTGTTTACAGAAATGATACCTAAATAATAGACTAGTCGAAAAGTTGTCCTGGTGCATAAATCAGGTGAAAAGCAAAACACAGAAGACTATTAGCACACATCATTGACGTGTGTACTCTGTCAGCATCTAAAGCACTTAACATCAAAGTCAACCTATGGTAACCTTCAAAAAAAGGAGGCTTTTTTTTTCTAATTAGCACGGCTATCGATGGAGCCTATCAACTGTTGCATAATCGGTAGAACGAATGAACGCCTTTGCAACTGCACTCAACAATGAAGAGCAAATGTACGATATACAGATTTGAATTTATTGAAGGCTATGGATCGGGTTGCGCGACCTTACTTGTAAATTCCTCATGGCAATTAGTATAAGTGAATTTATGTCGTGGATGCGCTCACATCTCACAGGTCGGACACAATACGTCGAAACAAACAGAAGCAAATCGAATCTTCCAAGCATAACCTCCGGAGTACCGCAGGGATCCGTCTTACGACCGCTTCTTTTTTTGGTTTACATGAGCTCATGGCATAAGTAACGACATAATTGTCAGGTTGTTCACAATTGACTGACTCGTATATCCGAAAATTATTAACCAGGATGATCAAGCGTCACTTAAGCAAGCTCTAAATCTGTAGAAGGATGGGTCACTAAATCACAAATGAAAATTAATGCATCCCAATCAGTTATCCTAAATGTTACGAACAGAAAAAAAAGCATGTAATCACGTAATAATATGTCATTGTGAGATGAATTGCAGACTTTTAAATAAAGCTGACCTAATAAACACCTAGGCCTAATAATTTCAAAGGGGTTAAGTTGGAAACCCTACGTTAACAGCATATGTGCAGCTGCAGAAAACAAATCTTGCTCTTTCGCCACAAACTAAAATTAGCAACACAAACCTTAAAGCTGCTTGCATTTTAGAAATCTGTAAGGGCAACGTTAGAGCATTCCAGTGGAGTATGGTACCCGTTCTAGTCGCGTTCAGTATATTGAATTAAAAAAAATATATATAGACGGAGAAGCCGCAATATCACGTTATTCTCCAAATTAGTTTGTTTCTGAAATGGTTTGGTTGATAGAACTGCCTACGCTGGCTCAACACCGTAAAGTTGTTAGTTGGTGTTACCGAAGGACACCTTAAAATCGAAACTGAATCTTACCGTGTTGCCAGCCTGACCGCGAGCACTGTCAGATCATTGACTCAGTTTGTGTTTTTATGAGAAAATCCGTTCTCTACGTGTACGCGTACGTGACCAGCATATGTGCAGCTGCAGAAAAAAATAGTTCCTTCGTGACAAACTAAAAATAGTAACGCAATCTTTGAAGCAGCTTGCATATTTGACCTATGTAAGGCAAGCGTTAGAGTATGCTAGTGCATTATGATACCTGTTCCAGTCGCATTCGGTATATTGAGTTGAAAAAAGTATATATATATAGAGAGAAGCGGCACTATTGCATTATTATCTATATTACTTTAATTCTGAAATGCTTTGGTTACTTGAGCTGCCTACGCTGCCTCAACGCCATAAAGTTGGTAGACTCAAATTTCTTTTTTGTCACCGAAGGACACCTTAAAATCAAAACTGATTCTTACTTATAGCCAGCCCGACCGCGACCAATGTCAAATCATTGAATCCATTTGTGTTTTTGAGTCAAAATTCATTCTCAAATTTTACGCGAATTCTTCCTTTCCGAGAAAGATAAAAGAGTGGGATCAGTTGCCAGTATCTACACTGAATTTGAAGGTTTTGATGAATGCAATAAAACATGTTGTGATATTTAGTGTTTTATGTACAGTGACATCTTGTTCGAAAATACTTCACATAGCTATTTCGTATTTCGTACTATAAGAGTATCACAATGGCGGTGTCTACGTTTTTCTACATTATTGTTGAAATATTGCTCTTTGTTCTGAAAAAAATGTGTATTTTTCATCTTCTGTCTTCATTACAATGTGTTTCACTTGTTTTATTTAGTTTTATCATTTATTGTACTCGCCTTGTTCTGGCCATGAGAGTCATACGCATTAAAAATAAAAAAACTAATGATGTTCGTGTACATGCTCATTCAAGCACCCGCCTGTTTGTCCAACATATACTTTGGCACAGGACAACGGGATCAAGTAAACAACAGCCACAGGGCATGCTATGACAGGCCTCCTGTGCTTGGTTGTGCAGCAATTTCTTTGCGTGCGCTGCCCATTCATGCATTTACAGAGCACTTAACACAACACTTTTCTGGGCAGAGAAAACAACCTTGACGTTAACGTTATCATACAACTCGGTGAAATCTTATGCAAACGGGGAGTAGCGCGACACGCTTTGAGTTACTGGCCGCACAGTTTTCTGATGCTTCACCTCCCTCCTAATGAGCCTGAGCACCTTTTCCGCTACCGAAACTGCCAATGATGAGGAAACGCAGCGCTTATCAGACGGGAAGCCTGCTGAGCAAAGCTGCTGTTTAACGAGTGACTGCAAGGCTTGCGAAAAGCGTTGCTCAAACAATGATTAGCAATTCCTCCCTTCAGAAGCTTTGAGTCAGGAATCAAGTAAGTTATGCGATTACCTATGCTAGAAATATGCGCCAAGAGGGAGCAAACCACTTCTACAGCTCTTGTTGGTTCACACGAAGCATATAAAAAATAGATTGCTAATCATTATTGCCACAACGTTCTTCAGAAGTCTTAGGGTAACTCGCTAAACACTAGCTTTGCTGAGCAGGTTTTTTCTCTGATGAGCGCTGGGTTTTCTCATCATGTGCACGTTTCTGTGGCGGAAAAGATGCTAAGGACAGTTAAGCAGGCACGTAAAACACGAGCAAACTGTTGGCCAGTAACCCAAAAAGTGTCGTGGTTCTCCCTTATCCACATAAACTTTCACACTATTAGGAAAAAGGTGATAAGGTTGACGTGAAGGTTGTTGTACTGTTGTGTGCTCCTTGATTATGTGTACATATTTCCAGCGTTTTCGCAAATGAAATTTGGTTGAAGTCAGAGATTTTTCTGTCCACACCTCTTCCTTCTATAGTTATGTCGTAACTACCCGTTTTTTTTTCTTTTACGCTGTGCAAATACGTTGATTTGAAATCACAAACAAGTTAGAATCCATTCTAACAAGTGATCTGTAATCATTAGTAATGCTAACCGCTCATTAGGTTATCTCCGGCGCAACTGTTCTTCTGCATGCCCCTGTCCCCTTAATATCCTCCTTTACAAAACCTTAATTCGAAGTAAACTGGAGTATGCCGCTTTCATTTAGAACCCGTTCACTAGTGTACTAAACTCTGCTCTTGAGATATTTCTAAATAATTCTGTTCACTTTATCCTTGGAAAGTACAGTCGCACGGCAAATATCACTTTATTGAAACACTCCTGAGAGCTTCCGTCGTTCGCCTGTCACCGCAAATGCTCCCGCCAATGTCTTTTTCATAAAATATGCCACAGTAACACCCTGCGTGATTACCTCATTCTCCCTCCATCGTACATCTCCTCTCGTTCTGAACATCCCCAAAAGGTGGGGATCTTGCGATGTTGAACTCGCACATATTATGATTCATTCATTCCCTGAACCTCACATGACATGAACAACCTTCCAGGATCAATCACGCCAATTGTCCATCGTCTTCATTTTTATGACGTTTTAAACTCAAGGTTACTGCTATGCAACTAACCAATTATGTGATTCTTATCTTGGCAAAGTGATTCTTGTTTGGTGAGTTAAAACTACTCGCGTAATTTGTTTTTAGTATGGTAATACGCTTTCTCACTAAACCTCTGATTCTCGCCTGTATAGTTACAACTTGTTATTTTTAGCTAACATTGTATTTACAGAAGAAAGCTTGTATTGCGTTTATTTTAAGTGTACCACTCTCTTCTATATATGCATGTGGCTCTGAGGGTAATTTCAAATAAATATATAAATAAATAAATAGGTAAATCACTTAAGGTAAAAAACAAGTTATCACACATTGATAACAAAAGAACCGCATTATTCTAATGTAACACGGCTTTACAAAAAGATGATCTACAGTAACACAACTTGCAGACATCCCTAAAGGTTTCGCTTCAGTTTTTAACAATAGGTGCCAAATCGACGCTTTAATCATTTATTTCTCAAAACGAAGTGGCCACGTGATACAATTTAAAGTAATTCAGACACTTAGACCTGTTAGTAATGAACCAATGTTCATAACGTAACTATGTAGTAGTACAAGCTATGTCACTATTTCTAATGCCAAGTCTGATTCACTTGAGGTATACTGCGGTTTTCCACAAGGGTTCGCATGAGGACCACTCTCGTTCCTCATTTGTATCGATGACGTTGTAAATTCTGCGTAAAAAGGCGTGCAATAGCGTTTATACGCTGATTGCCTAAATGTCTACACCTCTGTGCACGTCGCTGACGATCACAAGCTTAATGCTTCTCGAGATAAACTTGCTGAATGGTGGGCAATGGGTATGGAAGAAAACTTCAACAGAACGAAGTGCATGAGTATTAGCCATAGTAAATTGCCTCTCACATTTAGTTATAAAACGGCAGGCTGCGATATTCGTAGAACAGACTCTATATATAATAGGGAATAGCCATCATAAGCAAGCTAAAGTGGGAAGTTCCTATTGAGAACACATGCACAAGCACATTTATAACACTTCAGTGTCTGCGCAGAAAGTTAGCAGCGCAAACGTTAAAGCAGCCTGTAGAACACTAGTGCGTACGATTATTCAATACGGTGGTATAGTTTGGAACCATCTCTCCCCCCCCCCCCTGTATACCTTGCAGAAAGACTAGAAAATTCGGAAATAAGGCATTACTTTTTCCTTTTAAAACATGCTGGTCATGATAGCGCCACTGCTCTTCGAAATGCCTAAAAATCTAAGCTTTATTGTTCGTGGCCGCAACAGAATTCATTTTCCTGCTTTAAATAATTTCATAAAGGTAGATCACTGCAAATGATTAAAAAACCGCATCGCCATTTTTTTTCAGATAAGCACATCAGGCAATACGTCACACTCTGCAACACATTCAAAGTTTGATTTTTGCTGTCTTTCATTTAAATATTGAACAAGTTGCTCCCCAAAAGCATAGCCACAGTTAGCGTAGAGTTTGATGGAAAGTGTAGGAGAGCATTTTCGTACGGAATGACATAGTGGTTTTGATTTTTGCTCTCCTGATGACCAGTCTTACGCATTGTTTGTTGCTTTGATTGTCTTTACTATTGCCCTGTTTTATTCGGTGTACAATGGAACAACTTCCTCTCTTTATCAGAAGGCTTAACAGGTTTTGTTGTTCTGTTTGTTATCATGAATGTCTAGTTGGACTTATTATACAATGTATTCTTATGTCTACCTTTCGACCCGCTCCCTGCAATGACTTGTAAAAGGCTCACAATATTTCGCAAATTAATAAAAAATAGGTGGCAGCTGTGAGGTTTCAGACTAAAGGTATGTGAAGCTAAGCTTTATTTAGTATAGATTCAACCCAAACATCACAATTCATCAACAACAATCTACAAGAAAGTCGCAGATAGCTTTGGTCAGCATAGTGCCGATACGCGTGTGAGTTCGTGTACTGCACGAGTGCCTGCAGTCAGATTTATCTGTAATTGTAAGAAAATTCTCTGAAGTTCTACGATTCAATTGAGGCATACTAAGGGGTGCCACAAGGGTCAGTGTAAGTGCCACTACTGTTCCTCACTTACATCGAAATGATGTTATCCCAAGCTCCTAAACGCGTCTCTGGGTAAAATAACTGAGGGGTACGTCACTGGGGTATTGAAGATGGCGTCAACAAAACAAAGTGCATGAACAGTAGCCATGGTGAATCGTCTCTCACATTTAAATATTAAAGGTGGACTGTGATATCACAGTAACAGACTCTATAAACAATTTCGACATGACCATCACAAGTATTCATATATATATATATATATATATATATATATATAAAAATATATATATATATATATATATATAAAGAACACAAGCGAGTACACGTACGAAAGAGCAATACTTTTATGCCAACGTTTCAGCCGTGGCACGGCCTTCGTCAGGAAATTCCTGACGAAGGCCGTGACGAAGGCCGTGCCTGACGAAGGCCGTGCCACGGCTGAAACGTTGGCATAAAAGTATTGCTCTTTCGTACGTGTACTCGCTTGTGTTCTTTATACGTACCAGACCCCTTGAACTTCCTGCTGAATATATATATATATATATATATATGCTGAAATCTACCCTCATTGTATCTTATACCATTTTCTGCAGTACATAGAGGTGAAAGGCATACTGTTACGACTTAAAATAGGTGAAACGACATAAGTAAAAAAATCACAACATATCTATGAAGAAAATGATGATGAGTGGGGTGAAGCATGCGTCTGTTCATCCAGCCGTGTGTCCATCCATCCATGCATGTGTCCATGTGTCTGATCGTGTTCGAGAATGCAGACGGCGTGCGGGTAACATTGACGAAATGCGAGTCAAGCAAGCCGAGCACGAACGTCTTCAACGCGCCCGCTGCTCTTCTTCGTCCATGCCCCGACAACGATTCGCCACGTGCGGCGACTATCCAGAAGACTGAGCGATGCACTCCTTCTTCGCGTACCTAAGTGCAGCCCGCGCAGCAGCCCATCGGAAAGCAGTGGTACAGCGGCATATAAAATATGTTCCACTCAACTGCAGTTTTTATGTACTTCTTTGAGACACCGCCATCTAATATATTGTTTGGGAGATACTGTCTTTCTTTCTCGTCTCCACTTCTCGGTTACGCCAGACACATGACAAGGTTAGAATAAGAGGAGCTTCGCCCCTAGAGGACAGGGCATGAAAAGACGGACACAAGGAGAAAGTTACCAACACCTTTTTTGGTGCTCTTATCATTTCATTCACAGTGATTACATACCAACTACCTGAGCTCTACGGGGTTGGAGAAAACACAAGGGCTTTTGTGTTGTGCATGGAAAAAAAATGTTTAAATAACGCTAAAACACCGATGTCAATACATCACTGACACAGAAAGAGGGATTCACTAATTGTCTTTGTTGATTCTTCTTGCACTTTTATCAGTGAGTGCGTTCACAGAGACGATGACAGATTCAATACTGCCGTGTGAAGACTTCTATGAGCATGTGTGTGGAGGCTGGTTGCGCGGAACCAAGGTGCCTCGGCATCGCTACTTCACCAGCACCAGACTCGAAGCACAGTGGGCAGTCGAGAGCAGCATCATAGGTGCGTGGAAACTCTGTCTCGATTGAAGTAGTAGAATTCCTAAGCCAGGCAACGTGAGTACACATGAAGCTTCACGCCTAAGCTTATTTTTCAATGCATTACTCATGCCGCCACTATCGGCTTGCCTTGAAATAATGACCACTTGCATGGTTTAGGCGTGTATCGTTCCAGATTTTGTAACTAAATGATATCCATCGTGTTTCTTTATTGTTGTTCTCTCTCTGAGCTTTTTTATTGTCACTTGGAGTAAACGTTCACATGTATCAATAAATAAAAAGTAAAGCAAGTCTTTTTTCGCAAACACCTAGCTCTTAAGCGATTTTGTGGGCAGTGCATTGTTGCTTACGGCCAGAGGGACCATGGCATGCCGCTTCGTGTTGAACGGCTGGTTAACGAGCTTGGTACTTGCCGAAGCAGGTGCACACACCTGCTGTTCAGACAGATGAAACTCCTCATGGCCACAATGATGTAAACATAACTCACGAACATTTCACTTTTTGCTTAGCACGCATACGGTCTCTCTACATTATTCGAAAATACGCTACCAAGCCGACGGCTTCACAATCAGACACTCCATAAACCGCGAGCCCGAACGTGCGATGTGTACACGACGTTTTTCCCGTATACATTAGAATGAGCAGGTAACTTGACAATTTTATGTCAGTGCTTTATATTGCTGGAGAAAAGATGCTTACTTGGTACTGAAGCCGCAGTTGAGTAACCGAGTATATTGCAGCAATAGGCAGGCTCCATCGAATGACATTTGTTAGAGCCCAACGGAGCTAAACTGTGAAACTAGCGTGTCACTATCTTTAAGAACAGCCGCCTGTTTGGCACTATAGCATCAACAATACAACTAAAGGGGGGAGAGCTTGAACTTAATTATCGTTGGGTAGCAGACAATTTGGTAAACACATAGGAGAATAGTAAAAGCGCTGGTGTAAGAATTGAAAATTATTTGATAAAATACATATATATTGTAGCGACACAGAAGCATACGAACAAGCCAAACAAACGTATTTATTAAAGGTAAACCTACGTCCACAACTCAAAGTCACTCTGTTCGAAAAACCACGAAACAGTCTTGTGTTGCCTTGTCGCCTAGAAGATCTCGGCTCATACCCACAAGGGGGATTGGCCACACTCTACTTTGTAATGTATTATTTTGTACAAAACGCTTGCTAAAGAAGAGGGAAGAGAAATTAGATAAGACCAATAATAACGTTAGTTTTAAAGAGTAAAAAGTGCATAAGAATTTCATTAACCAGAATATATAAAACAAATGAGCAAAAATGAAGAAATACAAGCGCGTGGCGCATATGAGCTGGATCTGGCAAGGTGATCGTGCTATACGATGGTCTCAGCGCAGCACACCAGTAAAAGCGCGTTATTTGAATGAGGGGAAGATTTCAAGGCATAATTCTCCTCCTCAGGTGCATTTTCCTGATGCGTCAGGCTCTGGAAAGATTTTTTGTAAGCCTCATTCGTTGTCCGATGATCGTTCGTGGTAGGGCTTCATGCGGACTACATGTACCGCCTCCGTCGGATTGTGACGCCGTAGGCTTCCGTGTCCAGCAAATTTTACTTCGTACGTGGCGGTGCTGACAAAATGAAGTACTTCGTGAGGGCTGAAGTATCGTCTAAAAAGCTTTCCAGAGAGTCCACAGTAGCGTACCGAGGTTCATAACCACATTATGTCACAGGTCTCATATTGCACTTCACTACGTCGCTGGTTCTATCGGCTAGAATCTATGCATTGTTCGCGGCGTATTCTGTATCTTGCTAGCGGTCGTGCTTCTTCAGCTCTTTTCAAAAAATCGTCAAATTCATGTGTATTGCTGATTTCTTCATTTAATGGCAACATGGAATCCATTGGAGTGGTTACCGTGCCGCCTTATACAAGTTTGAATGGCGTCACTTGTGTTGTTCCTTGAACGGCTCTATTGAAGGAGAAGGTTATGTAGGGCAATATTTCATCCCACAGTTTGTGTTCAACATCGACATACATTGAGAGAACGTTACTATGAGTTCTGTTCTGGCGTTCATTCAGGCCATTTGTTTGAGGGTGATATGCCGTAGCTTTTCTACGATCTGTATGTGCCATTCGCATCAGACTTCATTAGTTCTGCAGTAAAAGTTGTGCCACGGTCCGTAATAATGTCAACTGGTGCACCATACCTGAGGACCGTGTTGCGGAGGCGGAACGTGGCAACTTTGAGAGCGGTTTCACTGTACAAAGAGTCGGTTTCTCCGTAACAGGTGAGATAGTCTGCGGCTACAACAATCCACTTC
Source organism: Rhipicephalus microplus (assembly GCF_043290135.1). Taxonomy (NCBI): domain Eukaryota; kingdom Metazoa; phylum Arthropoda; class Arachnida; order Ixodida; family Ixodidae; genus Rhipicephalus; species Rhipicephalus microplus. Next base: position 193,819,069 of record NC_134704.1, on the reverse strand, counting down.
TTGCCTGTAGGCGATGTCTGAAACGGCTCCAGAATATTCATTCCAACTTGTTCGAATGAGGCGACGGGTTAGTGTGTTCATTAGAGAAGGTGTGCTGGTTTCACAGATAGAGTGGTGGGCCAATGACATTCTCAAGACGTTTATACGGAGTGCTGCACGAATGGTAGTAACTTAGGTTAGTAGTATTTCAGCCGAATTCTGGTGAACGTACGGCGCACACCCATATGCCCAGATGTCGGTTCATAAGACATACGCACCCAATTTCTTCTTGCATAGCTGTGGGTACAACAAGAAAACTTTTAGCCATTAAGCTCTAAGTTCCTCTTGTACAGGACCTTTCCTCGAAGACAAAATGATAGGAGCCCTTTAAAGAAAATGCGTGCGATTTGAGCATCGATTCCTTGGCGGCGTTGTATTAGCGGCAGTTAATTCGGGTTACGTCGTTGTTGTTGAGCTATTTCCAGAGAATCGACGATGTATAGAAACATTAAGAGTTTTCTTCTAGCACACTCGTATTAACCGGTGCGTGTGAATGGCAGTCGGCATCGCTGTATTTTCCCGGATTTTTACACGACTGTAGTATTGTACTCTTCTCATCTAAGGATCTCTCTTCCCAATGGGCCTGATGTATCCATGATATTTGCTAACCAGCACAATGAATGGTGGTCATGGACGGCTCGGGAACTTCTGCCATAGATGTACGGTCTAAATTTACTTAGTGACCAACAGATGACGACGAAGCATTCTTTTGGAGTGGCAGAGTCGTTTGTCTCTTATTGTGAGAGCTTGCGGCTTGCATACGCTGGCGCATTCTCTGAACCATTCTGTCACTGGACTAGGATAGCGCCGACGCCGACGTCGCTTGCATCGATGCGAACTTCATTGCCGGTGGTCTCTTCAAAGTGGGCGAGGATTGAAGAAGCTTGCAGGCATTTTCTTAAGTCGTCAAATTGTTGCTGTTGTTCGCTTTCCCACATAACTGGTACGTCGTCGCTTGTTGGATTTGTAAGTGGTTCAGCAATCCTTGAAAATTTCTCCACAAATCAACTATAGTACGCATAAAAGCCCAAAAAGCGACGTAACGACTTTTTGTTTCTAGGTATTGTTAGCCTGGGGACCACAGCTGTCTTTTTCCGGATCAGAACGGATATTTTCCCAGCTAACGACATTTTTATTGAATCAGAGCTATTCAAAGCCTAAGTGACATTTTTCAGCTTTAATGGTGAAGTCTGCTGAACGAATGGCTTCCAATACTGTGCGCAGTCAACCTGGATGTTGGTAAAATATGGTGGAAAATACGACATTTTCATCCAGATACACCAAGCACGACTGCCACTTCATCCCGCAAGGACAGCGTCTCTCATTCTCTGAAAGGTCGTTGGTGTGGTACACAGACCGAACAGAAACGCTTTAAATTCGTAGAGGCCATTTTGTGTTACGAATGCCGTTTTTTTCATGGTCCGGGTCATCAACCTTGATCTGCCAATATCCACGCTTGAGATTCAAGGAGAAAAATTTGGCGCATCGCCGCCTATTCAGTGTATCATCGATACATAGCCGAGGGTATACATCCCGATTCGCCACGCTGTTGGGTTTTCAATTCTCAACACAAGATCGAAGTGTGCTATCTTTCTTCTCAACAAGTACTACCGAAGACAGCCACGGACTGCGCGAGGGCTGAATGACGTCATTCGAAAGCATCTCGTCGACTTGCTTTTAAATGATTTCTCTTTCCTTTTGTGATACTCGGTAGGGGTGCCGGCATACCGGTCTCGTAGCGTATTCTGTTATTTGTTTTATTTATCTAATATATAAGGAGATGTTGGCGCATCATTATGGCGCCTGCTACTCCTTAGCCGTTGAGCTATAATCATGTGCCTCACAATAAATGTGGGGCGCACCTACGAAGAAGTTGTTGAAAAGCAGTGAGAGAATTTCTTTACGAAAGCGTGTATCCGTTTCTTTCGAGTTTCTGGGAGATGGTGGACGGCAACTGATGCATCGATCTCGCAAGTTTCTCGTAAGGTAGTTGGTGTTGTCTTTGAGCTACATGGATCAGTTACCGTGCAAAGCTTGTGAAAATAGGCGATAGCCATGCCTTAGGCGATGTGCTGACGTTCATTTCAGAAATTCGTAAGTAGAACATCTGCGCGGCCATTGATTAAGTGAAAACGATGCGGCAATTTATACACAGGGAAATCATGCTCCGTGCAAGATTACGCTCGATCAATAAAACAAATTTCTTGTTCTGATATTGAAAATGATGGCTGACTTATGCAGTTGCCTACACTTTTCGCCATGTTGTGTGCGTCAGCTATCTCGCGTGTTGGTTGATCATGATGGTGATCGATGATCGAGGTCTTCGCAAAGGAAGTCGTTGTGGTGTGATGAGTGCGCAAAAATTGTGCAGTGCTTCAGAGTGGGACGCGATAGGGAATCGAAGACACTGGGATACGCTCAAGTATTTAAGAGCGTGGCGAGAAGCAGAGAAGAAAGAATGGAAAAAGGTTGAACAAAACGGTTCTGGGCATTCGACACTGTTGTGCTTTGGGCACGAGTGTCTACGTCTGGTTCGCGGCTCATATGCTCTGCGACAGGCTCTACGTGGCCGCTAACATCTCCTGCCTGCAACTCTGCTCTTCAGCAACGCTCCAGGATTGGGACGTTAAACGTCACATAAAATTCATACAGCATGGCTCCAGGTTGTTTGGCAACCTTCGCAAGCCGCCAGTAACATCTTCAAGACATCCTGCAGCTCTCGTATCCGCGCCACGTCACCTCGCTTCACTACGCAAGTTTAAATTCCCGACGGGTTAGCCTGTGTCAGCTTAGAGACACTTCCTGGTAAGGCACTGCGCTCGTGAGAGACTCTCGTTAGCTTCTTTGTTTGTGTTTCTATTGTTTGCTGGGTACGTCGGTATGCACCTTTATTTTTCATGTTTCCATAAATTGGTATTGGAAACCAGGAAACAACCTCGTTTTTTTCATGGCCGTTGTCATCATGGGCGGAGAGAAGTCCGTTCACTCTAAATAGTCTAGCAACCTATAGTCTAAATAGTCTACACTCTAAATAGTCTAGCAATAGTTTAGCAACCAAAAGGGCAGCACGCATGCTGGCCCTTTTGAAGAGGGCAAGTGGACCACGTGCACTGCTGCTTCGCAATGCGTGGTGCTATCTCTTGATAGCCGGTGCGCGTGCTTCCAACAATGTTGACAGGTTTATTTTCAAGACCCTTAAAAGCTATTTCTTTCTGGATCATCAACGCACACTAAGTTGACCTGCTGTGAAAGAAATCGTTAGGATATCATGACCATACTTTGTTACTTCTTCGAAAATAATTTTCTCGGTAACTTTCAGAAACATTGGCAGCTTAAAAATTCACATATGTTTCCACAAGTAATTCAAAATGAATAAGGCATGGAATTACCATAAAGTGCATTTTTAATAAAGAAAAAGAACAGCAAATATACCTCTAAAACGGGGTTCGCTAAATCAGGGTTTGTTTTAATCAATATAATACTTGATATTTCTATTAGCAGGTTTATCTGATTCGTACGTTTAGCCGTATTCTGTCTCTTTAAATCCAGCAACCCATGAAGTGTTGCAATTATTACAGGTGCTTCATTTGGAATGAACTTTATATGCTTCAATCGCTTGAAAGGTTGACTCTGAAGTTGAAAATACAAAAACACCTATAGATGACTTTTTGCACAATGTTTCTTCAATCAAAACCAGATGGTGCGACCACACGATGTGCATCAACGGACTACCGCGCTGAGAGTATATATATTGTTGGCAATGTACTTTTACCATGGCCTTGGGAAGCAGCACTCAATAAGCCCCCATGCCTTTTGCGTGGTATGTCCGGTGGTATGTCTGGCATGTTCGCGAAGGCGAAGCAGTGAACGTGCAGAAAAAGATTGGAAGGTCACGAGCAGAATGGCAAACAGATCGAAACGTGCCCCGCATTTCTCACGCACAAACGATGCATGAAACGTACTCACAAGTACAGAAGAAAGCGAATAAGCATCTCAGCTGTTACTTCGCTGTGTCTGGAAAGCGTGCTCTTTTCGCAGACACTGAGCGATGAGTCGAGTAACTACCGCAGAACTGCAGTTCACTACAGTAGAATTGTTCGGTAACTACAGCAGAATCGTTCAGGGGAAATCCCAAAGCCAGCCAACACTTCCAATCCTCCCCACCACGAAATAAGAGCGCGCAAGTCAGCATTCATATTTTCTTCTCTTCGGGGCACACTACGCATGGGACTTGTAAAGGCACGCCACCTTTTCATGACGATGTGGCGAAGCATGCTTATTGTGCCATATTGCGGTAAGCTTGGAATCACGATAGTTGACCCCCCCCCCTTCTTCGATATGCTCGTCACCAGCTGTAAGTGGTAGATTTAAATAGCTTGCCGTTCGAGCATTGCAGAACGTGCTTCTCTGTGGCTCAGTGGTTACCGCCTCACACTCAAGTTTTAGAGGTGCCATGTTCGATACCGCGTGCCGGTGTCTTTTTCTGAATTATTTTTTCTGCGGACGTTTATATATATATATACATGTACGTATACGGTCAATCACTTCGACGCCTAAGCAGGCAGCGAAATCCAGCTGAGAATGTCCTTACGACTTCTATCGCAAAAAAAAAACAACAACATGGCAGCGCCCATGAACGCGGCTACGTCCACTTCAATTTTATCACGCTGTAGTCATCCGCTGTGTGGCCATTAGGCTTGAAGCCTAAACCTCTGCTTGTCCCATGTATGCCTTCTGAATATTCAAAAGGAATAGTTTCATCTGTATTTGCAACATATCCTTTCGAAATACTCGGAAAGAAGGCTTCAAAGACGTGACCATAAGAACAGGGAGCGCATAAGCATGATGAAAAGACATAAAACGCTAGCCAATTTTGCTGTTCATTTATTGCCAACAGGTCAGGGGGCTAACAGCAAGTGCGAGTTCTAGTCGCAGTGGGACGTAGCGCCTGTAGGGGTGCTGTTTCGAACCCAAGCTCTTAACGATCGCCAAGATAACAATTAGGGTGTATGCCACATTTCAAAACAGAATAACCATATCACGTATTGCGGCTAACCAGCGCAAATGTCTGAGGAATATCAATATTGAGGGCATCACAATACCCTACATGTGCGTTTTGTGGTGCAAGCATGGTGCTTGCTTACACCTAGCTGCAAATAGCTTGGTGTGCGCCAGCTTCGCTAGCCAATTGCGGGAGATGTTTGCTGGGCGAAGGCTAGCTACTTCCACGTGATCAAAAGTGGCCACGGCCGTGCTCCGCTGCAACAAATCGGCTAGGAAAACAGTAATGCTTGCACCTTTGTAATGTCTTTTTTTTTGTCAGTTTTTTTTGTCAGTCCGTGAATCTTGATGGCAGCACCACGCACCCAAATGAGTTGTTCAAAAAGCGCACTTCTCGTTTCCTTTCAGAAAGCCTGAACGCCACTACTGTTCCGTATACAAATCAGCATGCTATTCAGAAGGCTGCCGCGCTTTATGCAGGATGCACGAGTATGGGTAAGAAAAGACATTTCTGCTTTTACGATATTCGCTGCTTTACCCAGACGCGTAGACTACCATTTTTCCCAGCGCAGTTCTTTGTGCTAACGTGCGGGGATGCGAGAGATGTTGGTCATCGAAGTTGCAGTGCATTCATGCATGCACACAGCATAGGCCAGTGCAGAGACGGACCGAGTGTTTAGGCAAGCGTAGTAATTCCCCCTGTAGGTCACAATGCTTGAGTAAATTAACTCATAAAACAAGGACGTCACAATATTTGCATGGCGACAAAAGAAGGAGATGCATTACCTTTCATTCTCCTCGCCCATGGAATATTTCATTGGACAGGGGGTGCATTAAGGGAGACGTGTGAGCACTCATACTGCATCTGCATACCCAACGTTTTGGCTGGGCTTGCATAGTGAATTTTTTTTTTGTGTCGTGGGCAGCAGACATTTGATTTGCTTAAATATGAAAGATTGCCCAGCACGTGTAAAGCGCGTGGACGCTTAACACTTTTAGGCTCAAATAATTTATTTGAAATTTAGGCGAGCAGTTTTCACTTTTAGAGGTGGTCATAAACGAAAAAAAGATAATGTGCGCTCACAGTTTCAGCCAAGAGAAATTAAGGATAGAAGTATTTATTCAATATTATTATTATAGGGTCTAACTTACTCTTTCTTAGGTATCACTTAAAATTGTTTGCATGAGATACCGAAACCCCCAAAATACGACGTAAAGTTTCTAATATAGAAGGTGAATGAATGCTCTGCCCCCGCGAAAGGAAAGCAGAAGCTGCCTTAGCAAATGGCGTGAACGCCGTGACCGCTTCTAGTCCACAGCGGTGGAAAAGTAGGTATAGTGCTCGGCCACTCATCAAAATGTATTAGGTTCAATACCGGCCATTGTAGTCAAAATGGTAGAGGACATGTTATTGTGCGATGTCAGTGCACATACCCAAAACCCGACGGTCAAGTTCCTCGGAGTCTTCCTATACGTGTCTCTCATATTTATATCGTGGTTTGGGTAACGTAAAAACCTATATAATACTAATATAAGGGTGATTGCTTTAGTTTCATGGCTAACGGCTGCGTACTTTTTTGTGGAAGCGTACATAGATGAGGGGCGAAGCATCATCATATTGGAACCACCTTTGTTACCAGGTGATCACTGACTAACGTACTAGATTGATAATTTCGATTGAAATCGGTTTGCTTGAACAATTTAGGAACGTTCTCATTAAATATTGGCTTGAATGACGAAGTTTTCGTTATTATTTTATTTTTAGTTGTTCCAGTAACTTGAGGGTCCGATAAGGGCGTTACATAGTGGGGGGGGGGGGGTGACATCAACAGTACACAATATTTACAGAGAATAAATGATGGCAAGTTAGTACAGTGCAGTGGTACAGAAGTTTGTAAACCATAGTAACAAGGCAAAACTTAGAACCAGAGTATACAGCGAATACACCATATTGTTGCAGGGTTCCAAGTACGTTAGGAGTGCAAAATAAACAAAAAAGGCTTCAATATTCGAACAATCCTGAAAAATTGATAAATATCAAACAGAATATATGCAATTTCCTCTACTACGGAACACAGAATGGGCCGGTTTGCAGCCTACATACAGCGTGTGCCAAACATGAGTTTTACTGAAAGTGCGCTTTGTTTTTTACTCGGTGATCGCTGACTTGTGTACAAGACTCGTGATTATGATGAAAATTGCTGTGCTTGAACAAGCTAGAAACGTTTTCGGTAAAAAACGGCTTGAAGACAGATAATATTATTTGATCATTTATTTATGTTATTTTAGTTTTTTAAGGCTCCAGTAAGAGCGTTACATTGAGTACTATATACAATAGAATACAAGGATTAGAGAGATGGATTTAAACAGGTTAATACAGTGCAATTTTAAAGAAAATCACAAAGCGTAGTAACAAGACTCCCCGTCCCACAAAGGTCATAAAAAGGGATAATGTCATCATATGGATAAGGTCATCATAAGGAATATGAACATAGAAAATACATTGACGTGATTGTAGTGCTGCCATTTCAAAATTGCCGCATGTCTGGCGTCCAAAAGGTTAATAGAACTTTTATCTCTGTACTATACGTCCGCGTTTGTAGATTGTAGAAGGCGTTTTAGAAGACGTACATTCAGAAATAATGTGGCTTAATGGGCTCTTTCATAGCCTCTATTCTGAGTGACTTGCTTCTAGTGAAATTCGACAGGGCAATGATTGAAAGACTTCATGAATTATCAGTCGTACAAACTGTCCTTTATCTTGACAATTATCAGATAATGAAGGTTTTTAGGAAGCTACAGAAACACGTTAAGAGAATACAGTTACTTTTTATATTCGCGCGTACGTGTACTTTACGCATGCGCACTCTTCAGCCGGTTCCGTACTGCCGCATTTCCGTAACGTGTTGTCGTAGCTGGCTAAACACCTCTAATATATACTTAACTGTGATTTGTTATTCTTTCATTTTAAAATCGTTACAGCGTTACAAACTTCTCGTGAATGCTTTTTTTTCCGCTCGTGGTGACAAACAAAACGCCGGAGCAAAATAGCATGAGCTTTCTTGAACTAAATATCTCAATCTCAGAGTACCACACGGGCTGGAATTACGAGCCGCCCCATTCCAAGAAGCCTATTCTGTCGTTCTCGACAGCATATAGGACACTAGTAAAGAGGGTCTTCATACAGTCATATTTGCAGAACATCTAGGGAGGCCCATATTGGAAACTAGTTTCTTGGTACAGTGGAAGTGCCTAGAAAAAGGAGGGTACCCGCACTCTATGCTTATTTTCATGCTCGCTACAATGCACAGAAAAAGAAAACGTAAGGGAAGTGACGGTAACAGATGGTAACTGTGTCACACCACCAAATAAAAGATAACGCTTTAACTGTAAGTACTTTTCAGTGCTCCTTACAAGTTGTCTAGTTGACAAACAGAACCTGTTTGTTTGTCAACTATCCTGATCCTGATCCTGATCAAGCACAGGACACAGTTTGACGACTGAGCGCAAGGAGTGGTGTACAGAATCCGGTTTTCTTTTTTTTGCAGTACTTGTTACTTTGGTCAGACAAGCCTTAACGAACGTTACGGGAACACTACGGTAACGCTCGTATTGGTGAAGGCAACTTCCTGGCGCTACACGCGCGCACGTGTTGGCGCACTCCGCGGTCCTAAAGTACCACTGTTCTTGATAAAATTAAAGCAGAACACGAGCGCATAATCCGTGACAGCGTTGCTGATTGGCCCCCTCCATTCTATTCCCATTCCATTCTGGGAAATTAGAACTTCCTGCTATTCTATTCTTCTAAATTCCTCGTAATAAAAAAAGGTTAGCCCAATATCTTTTCGGGAATGGCCGGGCAGGTCAATTTATATGCTACAATTCCTCAACATAGAAATGACTTTTCTTGATGGCTTTGTTGAGTTAGTAATCACTGGAATAGATTGAGCTGATCTCATCAAATGCATTATTAACTGCAAAACTATGCCACACTCGTTACCATGGTCGAGGGATAGCAGCTCGTCGACTTATCTCATGCAGTACTACTACTCTTCTAGTTCCCATAGGGTCAGTTCTCCCGCTACCTGTAATATTTGCATGGTCAACAAAGTCTTTGAAAAAGTTAGTAAACAGTTGAAAACACAAGTATTTGCTTGTTTTGAGCGTCGTTTGCTACCTTCGCAGTATATATTTGCTATAGCCAGCAGCTATTGAAGCTTGAAACGTTAGCCGTTACGAACCAGGAATGCTGTATTGATTGATTCTTAAGTAGGGCTCAACTTTCCAGAACCACCAAATGATAATGAAAGACGCCGTAGTGGAGGGCGACGAAAATTTCATCCACTTGGATTTCTTTAACGTGCACCCAAATATAAGCACACGAACCCCCAGAATTTTCGCCTCCATCGAGAATGCAGCCTCCGCCGCTGGGATTCGATCCTGCAACCTGCGGGTCAGCAGCCGAGTACCCTAGCTACTAGACGACCACGGTGGGTCAGGAATGGCTTCATGGCATCTTAACCTAAGTAACTACAAAGGCACAGACGATGCGAGATCTTTAGTAAACACCACCGTATGTTTTGCAGTAATTATGACACTCTAGGAAAAATTAGGCCAACTTTAATTTTGCAGAGTATTTCACAATAAATGTTTGTGCTAAGTGATAGCACACATATAGGCAAATAAAAGGGCAGAAGATGATGCGTACAAGGCGTCCAATGTTTTTTGAAATTTTATGGCTGATAACCACTCAACAGTGTGTCTTTGCAAGTAGAAGCGTTAATAACATACAAACGGCTGCTACTCTATGCACTGGCTAAGTCTTGATATTCTATTCGCGACTCCAGCGGCACCGAGCGGCAATATAGGTAAGCACGTACTGAGGTCTAAACAGTCCAAGCTTCAGTCGTATACGGTAGGAACATGGTAGAATAGTGCCACCCGTGAAGAAAAAATGAACGGCCAAGCAGAATCCTTCTTTTTAGGTGAGGCACCAGTGTTAAATTGCTCACTCGAACCCATTACAGGACCATCGTATCCAGTGATTACATGTGGCTGCGACCCCCGATTTTGCAGAGACGCAGTGCGCCATGAGCTTTACACACACAACGAGACCACTTCAAGAACGCCGCTCGCGCTTGCAGAGCCACTGTTGCCGACTTAAATAAGATGCTTGTCGCCAAAAACCCGCTCCTTTCTACAAAGCAGCGCAAATGCAATCACACTGCAAGAAACTCAATAATTGTGTTAGCGACAACGGACGCGGTGAACTCCGTAATTCCGCCATGCTGCAACTCCGCAGCGCCCTCTCATGTTTATTTGAGTTGCGAATATGCTCATTTGCGTGAATGTTCACTTCAGTGATTCTTTCATGCCTCTATGTAAGTTGTGATTGCGTACTTGCCATGGTAATTACATAACTTGATGAATAATCACTAATTATTCTATGTCGACAACGAAACTCTACCCATTACACTATATATGGTTCTGTATTAGAATTCTCATGATGAGGTAAAGTTAATTAGAGGCGTGGGTCAGGTAAATAAAAATTGAGAAGTGTTATTAGGTATTCGAATTAGCACTATTCACGAACTACTTTCCAAACTAGCAAGTTTCACTAATCTGCATTTCCCTACACTCTAAAGCAAAAAGGTGTTAAATGGGTGTGTGGTTCATATTTTGGGGGACTAATGGTTCTGCCATAACCATTAATCTCTTTAAGGACAAACGGCACTGGGTCTAACAGTTAGTCCCCACAGACAAGCTCAAGGAACTAACATTAAATCCTCACATTTGCACCTTATAGGCCAACTGATAATTCCCACATTTACACCATACCGGGCAATCATTAGTCCTTACAGTTGCACCTCACCGGACGGACAGACGATCTACTCAAATAGTGCAATCGGATGATTTTTTTATCAACAGTTCAAAACACAGTTTTTTAAGTTAATTTCCCCCAGACTCAATACTTTTTCGCCTGTTTTTCTGCGCAGTGGGCAATTATAGCGCAGAAAAGAACACGCGAAAATGTAGTTAGCCACCTATGCGTAACTGCTTTCGCAGCCACGGCAACAAAAGACAAAAGTGAGACATCGAAATCTTTAATTTTTCTACATACACCTGATGTTTCTCCATTCCTTTAGGTGAATTCATGATGAAGTGTACAAGTCCAGTCTCGTTGTTGCATCTTGTTCACTCCTTGTGGAGCTCCTCCAACGGAAGCGATAGATGACAGCCATTGCAGACGCCAGGGCACGCCTGTTGTGTTCCCACGGCTTTACGTACAATAAGAATCTAAAAATAGTTAGACACACGTGATAGAAGATGAAGATGCCCGCAAATGACGAGTACCTGCAAGTTAATAAAAAACATGCGTGTAAAATATCACACACAAATAACTTTATCTTCACATCTCGTACAGTCCTTCTGAAGCTGCTCTAACGAAAGATATGGATAACTGGCATTGCACACTCCTTCGCACACAGCCTTCAGCACGGTGTGTGCCCACGGCTGCATAGTAACAATGCAAAATAGTCAGTCACACGTGACAGAAGATGAATACGAATGTGTATGAGAAATACGTGCAAGATGAAACAAAAATATACGTGAAATATCACATGCTAATAATTCCACCGTGATGTCACACATCGTCAAAGACTCATTTCGATCCCCGTAGCGCAACAGCTTAGGAGCGGCGGCCGCAGCCACAACTCCTCCAACCACCGTGCCACAAACAAGTCGGCGAGTTCTAAGCAAGTGACGTCGTTCAGCTCGAGCAAGCGAACGCTAGACCGAACACGGCGCTGCACGCGGAGTGTCCGCCGCCAGCGAACTTCGAACAGGAGAGTGAGTGTACGCTTGGCCGCACCCACGAACAGCGCCAGCTGGTTTGGAGCTAGCGTCGAAGAATTTGATGAAAATACGGCCTCTTTCCACAAACTCGAGAGAGTGCGAGTGCAATGCGCAAACACGAGTCCGCCTCCGCGGCCAACGGACGGCGCCAAGCTGCTTGCAACGGACTGACCGAGAAGCCAGCTATAATGGCGGCTAACTTGAACAGAGTTCAGACATTAGCGGAAGCCCCGCCAACCCACGCTGGGGCACTTACAGCGCGTGACACACTACAACCAAGCTCTGTACGAGAACCCGCAACGTGTTTTCGACGGCTCCCAACACAGCGACGAGGGCTCAGCCCAATATCGTGACCCCAGAGCTCATTGCGGCGGTGAGGACAGGCGAGCACTCGATAAAGGAGGAGTACGAGATGCCGATGGCATTGGCGGCCAATTTCCAGGTGGTCGCAAAGCACAGGCGAACTGCAGACGCTCAAGCTGGCCTTCGTGGTGCATTTCGTGCGTGCGATATGAAACACGACCGAGCACGTTGGCGGCAAGAATGATCCGTATCAAACACGCGACAAGTTGAGTAAAATAAAGAATGATCACCTACTCGCCAATGGATCCAGCGCTGATTTCTGCCCTGAGTTGAAATGAAGTAATGTGTCCCATAGGCCTGCTGTCTTCTCGGCCGCCATGTTGACCTTGCCAACTGTTGCTGTCCTGTATTAGTTGTGACTATGATGAAGCCTTAGATATACAGCCCGGTGTGGTGATGTGTCGAAACCTGCTCCAGACTTTATGGGCGTGGTGAAACATAAAAGCAGCAGCGCACGCTCACCCAAGCGTACACAGAAGCACTACGTCGTAATTCCTAGATCGTCGAATCCAGGTGGCCGTGGTCGAGCACTCCGAGCGTGACGCAATGTGGACCGTCGCCAACAAAATACAGGGAAAGACTGAGCCTTGAGAGGAGGAGGCCTGCTAGTGACCTTGGCAACGCCTTCCCCACTGGCCGCAACTCCCGGGCAGTTCATCCCATTGGAGCGTATTCGGAGACGCGTGTTTGGAACGTGGTTTGCACCCAGCACGCTTCCCTCTGTGATTGCTCCTCAACGGTCTATCCGTTCATCGCACGCGCCTATTGGGCTCCGTTACTTTTTTCCGAAAATTTTGCCTTTGAGTGTACCTTCACACTAGGAGTAAGTGTTTTTTGTAACAAGTGAACGGTTAGTATTTAGCTAGCGGATCGGCAGACATTTTTTTGTAAGAGTGCCTATTTGAACGAATGGTTATGCTTTCATATTTTTGAAGCTTTAGTGCGTTATTGCTAAATAATTGACGTATAGTGATTTGGGTAGGTGCTTAGGCAGGCATGTGATCACCTGCTTTGGCTCGCAGCATGAATCAGTGCTTTCAAAAGTTTATTCTATCTATCTTTGTATGGTTCATCTTGTACGACTGATTATCCCACACAGTTTGCACAACACAGTTGATTGTGTACGAATGTGTGCTGCAGTGACTACAGTTATTGCAATAACAGTTTCAGGCGAAGGTGCCTATGTGTGTAGGCAGGCAGTAAAGTATTGCTAAAAATTGGGGGGAGGCTAATATGTGGTGAGACGGCACACAAAGTGGTATATGAAAGCTTGCGGTAAATACAATCACCGCACCAGCACCAATAAACACAACTTGTATAAGCGTTTTTTTTTCTCGAATATGCGTCCAAGTCAGCGATGGCTACCGAAGTAAAAACAAAGTGAAGGGTGAAGAGACAGCAGGTGGCTGAGGCGCCACCAAGGGGATAAATCACAAGGTGTAAGGTGGGTATGTCGCAACAATTGTTCCGCATGACGGATATCCTGGCATAGAGTCGTGGTTGAGGGAACAATAGAGAAAACTTCGGAGCAACGCAATCTATATAGGGACCGAATTATTGTAGATGCGTTGCTCATAAATGCATCAGGCTTGTAATCAGCCAAGTATGTTGAAATTACTGCTTCTTTCTGAAATTCAAGGGTCTCACTTACTAATGCTTGAAATTTCAGTATAGAAGCTTCGAAACCAGCATGCCGCCGAAAGTGTGCTTTATAATTCGGAAAAAGAAATGATTTATTTCTTCTTCTCTTTCATGCAAAGTGCGCCTAATTCTAATCTTATTTCATTCCTCCAAGCTTTGTCGCCCTTCGATTCTAATTCCATTTTGGGGTCGCGAAAACGTGGAGTGATTCCAGATTCAATAAGATTTTGGAGTGGAAACTCCGCAACACTGATTTGAGTGGCTGGCCAAATGGGACTTGAAAGTAGCACACGCATAAGCAAGCTGTCAGAATAGTTCTGTCAGATATGTTGTAAGGTAAGTTGTTTAGTATCCTTGCATTTTTTCACCTTTTTCACTGTTTTTAGTGTTTTTAGAGCCTTCTGTTTTTAGAGCCTTGTAGACAATGAAACGAAATTCAAAAGTCAGCCCTTGAGCTGTTTTTTCCTGTCCACAAGTGTTACTTTTTCATGGTTAACTTTAAGCAGACACAATCAACTAGCCTAGTCAGTCTTTTTGTACAGAGTATCTTCGACCTGTGAATCTAGCAGTTAATAAAGTGGGGCTACGTTATGCCTAGTGGGAGCAAAAGACTTATAAAGCCGAAATTCACAACGGGTAGCCAGGTTCTATTTGCCGTGATGAGGCTCACTAACGAACAAAAACGCAATGCGTTAGACGTAATCACAGAAGAGGCGTTGCGTAGTATTCACCGTCTGGCAAAGCCAGTGAGCGTAGCATGAAGACAGAGTACGTCTATAGGAACAGTGTCGTTGCAATGTATTCAGTCTCAAGGGTGGCGTGGGTGTCCCTGTGTTGTGGCAGTTCAAGGCTTAGTATATCGGCGGAGCAGTCAATCAGGTGCGGGGAATTCAGGCGACTCAGTGCGAGACGGATTACAGTGATGCATATTACGGGATGGACCGTTGTAAGTAAAATATGGCCTGTAAGGTTTAGAAGGCCATTGAATGCGATAGTAACGAGCGATGTGGTCTACACGGCCAGAGTTGAAGCAGATCGGCTTATCATCTGGCACTTGCCATTCGGATGGGTTAGTACATTGACAGCGCTATTTATGGCGGCATGGCTTCTCTACAAAGAATACAGACGGCTGATTATTCTTCATGGCGCAAATAATAGAAAACGAACCCGTAATCGCGCTTGGATGAAGGAGACAGCGGGCACGGGTGTTTCGGTCAACGTTGGTTTGTTGAAAGCAGGTCACATAGCCTATAGCTCACGTCGGACAATCCACGTCCCATCTTCACGCCTGAATGTCTAACAAAGCGTTCCTTCACCAGACGACTTGGCGGCGGTGTTCTGCAGATGAGGGAACTGGTGGGGAATCTATAGACTGTACACTTGCTCGACAAGGCATCACTCCTTCATCAACGCATCGATGGTCGTTGCGTTGGTGAAAACGGGCAAGTGTTTACCAACGTTACAAGGTTTCTCACGACAACCGGGGAACAAGGGGTGTTGGCGTTGCCGTTCATGACGCCAACGTTGAAATATTTATTAGCATTCGTTTGTGCCAATACATTGCTTTCGTTGGTGCAATTCACAGACCACCGCACGCACACTTTTTAATTCTAAAGAAATTGCATGTGTTCATGCATGGGCACTATAAAAGCAAGGCTACATAATGTCATCCTGTACTGTGATCTCACTCTTCCCAGAATTACCTGGGATCTGCTGAGTGCTTTGTAATCATGTCGCAATTTGCATTGATCAGAATTGTTTTTGGCCTAGTTGGTGCTGGCTTGTTGACATATTTTAGCAGCGAGATAAAAGAAGCGTAGAGCAAAGAAACAGCGGATAATAAGCAAAGGCAGCTCATTCAACTACATGACACGGAGTGCGAAGCCTGAAATTAATATACAACATACATGTATGCGTAGTCTTCACAGCCTTACGCTATCCATCTGTCAAAAATGTCACAGGTTTTCCGCAAAGGTGAAGCATGGAACGCGATAGCAACAAATTTGAAGGTCACGCGCAGAAAGGCCAGCAGATGGAAACGTGATTCGCATTTATTACGCACAAATGACGCACGAAACGTACTCACAAGTACAAATGAACGCAAATAAGCGTCTCAATCGTTCCTCCGTTGTCTGTGAAAAGCGCACTCTTTTCTCAAACGGAGACTGCGCAGCGATTGCAGTAATCATTGTGGGCCTGGTAACTACAACAAAATCTTTCCGGTAAAAGCCCATAGCCAGACAAGACGTACGATTCTCCCAATACGAAATAAGGGGGCTCCTACAGATTCGCCCACAGAATCGCTCAAGATACCTGGATTACTAACTATGAGAAACCGGGTTAAATTGGCGCGTGTTAAGCTCAGGTATCAATTATTTCACAGTCATCTAAAAACAGACAAGTGTCGCTACATAGGGCTATCCGCACCTGAAACTATCCACAATATTCACTCTCATATCCTTGACCTTTACAAACGTCACACAGACACCGTCAAGTTCTCGTTCTTCCTCTTGCAATCAGAAAACAGAATAACCTGTCCTCCTTCATCACGAGTAGCACATTCTTAGGTACTTTCGCAAAGCGAGTGGAATGCGACTTCTTACCCTCGCAAACTTAACACTGTGTTACGTGATTTTGTCAGTTTATTTACTCAGGCAAAGGGCCAATATGTTCGTAGTTTTGAAAACTGTTCTCGCGTGTACTGTTCTTCGTGTTGTCGTTGCATTCGTTGTATTTTCTCCTTTTGATTGTGCTATATCACTGTTCTAGATTTATCATCTGTTGTATATTCTCTGGGATTGACAGTATGACCAAATAAGTAAATAAATAAATAAATGTATTAGATTTCTGGGAGAGGATTTCGATGTTTTTCAGCATACGTTTGACCCTAAAAATTCTACTGTATAAGTCTTGTAGTTTGATTTCAAGAATTTCGTGAACAATTGCAATAGAAATTATGTCCTAACTAGACAAAAAAAAGCTTAGCCTCTAGAGTGCCTGGGTTGCTCGCTAAATATTGCAGTTGAATCTCCGTGTCAAGCGAGGTTGTGAACAGAGGGGTGGTGTTCCTACAACTGCTGCGAGATAAATTACGCACAATTGCAAAGCTGTCCAAGTTTCATTTATTAACGAAGCGTGCGTCACATTCTTGCAAGTAGGCCAACAAAGTTTTGCTTGAACCTAACGAAAGAGAGAGGTGCTGTTAGCAAAATAAATATTGTGAGGAACCGGTTTATTCGGCCAGGCTCGAGCTCAATCACGCTGGTGATGATATTTTTAGATGAAGAAGATGTACAGGTGATGATGATTACAAAAAGAATAAAGAGTCATTCGCTTGTCGCGCTCACACTAATTCCCCCGCGCAGTGAAAGCGGCCGCCTGGTCGCTTGACAGTATTATGGAATGCGTCGCGTATAAGGCTTTAAACGAGATACGTGAACTATCTCTGTTCCTCGGCAACGATGATCAGGACTAGCGCTAAGAGGAGAAACGCGGTAATTGACTGGAGATGTCTGTTTGACCACCGTGTATGGCCCAATGAAGCGACTGATAAATTTGTCACATAGGCCAGGGACGCGTAGTGGAGTCCATAGAAGAACTTCGTCACCATTAGAAAAACTCGCAACACGGCGAGACGAGTCGTAGCGAGATTTTCGTGTGTCTTGAGAGAGGCCGGTGTTAACACGGGCCTGGTGACGGCAGTGTGCGAGACGAGATAGGAATTATTCAGAGAAAGGATCCGTCGAGGGTGCAGGGGCCGAAAGGAAAGAGACATCCAGAGCGAAACTCGGCGAGCGACCATGGACGAGAAAAAATGGAGAAAAGCCGGTAGTGCGTTGAGCAGCCGTATTATAGGCGAATGTCACGAAGGGTAGAATTGCATCCCAGTTCGTGTGGTTGGGGTGAATGTACATGGCGATCATGTCCGATAGGGTCCGATGAAACCGTTCAGTCAATCCGTTGGTCTGCGGGTGGTAGCTAGAAGTGGTCTTGTGAACAGTGTTCGAGGCACGTAAAACTTGCTCGACAATGGAAGATAGGTAGACTTTGCCACGATCCCTGAGGAGAATGCGTGGAGCTCCATGACGCAAAAAGATGTGACGAAGAAAGAAATCGGCGATCTCAGTGGCAGTCCCAGATGGTATAGAAGCTGTTTCTGCGTAGCGGGTAAGGTGGTCGACTGCCGTGACAATCCAGCGATTCCCATTGGATGATATAGGAAGAGGGCCGTACAAGTCGATTCCAACGACTTCAAAAGGTGAGGCGGGACAAGGAAGAGGTTGCATTAAGCCAGCCGGAGCAGTTGTCGGTCGTTTTCGCCGTTGGCAATGGACACAGGAGGCGACGTACTTAGCGACGGCTGAAGAGAGGCCAGGCCAGAAACAACGACTTCGTATTTTGTCGTAAGTCTTGTGGTAGCCTAGATGAGCAGTGGTTGGATCATCATGAAAGGCTTCCAGAACTTCACGTTGCAGAGAACGTGGGATGACGGGTACCCACTTGTTGCCATCGATGTGGTAAATGTAGCGACATAAAGCATCACCGACAAGCTTAAATTGTTTAAGTTGTCGACGGAGTCTCGCGTTTGGAGGAGTAGTAGAGCCCGTCATGCGGTCAACAATGGTGCGGCAGTATGGGTCGACACGTTGTTGTGAAACAAGGACGGATAGGGTGGCAGGTGATGAACTTAGCGCTGCGACTGGAGAGGTGCTGTTGTTTTGGAGTATCGATGGTGAATTGCTTCCGCTGGGCAAAGGACAGCGCGATACAGCATCAGCATCTTGATGCTTCTTCCCAGATCTGTAGGCGACATCGAAATCATACTCCTGTAAGCGAAGCGCCCAGCGACTAAGGCGACCCGATAAGTTTTTCAGCGATGAAAGACAGCATAGGGCGTTATGGTCGGTCACGACGGTAAAATGACGGCCGTGAAGATATGGTCGGAATCTTTGCACTGCCCAAACAACAGCAAGCACTCCTGCTCGGTGATAGCGTAGTTCTTTTCTGGAGCGGTAAGAGCACGACTTGCGTAGGCAACGACGCGTTCGCGTGAGTTTTTGTCACGCTGCAAGAGTACCGCACCGAGACCATGACTACTTGCGTCGGTGTGAAGGATGATGGGTGCGGTGGAATCGAAGTGGCACAGTACCGGATCCGACGTGAGGGCATGCTTCAATGCCGTGAAAGCGCTTTCGCAGTCTTCGGACCAAATGAAGGGGACGTTCTTTGCGAGGAGTTGATGGAGCGGAGACGCAAGTTCCGCGAAACCACGTATGAAGCGCCGGAAGTAAGAAGATAACCCAAGAAAGCTGCGCAGGTCCTTCTGACGTAGTGGACGAGGAAAATCGAGGACAGCGGCAAGCTTCTCGGGGTCGGGCCGAATTCCTTCTTTGCTGACAAGGTGGCCGAGAACCTTGATTGTCTTGCTAGCAAAGGTACATTTCTTGGTGTTAAGCTGTAGACTGGCTTTTGCAAGGCATGTGAGGACTTTGTCAAGACGTTGTAGATGCTGCGAGACCGTGGATGAAAACACTACTATGTCATCGAGATAGCACAGACATGTTTTCCATTTCAAACCACGCAATACGCCGTCTATCATGCGTTCGAAGTTGGCGGGCGCATTACAGAGTCCGAAAGGCATCACATTGAACTCGTACAACCCCTCTGGCGTTTAAAAGGCGGTCTTCTCTTTATCAGACTCCGACATTGGTATCTGCCAGTAGCCTGACCTAAGGTCGAGGCTGGAAAAATACTCTGCGCCCTGTAATGAATCCAGTGTATCGTCGATCCGATGGAGGGGATAAACATCCTTGCGCGTTATTTTGTTTAGCGCACGGTAATCGACGCAGAAACACACTGTCCCATCTTTCTTTTAAACGAGAACAACTGGGGAAGACCAGGGACTCGAGGAAGGACGTATGATGTTGCGTCGTAGTATGTCTGAGACGTTTTCCTCGATGATCTTGCGTTCTGCCTGAGACACGCGATATGGACGCCGATGTACAATACGAGAGCCTTCAGTCTGGATGCTGTGAGTAGCGGTGGTAGTCATGCTTAGGACGGGCGAGTTCACGTCAATTAGAGAACGGTGTCTATTTAACAGGGCGAGCAAATCTTCAGTTTGATCAGGCGTTAAGTCATTGCTTATTGTCGCCGACACAGGTGTGGCAGAGGCATTGAATGGCAATGATTGCGACTTCGGAACATCGTTGTGGTTGTTGTTCGGAAGAGTAACAATCGCAACAGGTTCACTGTCGACCGCGCAAGATACTGTTGAGCCACAGGGGAGCAATACACACTCGGGCGTTTGATTTATGGCGGTTAGGTACGTACACCCATCGAAGAAGCGAATAAGCCCCGGTGTGATCACAATGCCCCTACGTAGGGTATGACCGTAAGGGAGAATTAGTACGTCGCCATCCACAATGTCGGCGCAATTAACACTTATAATTTCTTCGATGTATGGCCGAAGTACATAAACTGACTTGGTGACAAGGCGGATGCGTCCATCTTGTTCAAGCGGAGAAGAGTCAGTGGCGTTTAGATGCAGGAGGCGCTGATGACATGATATGAAAGCGGACGCAGAAGACAAAAAATCCCACCCAAGAATGAGAGCGTGGGTGCACTCACGAAATACCGCGAAAACAATGTGATGACGAATGCCTTCTATGCAGACACGAACGGTACACTGTGCAAGTGGACGAATGAGAGCGTTGATCGCCGCACGTAGAGGTGGGCCGCCATAAGGTGTAG
This sequence comes from Rhipicephalus microplus, assembly GCF_043290135.1. Lineage (NCBI taxonomy): Eukaryota > Metazoa > Arthropoda > Arachnida > Ixodida > Ixodidae > Rhipicephalus > Rhipicephalus microplus. The sequence continues at coordinate 193,798,417 of NC_134704.1, read as the reverse complement.
TGACTTTTCGAAGGCGGGAACAAAAATCGGCGCGAATAATCGAAACGGCAGCGCCAGTGTCTACAAGAGCCTCAACACGTACACCTTCTACAAACACTACTATCAAATTCGATGGCCGCTCTGGAGGAATTGTTAGCTGTCGAAGGGATGCAGTTTCCCCTCCTAAAACTGCATTGGGGAGTTTTCCGCGTGGGCGTTCGTGGAATGGGAGGCGGGCCGTATAGGCGACACTGAACGGCGACCTGGCGAAGGCGACATGCGGCGAGACGTACGGAAATTGCCAGGCATGTCCGTGTGGTGAGTAGGTGACGGTGAACGGTAATAGGACGATCGGGAGGGTGGCCGTAAGTAGTTCATGGTCGGACGGAAGCTTCGATGTTCTTCGGGAGCGTAGCCGCGTCGCTCGTCTTGTTGGCGCCTTCGACAAAACCGAGCGATATGTCCTCGATAGCCGCAGTAGTAACAGATTGGTCGAGGTGGGCGCTGAGGTGCGTAGTAAGGTGGTGCACGCACTGGCGGTGATAACGAAGCCACAGGCGTATGGTCTGCTGTTGTAGGCACAGAAACGGTGGGTGCGGCAGAGAGCGCGGCAACTTCGGCGTACGTGCGCGCCTGGCGCACGCAGGGACTGTTGGAACACGTCGCACGCGATGCGGAGGCGATCTCTTGTTTAATCAGGTCTCGCAAGCAATCTTTTTCAGGAGGTAAAGTAACTTCTGCAGCACAGGAAGAGCAGCGCCCGTGCAGCTCTTCACGAACGATGTCGCGAATAAGCGCACGCAAGTCGAGGGGTGCAGGCAAACGAACGTCGGTGGCATCGCAGCAAAGGCGAAGAGACTGAAGCTCGTCAAGTCGCTGACAGATGGTTATCACGTCCTGGGTGGTGGCAGGATTTTGCGTGGCGAGGGCGTTACAGGCGACGGTGTTAATGCCTTTAATAATGTGACGTATTTGGTCGTTTTGAGACATGCCGGTGTTAATGCGCTTGCACAGTGCAGGGACATCCTCAATATAAGAGGTGTAAGATTCACCCGGCAGCTGCGTGCGTTGAGCGAGTTTCTTCTTTGCTGCCTCAGTGCGAACTGCAGGGGCACCAAATACCTGACGAATTTGCTGCTCGAAAGTGTCCCAGTCGGGAAGATCCGGGTGGTGGTTCCAGAACCAAGTTTTCGCAACATCGGACAAGTTAAATGGGACGCTGCGCAACTTGCGTGGATTGTCCCACCTGTTCAAATCGCTGACGAGGTCGTAGTTCTTGATCCAGTCTTCGACATCATCGCCTCGGAGACCGGAAAACACAGGTGGATCACGCAGGCGAGTGTTGTTGGGCGGAGTGGGTGGCGGTGGCTGCAGTAAGACGGCGACGTTGGATGGGCCAGGGTTTTCTTGGGCCGCCATGGCAGGGGGTTGTATGCGACGACCCGAGCGGAGCTCCAGCGAGAACGGGCGAGAGGACTTGAGGGAACGAAAAGCACAGTCCACCACTTGTGAGGAACCGGTTTATTCGGCCAGGCTCGAGCTCAATCACGCTGGTGATGATATTTTTAGATAAAGAAGATGTACAGGTGATGATGATTACAAAGAGAATAAAGAGTCATTCACTTGTCGCGCTCACAATAATAATGACGATATCACCGAAGACATTAACCGTAGGGTCAACAAATTTATTGACTGTTTTTGTGTGTGTTGTTTTGCGTCACCATTCAGTCACCATAATATCCGAAAACTAGTTATGCTATCACCGGTAGAAAAAAACTGGCCACGGATTTTTTTTGTGCTACAATCGAATTAGAAACCAAAAATTCTGTCAGTTCGAATGGCATACCAAATATGTTCCTGTGCAGATACGCCGAATGGTGCGCAATGTATTTGAGCATAAGTTTTAAAGAAAGTATACGGACACGAAAAAACACATTTACATTATAAGTACTTATTAGAGTTTTTGGTGCGGCTTGTTCATCACAATGCAACGCATTCCCACTTTAAATCCTGTAATGGCAAATCTCGACAAAGGTGTACAGAGTGACATAATTTTTGACCGTTACTTTTTTACCGTTAATTATTTTTTGTCAACAATTGACAGTTACTTTTTATTATTTATTAATGATTTACAGATTAAATAACCCGGGTGTGGTCAATTATTTGCAGATGACTGCGTTTTGTACATGCATGTTCAGTCAGAGAGACCAGCAAATGCCTGAAAAACTCTTAGCACCTATTCAAAACTGGTTCTTAACATGCCAGATGCACTTAAAGGTTTCTAAGAATGTTCTGACGACAGTCAGACAGTAGAAAACGCCGCTTGTTCACACCTATAGTATCATTAGCGTTTCACTTCTTTAGGTATTCTAATTTAAATACTTCAGATTATACATCAGTTTTACTTAACTTGAAGCAGTCTTGTGAAATACGTAGTTTACAAGGCTTTAAAAATTCATGTGCTCAGAAATCACATGATGCATTGCGTTCCTAAAACTAAGCTTGTGGCTTACAGGACGTTAGTTAGACCGCTGTTAGGATATGCGGACCCGCGCACCTAATGCGATTCTGACTGCATTGAGCACGTTCAAAAAATTCTAAAATTTATATTCAAGGCTTATGGCAAGCACGTGTCATTTACTAACTTCGGAATTTTGGGCAAACTTCAGTCTCTACAATCATGCAGGAACTTGCACCGAATGTGAATGTTTTACAATATCGTGAAACTTAACGCTATAGAATGGTTTTCATGGGTTACATGCAGTATACCAAGTGCAAGGCCAACAAGTTGAAAGTAGGGTAAGACAATTGTAAGGCCACACGTTAAGCAAATTAATATTCGTTTTTTCAGGAACGAGCAGAATAGAATCAGCTTTCATGTGACCTAGTTGAACTACTGTCATTAGATGCCTTCACAAATGCAGTGTTGGGTTGTATGTGTTACTTTATTACGCAGCTCCTTTAATTCTTTCTCCTTTTACAGCTAGAGGTGTACGCACAATTTTGTTCGTGGTATGCATTCGTGGCCAGAAGATGTTTTTCAGTTAATAATTTTAAAAAATTGTTTTTGATTGATTGTATCTCTCAAGTTCTGCACCCTTGTTGACTATTTCGAGTATCGGATGTTTATCATTTGCTTCTATACGTGTCATTGTTCCCCTATGTTGCCTATGTGCAGTATTTCATATGATGTTCGCTTTCTTTTTCATGCTGGCGTCTTCAAATCATGTTAGGCCGCTAGTGTTTTTATCATTTGTCATTGCTGGTTTTCTTCTGATGTGTATTTTTCATTCATTTTTGATGTGTTTGTCAGCTGAAACAATAAATTCTTCAATTTTGTAATGTGATATATCCACTGCAGCCATGGCTCCCAAAAGGAAGTCGGCAGAATTTGATAAAGATCAAAAAGTTGAACGCATCGCCGGCCAGGCATATTAAAATTTGCGAGATCTTGCCGCAGTCGGACATGTTTTGGTTGGTCTTTTAGCACAAAAATAGCACGTCTTGAATATATGTGCAGTGAACGATGAGTACGTATGGATAATTGTTTCCTGAAAAAAAAAGCTGTTGTTTACATGAGTAGCCGAAAAGGTCACGGAGCTGTTGTTTGAACATTACCCATTTTGTAACTTCGTAGTCATGGGTCTCAAACCGGAGACAAGGAGTTTTGTTGAGGTAGACTATCACATTTGCCAGAATAACGGTTCGGACCCTGCCATAATACTTGTTTATGTGTTAATACATGCTGATGCACTTATCCTCATCGATATTGATCTCCCCTGTAACATACAGGGATCATGGAGTTATGTTATGACAATGTAAAAAGGTTTTAGTGATGATGATGATGTAGTTGGCGAAGGTGCGTCCTCATTTGAGGCTATGGCAGGAGACTGCGGATGCGGAAGCCGTCCACTGCAAAGCTCCGTCGTCAAACTAGATACCCCGCAGATCCACCGAAATTGTTATGAGGCAAGAACAATCGCTCACAAGGCACATTTTAGCTTACTCACGAAAGTCAGATTCTTGCACATTTTGAGAGGTCTTTGAAATATATATATATATATATATATATATATATATATATATATATATATATATATATAGATAAATATCTCGCAGGTTTTGATCCTGCCCACTGCAAGTTCTCTCTTCACCCACTTTTCTTCATATTTAAATTACAATTTGGTCCCCTATATTTTCCTTGGCATTATTGTATGTTACATCTCAATGATATTGTGTAAAACACGGAAAAACGAGTCCTTGGGTGTACACTTCTTCCCTTATATATATGTATATATATATATATATATATAATTATATATATATTTATATATATATATATTTATATATATATATATATATTGACGACTGTGTAGTGGTGGACAAAAGCGACGATAAGGGTATTTGGCAGACACCAGGTAGTGGATCTCTTCTGGCTGATCGAATACAAAGAAGGTGACCTTGCTGTTAGGCTGCTGAGAATTGCTGTGTGAATGTCTATCCGCCTTTTTCTCGCGTTGTACCGCGGTACCGATAGAGCTGCTGGGCCGCAACCCTGCCTAATGCTCCACACTCCCGCTGTAAGCCGTTCATCAAGCCCGGACGCATTGCCACCTATTGCAACTCCCATGCACTAGTTCAGTCAGCGGCTGACAGGCCTCGCGCCAGAGTTCACTCCTTCCGCGGAACCTCGCAGGCGCCGATTACCTCACCAAATGACCGACGCCAGTCCGCAACCAGTGCCCGAGGGCCCTTCGCCGACACAGCCTTCACAGGCATTCACCATCTCTCAATCGCTGGTTCCCGTTCTCTTTAGTGGCGGTGCCCATGAAGATGTTGACGACTGGCCTGAGCACTATGAGCGTGTAGCCAAGATTATTCTGGGGCCTGAACAAGAAAAACTCTCAAGTGCCTATTTCTGTCTTGAAGGCGAAGCAAAATTTAATAATGAAAACAGAGAAGCCAGTCTGTTAACCTGGGGTGACTTCTAACAACAGCTTGTCGACACGTTCGCCAATGTCGATCGACGGGACCATGCGCAGCAGCTGTTGGAGCTACGGGCTCAAAAACCCAATACAAGCGTTGCTATGTTCGCTGAAGATATGACTCGTTTTTTCGTCGAGCTGACCCAAACATGAGTGAAGATAGGAAGTTGAGCTACTTCCTGCGCAGCGTTAAAGAACAACATTTCGCCGGGCTACTGCACCACCCTCCAAGTACCGTAGTTGACTTTATCAAGGAGGCTACGACTATTGATCGGGCCCTCCATCAACGGTGCAGGCAGTATAATCGAATGTCTAGCAGCGCCCCAATCAATGCGGCCGCCGTACCTGAGAATCAAAGCTCCCTGCAATACCTCATTAGGGAGGTAGTTGGCGAAGAACTACAGAAGTTCCGGACTCGGGTCGCTCAAAACCCCGTTGCGTCCGTCGCTGAACTGGTACGCGACGAAATCCGCCACGCATTTTCTACCGCTGGTCCTGATGACAAGCACCGTCGCATGAGCTACGCCGACACTCTCCGACGTTCACCATCTGCTACATCGCCACCATGCCACGAAGTGACAACGGCGCCTTGGTCACCACTGCAAGAGCAGACCCTGAGCCGACCGCCAAGCCAACCGACGTACCACCAGCCGTCCACAGCAGCACCATGGACTTTGTCGCAAGAAGGGAGGCTCGGACATTAAACGCTCTGAAGAACACGCACATGGCGTACAATCGATCGACGTTCACTATGTTTTTACTGCGATGGTGCAGGTCAAATTGCCCGTCATTGCTGGCCCTGCAGTGATTCATTCCGCCCTCTTCGAACATGGTTTGACGATCGACATGCGAACAAAGAATACATACAACGCTGGGAAGAAGCCTCTTTTCAAGGAGGCCGTTCTCACAATTACGACTACCGTACTTCTGACGAGGAGGCAATACCTACTCGCCAGCCAGGTTTGGGACGTTAATCCCGCTCTCCTTCTCCCGCGCATTCGCCTTCGTCTCATCGACGTACCTCCGCGTACCTTAATGCAAGAAGGTCACCCAGCCCGCGCCGAGGAAACTGAGAGCAGCGACCTCAAGGGGTAAGGTTGCACGCCATGAAGATGACGATGAAAAGCCCCCATTACACGACGCTGTAAAGCCGACAAGACGTGAGAGCGACGACATTGTGACCACCAACCTTAGTGTTTTTCTTGACGGCCAGAACGTAACAGCCTTAGTCGACACCAGTGCCGACATTTCACTTCCTCAAGAAAGGGAAGAAGCCGTGAACAGGCCCACAAACAAGGATGGCAGGTCGTCAGTTATTGATGCCGTCTGGAAGATTCACAGCGAAAAGTGACATAGAAGGTTCTTCTTTCGTTGCGTCGTTTGTTGTTCTCGCCACATGCTACAAGGATCTAATGATTGGTATAGATATCTTACGAGAGTACGGCACCATCATCAATAGTCCAGACAGTTTGATTACGTTCCGCAACAGTTCGGACGCACCTGATTGTCCACAGGTGAAACCAAACCAATTGCGTCTAACTGATGACGGTGTGGTTCTCCCTTCTCGGTCATGCAGGCTTGTTTCTTTGGCAGCCCCTCTCCAGTTTGATGGCGAAGGAGTTGCGAACCGAATAAGCTCGCTCCTCCTCGCACACAGCATTTTCGTCGCAAGAGGTACTGTCAGTGTCGCTGCTGGACGCACGGACTTGCTTCTGACAAAGTTTAGTGGTGAGCGCCGGCACCTCCCAAAAGCCATAGCCGTCACTTATATCGACGATATCACAGACGCAGAAGGGTTCTTGGCAGTAGTCCACGAGGCCCCAAAACTAGGTGCGAAAACAGATGACTCTCTCGACAGACTTCAACATGCTCGTTTTTTTTTCATCGATTTACTGAAGGAGTGGATATTGGCAAATCGAGGTGGACCCGAAAGACCGCGAGAAGACTGCGTTTGTGACACCAGATGGCTTATCTGAATATAAAGTCTTGCCCTTTGGTTTATGCTCAGCGCCTGCTACCTTTCAAGGATTCATGGATACTGTACTTTCTGGGTTAAAGTGGAAAACCTGCCTGGTCTACCTTGATGATGTCGTATTTTTCGCCGCAACATTTAACCAGCACCTAAAAAGACTTGAGGTAGTTTTACATACAACACGGTTCGCGGGCTTTAAGTTAAAGCCTGAAAAATGCCACTTTTGCTCTGAAGAACTGCAATTTCTTGGCCACGTTGTCAGTCACGCAGGCGTTCGTCCTGATCCTGAAAAAAATCGCAGCTGTTGCACACTTCTCGGTGCCGACTGATAAGAAGGCTGTCCGACGATTCATCGGCCTATGCGCGTAATATAGGCAATTCATCGCAGAATCCGCGTGCATCGCATCATCGTTAACCCACCTCACGAGAGAATACGTTGCATTTCAATGGAGCGACGAAGAGGAAGCTGCTTTTAAGAACCTGCGCCAGCGCCTACAGACGCCTCCAGTGCTTGCCCACATTGATGAGAAAGCCCCAACGATGATACACACTGATGCCAGCAATGTTGGTCTGGGAGCTGTGCTTGTGCAGCTGCAAGAAGGCACAGAAAGAGTAATCGCCTATGCAAGTTGAACACTAACAGGCGCCGACACTAATTGCTCCACGACTGAAAAAGAATGCCTCGCCGTGGTATGGGCGGTCACAAAATTTCGCCCGTATTTATACGGCCACCCTTTCAAAATCATCTCGACCACCATTCACTGAGTTGGTTGACAAATCTTAAAGATTCTACCGGACGAGTAGCGCGTTGGAGTCTCAGGATGCAGCAGTACGACATGACGGTCGTACACAAGTCAGGAAACCATCAGATAGACGCTGACTCTCTATCCCGCTCATCCGTTGAATCGGCAACTCTATACGATGAGGAGGAAACAGCGCTCCTCGGTGTACTCAACAGGACTGCAGTTGCGCAGCAACAACGTGGCGACCCTGAGTTACTTGCCCCAAATAATTACCTGGACGGAACATTTCAGAAGGCACCAACTGTTTTCGCAAGAGCGCTGTGTTCACTGTGCTTACGGGGCGGAGTATTATACAAAAGAAACTTCTCTTCGACAGGATCTGCATATTTGCTCGTCATACCAGCAGCCCTTCGTTGCGAATCACTCGAAGCATGCCACAACGAGGTGACTTCAGGCCACTTGGGTTGCACAAGAACGTTGGCCAGAGTACGGCAATGCTGCTACTGGCCAAGACTGACCAAGCCGTAAAGCACCTCGTTCGTACTTACCTCAACTTCCAGCGACGGAAGTCACCGCCGCCTAAACTAGCTGGCCTCCTGCAGCCCGTAGAGGTCCCAAGAACACCATTCGACCAGATTGGCATGGATATTTTGGGCCCAGTTTCTACTTTTACTGCCGGGAACCGTTGGGGTATTGTCACGTGTGATTATCTTACTCGTTATGCTGAAACAAGGACTATCCAATACAGCACCGAAGGTGGCACAATTTTTCATCGAGAGTGTTGTCCTGCGGCATGGTGTACCAAGCGTCGTAATTACAGACTGAGGAACCTCATTTACGGCAGCTGTTTTGGATCAAGTCCTCAAGCTGAGTGGAACAACCCATCTTAAGACCACCGCCTACCACCCGCAAACGAACAGGCTTCTAGAGCGTTTGAACATTGAATTGAAGACGTGATTTCAATATACGTAGACGTCGAACACAAAACTTTGGAGGAAATCTTGCCAGATATAACGTTTGCATACAACATGACCAAGCAAGAAAAAACCTGGATGACCCAGTTCAGCCGAATTCACGGAGGGGAAGTACAACCATGCTAGATGCGATGCTAGCGCACTAATGTGACGACATTGACCCAGACGCCGAGATGTTTACAGAACTAGCGGAAGAAGCAAGGCAACTAGCACACTTGCGAATCCAGCAGCAAGAGTACGACGCAAGCCGCTACGATTCTCGCCGCCGAACAGTCGTTTACCAGACCAGCGACAGAGTATGAATTTGGACGCCCATAAGGAAACGAGGACTCCCCGAAAAGCTCCTAAGGAGATAATTTGAGACATACCTAGTACTGCGACGACTGACTGATGTTATTTACGAGGTCGTTCTCCACAGTTCGTGTAGTATGAGGCGTCGCCAGCACCGTCCTGAACTACAGGTTTTCCCGCTCACTTTATTCCAAGTGGCAGCTTAGATAATCTGCACGCCATAAAAATATTCGCAGCGCCAACCTCTTCAATCTATGTACCAAACATTTTTTTCCAAGCGCCAAATAAATCAGGCCGCGTGCTAGTGAAATTCGTCCAAGTGCCACCGTGTTTATTTCAATTGCTAATGGCTATAATTCAGGTGCTAGTCACTTTATTCCATGCACAAAAAGCACAATACGAGGCGTAAAAATGGCAGTGCATTTGAAAGCAGTTTCTACAATATAAAATACTATAGTCGGAAGGTAGAATAAATCACTATTATCAGTATTCGCCACTAGAATTCGTGAAAGCGACTGTCGAAGGCTTCATCAGGCCTTCGATCCTGATGAAGGCCAGACTCTAGGCCGAAACGTGGAAATAAACCACGTTGTGACCACTCACGGAGGATATACCTGACTATATATATATATATATATATATATATATATATATATATATATATATATATATATATATATATATATATATATATATATATATATATATATATATATTGTGGCGAAGCCTTCGAACAGTGGGTCATCCTCTCCAGTGCCTTCTAGTGGGTCGCCTTTTTAGCAAAAAGAAGAGCAGCTCGTGCAGAGAGTCGGTACCAGTATTGATAGTCGCTGTCAAGCATCATCGACAAGTGTTCGCCAATAAACGTCTCAACAATTTGGTGGAGAGTGATGTGCCCTTTAACACGTTCGGTTAGCATTCGATGCCCTTGGAGCTTCGAACCCGTACCGTGCCTTCTACCATGCACCAAGATGCCGCGCAGCAAACGCATCCTCCTGCGCCGACGCCATGTTCCGGTGTCCCCCGCATCCGCGACCTTCCTGTCTTCACCGGCGTGAATAGCACCGATGTTGAGGACTGGCTCGCTATGTACGAACGCGTCAGCGTCCCCAATCATTGGGACGAGGCAGGTAAACTCGGCAACCTGGTTTTCTACTTCGCGGGTGTGGCCGGCATGTGGTACAACAACCACGCAATCGATTTCCCCACTTGGTCTGCTTTTAAAAACTCTGTCGTCGGCGTGTTCGGCCGTCCTGCCGTTCGTAAGCTGCAAGCCGAACAGCGGTTACGTGAACGAGCACAGCAGACCGGAGAGTCCTTCACAAGTTACATAGAGGACATCCTTGACTTGTGAAAGAAAGTGGATGCGAGCATGTCAGAGGCTGACAGAATTACCCGTGCTCTAAAAGGCATCGCCGACGATGCCTTCAACATTCTCCCGGCCAAGAACCCTGGCACTGTGGCAGAAATTATTATACTCTGCCAAAGTTACGAGGAGCTGAGGCGGCAGCGCTCGATGACCCGTCGACCACCTTCACGTGACGCTGATCTCTCGGCCTTGTCAACACTTCCTGACCACACCACCTTGCTCGCTGAAATCAAGTCATTCGTGCGTGAGGAAGTTGCCCGCCAGGTCTCTTTACTGGCTTTCGCTCCCCCGCAACGTGCTCAACAGCTGTCAAGCACACTTATGCCTCCCCTCCGCCGAGCCATTCAGCAGGAAATCGCGGAGGTCGTTCCTGAATACCACCAGCCGCCGCCAGTATCTACACCTCTCCGTTACGCCCAAGTTGTCGCCAGGCCACCCCCAACGATTCCTGTGACTGGCCCCTTTGGTTACACCGAAACCATCGCCAGGCCCCAGGCTTTCGGAGAAACTGTGCCACCTACATATGCCGACGTCATCCACGTGCCCCGTGTGCCGCCCACTGTGCAGTTATATCAGCAGCCGGCTCGCCCATCGCGTTCTGCGACATGGATGGGACCCGCGAACCGATGGCGCAATGCTGACAATCACCCCATCTGCTTTGCTTGTGGTCGCGTTGGTCACGTAGCACGCTATTGCAATCGTGTGCAGCAACCGCAGGTCGCCTCCAATGTTCCCAGTCAATCGAGCCACTTTTATGACCAACCGCCACCTACGTCACCGTCGGCTCGCCTCGCTCCATCTACCCGCCGCTCACATTTTCCGCGACGTCGCTCACTGTCGCCGATGCGGCCACGTCCACTTGAGGGTGACCAGGGAAACTAGTCGTCGCAGTCCACGAGGCAAGCGCTGCGACGCTGTCGAACTGCGGAAGCCCTCAGGAAAGCCCATCAAACGTGAGAGACGTGCTTGTGGATGGCGTTCGTCCATCTGCCCTTGTAGATACTAGAACGACCGTATCCGTCATGGACGCAAAACTTAGTCGATTACTGCGCAAAGTGACCACGCCACTTTCCGGGCTCTCCTTCCGTACAGCCAGCGCCCAAAGCATTCACCCTACAGCGATGTGTGCAGCCCGCCTCATGATTCAGGACGTGATGTATGCCGTCGAATTCATCACAATTCCTTCATGCTCTAACGACGTCATCCTAGGGTGGGATTTTCTCCCCCGCCACGACGCCGTCATTCATTGCGCACCAGCAGAAATAGTGCTGACACTATAGTCTTCTTTGACGCCGGCCGACAGTCCATCTGCTGCAAGCAAGTTACTTGTCAAGGACGACGCGCAAGTGCCTGCAAACTCGTCCGCGGCAGTGTCGGTCTACTGCGCAAGTCTTTCCGACACCGCTGCACTCCTCTCGCCATCTTGTCGTGCTTTCACCAGAAAAGGCTTGCTGGTTCCTTTCGCGACCGTGCAAGTCACTCACGGCCGCACCACTGTTTTTGTTCTGAACTCATCTCCGTACAGTGTTACGTTGGTGCGAGGAGAATGTCTCGGCAGCGTGGAACCCATTGAAGACGCGCAAGTCGTGGATCAACCTGATGGCACGCACTGCCGAAGTTCCAATACGCTTAGTGCTGTCTCTACATCTGTTTCATCATCCGCTGATGCATTCGGTCCTTCCAGTGCCGACAACTTTACGCCGGTCCAGCGCTCCCAGCTTCTGGCCCTATTGGAAGAATTCCGCTCTTCTTTCAATGTCGCTCAACCTTCTCTCGGCCGCACATCCACTGTTACGCATCGCATCGACACAGGCACACAACCACCACTACGGCAACGTCCATATCGCGTATCTCCCACAGAACGCCATGTAATCAACGAGCAAGTGGGCGACATGCTGCGCCGCGATGTTATTCGACCATCTAGCAGCCCGTGGGAGTCTCCTGTCGTTCTCGTCGCGAAAAAGGATGGTTCTGTGTGGTTCTGTGTGTACTACTGACGCCTCAACAAGATCACTCGTAAGGACGCGTACACACTACCGCGCGTAGATGACGCGATTGACAGGCTGCAAGGAGCCGAATTCTTATCGTCTCTCGATTTGCGCTCAGGGTACTGGCGAGTACCTATGGCTGAGGACGCTCGACCGAAGATCGCTTTTGTCAATCCCGACGGCTTGTACGAATTCAACGTCATGCCGTTTGGGCTGTGCCATGTGCCCGCCACCTTTGAGCGCATGATGGATATCGTTCTGCGTGACCTGAATTGGTACCCGTGCCTGTGCTACCTCGATGGCGTCGTTGTTTTCGCTCCGGACTTCTCCACGCATCTTCAACGCCTGCGGCACGTTTTAACGCGTATGAGTTACGCCAGTCTGCAGCTGAACCTAAAGAAGTGCCGATTTGCAGCTCGGCAGTTGACAATACTCGGCTACGTCATGTCCAAGGACAGAATTCTTCCCAATCCAGCCAAGCTTCGGGCCGTGACCAAGTTCCCCGAGCCGACATCCGTCAACGAACTGCTCAGTTTGGTAGGACTGTGTTCCTACTTTCGGCGCTTCATCCGAAACTTCGCATCTATCGTATCGCCGCTGACGAAGCTCCTTGGAAGTAACGGGCCTCTCAATTCGTGGTCATCAAAGTGTGACGACGCATTCACAATGTTCCGTCGTTTGTTGACGTCGCCTCCCATACTCCGCCACTACGACCCTACGGCCCCTACAGAGGTACACCCGGATGCTAGTGGTGTCGGTCTCGGCGCTGTCCTTGCACAGCGCAAACCAAGTTTCCCGGAATATGTCATGGCGTATGCAAGCCGTACGCTTACAAAAGCCGAGACTAATTACACCGTCACTGAGAAAGAATGTCTGGCAATCGTCTGGGCCCTTACACAGTTCCGACGTTACTTTAATGGTCGCCCATTTGATGTAGTCACCAACCATCACGCACTACGCTGGTTGTCGTCATTGAAAGATCTATCAGGCCGTCTCGCCCGGTGGGCACTTCGCCTGCAAGACTACGACATCCACGTGCTGTGCCGCAATGGAAGGCAACATGCTGACGCCGATGCCCTGTCGCGCTCTCCCTTGCCTGACGACAATGCCCACGACTCAGCGTCTCACCTTGCCGTTTCTTCCATAAGCATTCATGCCGTTGCTACTGAACAGCGCAAGTATCAATGGATTGCATCACTGATAGACTTGCTGACTGATCCATCCACTCCATCCGCTCGCGCGTTGCGTCGTCAAGCCCACCATTTCGCCGTTCGCGACGACCTCCTCCACCGATGCAATTACAATGGTGACGGCCGCCAGTGGCTACTAGTCATACATGACTTCTTTGCGCAAACACGTACACGGACACAAGGAAAAGAGACCGACAACACGGGCGCAAACTCACAACTGGTTTATTTTGAACAACGAACCGTACTTATATCTTCACGTAGCCCACACGCCCTCCCATCGGTGGATCCAGGAACAAACGAGATAACCTAAAGAAAGCTTATTCAGCGCTACGTCATGATAAGAACCACAAACGACAAAAATTGAAGAGATCACGCATCCGCAGACGGATTGTTGCACGTGCCTTTCAAAAAATCAAATTCTTTATCGGACAAGGTGACGGAAGCTTGGCTAACACATTTATCTCCCATATTTCTAATATGGAATGCTTCAATCAACTCCCTGTTAATTTTTCTCTTGTGAGTTGACAGAATCTTCGTGTCTTTGAAAATTGGTACGCACCCACAAGACTTGCAGTGATCCACCAGATGTGTTCGTCCTGAACTACGTAATGCCGAGTCATGCTTCCTCAACCGTGTGTTTACACACCTTCCAGTTTGCCCGACATAAGATCTGCCACAGCTGAACGGAACCTGGTATACCACTGCTGTTCTGCAAGACCGGTATATTTGGTTGTGTTTTATCTGGCAGCTGTTCTTACTCTGCGTAGTGCCGGACTCCACCATGTTCCGAAGTCGTGGACACAACTTAGACAGCTTGTTGGGTGCTGTAAAAACCGAGGTTACTCCATATCTCGCTGCTACGTTTTTCAAGCCATGGGACAACCTATGAACATATGGGAGAACTGCAAGCTTTTTTTTCCCCTTTGTAGTCTTCATGGACTTCTTTCCGTACCTTTTATCACTGGGATGAGTTTTTTGCAAATAGTGTTTAGCAAATGGCTGGGATACCCAGCTGCCGTGAGCCTGCTTAGCTGGTCCTCAAAGCTGGAAGCAATCTCGTGCACACATGACCGAAGCAACGAAGATCTAAAGCATGAGGATGCTATCGCATTTTCTATTACTTTTGAGTGACTAGATGCGAAATTTAGCAGTGGTTTTTTGGCTCGTGGACTATACCGCCAACACACGAGATCTGCCTTGAAGAGCAACTTGATGTCCAGAAACTGTAGAGACTTGTCTTGTACAAACTCTATTGTGAACTTCAGCCCACAGGAATTCTCGCTAAACACCTTGAGAACATTGATGACGTTCTGGTTATAGTTATCTTTAGGAACGAGTACAAGATAGTCGTCCACGTACCGGAAAATGTGTTTCGCACTCCCTGCTAGACTATTTAACACTTTTCTATCAACGCGACTGAGGAAAATGTCACTTAGGATGGGTGCTACAGCCGACCTGATACATACACCAGCCTTCTGTACATATAGGTCCTTGCCAACACCAACAACAGTGGACTGTAAATACTCCATGAGCAATTCCAGAAATGCCTCCACTGTTAACCGCACCTTGACCGGAACTCCAACTCATCGTTGTGTCGTGATGCAAACTTTTACGCTCTCCACTAGTTCACTGTGTGGAAGCGAATAGTAGAGGTCTTCTACATCAATACTCGCTGCGCTCAGGCGTGACGGGTTATCTTTGCGTCTTAAGTCAACCAAAGCTTGCGAGTTGCGGATTCGGTAGGGGTCATAAATTTTTAGGGCAGACAACTGTTCTTGTAGAAAGCGGGAGACCACTTCGAACCACGTGTGTCTTTCTGATACGATCACTCGCCAGCATTGGTTGACTTCCTACGCAAAGATAACCCGTCACGCCTGAGCGCAGCGAGTATTGATGTAGAAGACCTCTACTATTCGCTTCCACACAGTGAACTAGTGGAGAGCGTAAAAGTTTGCATCACGCAACACAACGACGAGTTGGAGTTCTGGTCAAGGTGCGGGTTAACAGTGGAGGCATTTGTGGAACTGCTCATGGTGTATTTACAGTCCACTGTTGTTGGTGTTGGCAAGGACCTATATGTGCAGAAGGCTGGTGTATGTATCGGGTCGGCTGTAGCACCCATCCTAAGTGACATTTTCTTCAGTCGCGTTGATAGAAAAGTGTCAGATAGTCTAGCAGGGAGTGCGAAACACATTTTCCGGTACGTGGACGACTATCTTGCACTCGTTCCTAAAGATAACTATAACTAGAACGTCATCAATGTTCTCAAGGTGTTTAGAGAGAATTCTTGTGGGCTGAAGTTCACAATAGAGTTTCTACAAGACAAGTCTCTACAGTTTCTGGACACCAAGTTGCTCTTCAAGGCAGATCACGTGTGTTGGCGGTATAGTACACGAGCCAAAAAAACCACCGCTAAATTTCGCATCTAGTCACTCAAATGTAATAAAAAATGCGATAGCATCCTCATGCTTTAGATCTTCGTTGCTTCGGTCTTGTGTGCACGAGATTGCTTCCAGCTTTCAGGTCCAGCTAAGCAGGCTCAGGGCAGCTGGGTGTCCCAGCCATTTGCTGAACACTATTTGCAAAAAACTCATCCCAGTGATAAAAGGTACAGAAAGAAGTCCCAGAAGACTACAAAGTAAAAAAAGAAAGCTTGCAGTTCTCCCATATGTTCATAGGTTGTCCCATGGCTTGAAAAACGTAGCAGCGAGATATGGAGTAACCTCGGTTTTTACAGCACCCAACAAGCTGTCTAAGTTGTGTCCACGACTTCGGAACATGGTGGAGTCCGGCACTACGCAGAGTAAGAACAGCTGCCAGATGAAACACAGCCAACAATACCGGTCTTGCGGAACAGCGGTGGTATACCAGGTTCCGTTCAGCTGTGGCAGATCTTATGTCGGGCAAACTGGAAGGTGTGTAAACACATGGTTGAGGGAGCATGACTCAGCATTACGTAGTTCAGGACGAACACATCTGGTGGATCACTGCAAGTCTTGTGGGTGCGTACCAATTTTTAAAGACACAAAAATTCTGTCAACTCACAAGAAAAAAATTAACAGGGAGTTGACTGAAGCATTCCATTTTAGAAACATGGGAGATAAATGTGTTAGCCAAGCTTCCGTCACCTTGTCCGATAAAGAATTAGATTTTTTGAAAGGCATGTGCAACAATCAGTGTGCAGATGCGTGAACTCTTCAATTTTTGTCGTTTGTTGTTCTTATCATGACGTAGCGCTGAATAAGCTTTTTTTAGGTTATCTCGTTTGTTCCTGGATTCACCGATGGGGGGGCGTGTGGGCTACGTGAAGCTATAAGTACAGTTCGTTGTTCAAAATAAACCAGTTGTGAGTTTGCGCCTGGTTGTCTCCCTCTTTTCCTTGTGTCCGTGTACGTGTTTGCGCGAAGAAGTCTTGGATCAGTACCAACTCGCCCAACTTTCAGTACTGTTGTTACTAGTCATACCCCGCAGTCTGCGCTCTGACATATGCGAATTTTTTCATTCTGATCCGCAATGTGCGCACTCCGGGGTATCAAAGACTTACTACCGCATTCGCCAACGGCACTTTTGGCGCGGCATGTACCGCTACGTGCAGAAGTTCTTTCGCTCCTGCATAGAATGTCAGCGCCGGATTGCTTCATCGCACCTGTCGCCGGTAGGTCTGCAACCTCTACCTCGCCCTGCCAGGCCAATTGGACGCGTTGGCGTCGATTTGTATGGGCCACTTCCACTAACATCGGCTGGTAAGCAATGGGCCATTGTTGCTGTGGACCACCTCACGCGATACGCCGAAACTGCCGCTCTCCCTGCGGCTACAGCGAGCGATGTGGCCTCCTTCCTGCTCCAACGATTCATGCTGCGACACGGTCCACCTCAGGAACTGCTCAGTGATCGAAGCCGCGCCTCCCTGTCTAAAGTCGTCGAAGTCATTCTCAAAGAGTGCAACTTTGTTCACCGCAAAACTGCTGCTTACCACCCGCAGACGAATGGCCTCATGGAACGCTTCAATCGTACGCTCGGCGACATACTCTCCAAGTTCGTCGTCACCGATCACACAATTTGGGATGACATTCTACCTTTCGTCACCTACGCTTATAACACCGCACCTCAAAGCACTACAGGCTTTTCACCTTTCTTTTTATTATATGAAAAGCACCCGTCGCACACTATCGACCCTATACTTCCGTACAAGCCAGGTCCGTCCGAATGGGTGCCTATTTCTGCTACAGCCAAGCTTGCTGAAGAGTGTCGAGAGCTTGCAAGGACCTGTACAGCGCATGATCAAGAGCGGCAAAAAGGCATTCGCGCTGACACCAGCACTACTGCGCCCAAGTTCCTCCTAGGAGCGCTCGTCTGGCTCTCGATCCCTACCACTTCAACTGGCCTATCTACAAAACTATTGCCCAAATACGAAGGCCCTACCGTGTCGTTGAACGCACTTCCCCTGTAAATTACTTGATCGAACCCATCGAACTATCTTAGGACATGCGCCGTCGAGGGCGCGACATTGACAACGTGGAGCGCCTCAAAGCCTACCACGACCCGCTCATAGTAACCAGTTGTTAGGTCGCCAGGCGGCTTGCTCTTCGTACCCGGGGTAGTTGTGGCGAAGCCTTCGAACAGTGGGTCGTCCTCTCCAGCGCCTTCTAGTGGGTCGCCTTTTTAGCAAAAAGAAGAGCAGTTCGTGCAGAGAGTCGGTACCAGCATTGACCGTCGCTGTGAAGCATCACCGACAAGTGTCCGCTAATAAACGTCCCAACAATATATATATATATATATATAAATATATATATATATATATATATATATATATATATATATATATATATATATATATATATATATATATATATATATATATATATATATAATAGTGAAGAAGGGGGCCTCAGCGGCATTTCTCGGCGCCTCAGGGGCATCGCCATCAGTATAAGCACATGCTTGCTGCGCTTGGCCGGACGCTACTGACTGCTTCATCTTCTGCTTTCAGCTCTGCAAATGAACCCTGTTACAAATGGTGGAGTTTGCTGGGTTTCGATCACCCTGGAGCTTCGGAATCGCATTTTTACGGTTCATTATGCCTACCGGCACAAGCGCCGCTCCAACTCCTCCACCGCCACCGCCTATTGTCCTTTGCGCCGATTCTCTGCATCTGCGAGATCATCCTGTTTTCTCAGGCACAGAAGACAATGACGTTGACGACTGGATTTCTATGCACGAGCGAGTGAGTACTCACAACAAATGGGATGACGCCGCCAAGTTGGCCTACGTCTCCTTCCACGTGTCGGATGTGGCCAAGCTGTCGTTCATAAACCACGAAGCGGAACACCCTACGTGATCTGTCTTCAAAACGAGCCTCACACAAGTTTTCGGACTGCCATAGGTACGCAAATGCCGTGCCGAACAATGCTTGCGTACTCAGTCCCAGCAGCTTGGTGAGAATTTCACAAGCTATAATGAGGACGTTCTGGACCTTTGCAAGCGAGTGAACGAGTCGATGTCCGAAGAGCTTAAGATCAAGCACATCATGATGGGCATTGAGGACGACGCTTTCCAAATGTTGCTTTTCAAGAGTCCTCACACTGTCGTAGAACTGACCGAGTTAACCCTGAGTTTGAACAAGTTGCGCAGGCAACGTCTTTCCACCTGACGTCCCTCGGTGCTCGACGACTGTTTGTCCACCCTGTCCACTCTTGGCATAGAAGAAGACCATGCCCCTCTTCTCTCCAAGGTCCAAGATTCGTCTGCACTGAGGTCACTCGTCATTTCTCTTTGATGTCCAGTGTACCCGATCAACCACGCAGATTAACGTCTACACTCTAGGACTTCATTCAAGACCAGGTCACAGAAGTTCTTCCTCCCGCCCGTGAACCGCCGCCAGTCGCCGCACCTCTCACGTATGCTGAGGCCGTTGCTCGACCTCGACAGCCTGCGTTCCAGCCAGGGCCTATGTATTCGCTGCCGCCTTTTCGCCGCCGAGATATTCACCGCCGCCTACGCCAATACCACCTCGGCCGCAGTTTTCTGCCCCCCAGCCGCAACTCGGCGTCTACTCTTACCAACGGCAGACCTACGACAATCGTCCGATATGTTTTGCTTGTGGCGGTGTTGGACACGTGGTGCCTTATTGTTGTCGTCGCCAGGCTGCTTATAACATTCGACGAATGCCCACTTTCGGCCCTCAGTTTTCTTCTACGCCTTCAAGCCCTCCTTCCTCTTTCTTCCCCTCTGATCGTCCACTCGGCCCCACCCACCGCTCTCCACCTCCACGTCGACGTTCCACTTCCCCTATGCGTCACTGTTCCGGACCCACCGACCAGGAAAACTAACGACCGCAGTTGCCGAGGCACGAACTGCGTCCATGTCGCCATGCGCAAGTCCTCGCCCCTGTCCAGCTAACATCATTGAAGTGTCAGTCCATGGTATCGTCGTCATGGTGCTTGTCGACAAAGAAGCCGCTCTAACCGTCCTTTCCGCCCACCTGTAACGCAAACTCCGCAAAGATCTGACGCCACTATCCGGCCTCTCTCTTAGAACGTCTAACGCACAAAGTGCAGCACCTCTCGCAGCCTGTACCACACGAGTCGTCATCGAAGGGATTGTATATATCGTCGAATTCGTAGTGCTGCCCTCATGTTCCCATAACAAGATACTCGGCTGGGACTTCCTTGCGAATAATATTGCCGTAAAACACTGCTGTCGCGCTGAACTTGAGCAGTCTGCACTTCCTGATGTTGACGCTGTCGAAACCTCCCTGCCGTAATATAAGCTGTCAGTTTCTGACGACACCACTATACCGCCGCGTTCTTCTCTGTTGGTGACTGTGTCGTGTGACGCTATTTCCGACAATGATGTTCTATTTACGCCCTCTGCCCTGTTAATTCAACGCAAGTTTTCCCCACTACCCGTTGCTGTCCTTACTCTCCATATTGGCGTCATGAAGACGCTCGTGTACAATACGCTAGAAGGGCCTTTACCTTTATTCTATGGTGAATGTCTCGGTCATGTGCATGCGATCGACGCCCGTCACATTTTTCGTGCTCCAGCTAGTTAACTTTCTACGGACCTCAGCGCACTCAGTTCTCACTCTGTTGTTGACCCGTCACTCCTTGACGCTTTCCACCGGTCCATCGATGTCGCAACGTCTTCTTAAGAACGGAGCCAGTTAGTCAACCTGCTGGAAATGTTTCACAGTTCTTTCGACAGCCACGTCTCTGGCCTGAGTCGCACATCAAGCATATTTCACAAGATTGACACAGGAAGCCTTACGTCTCTACGACAGCGTCCCTATAGAGTCTCAGCGTCGGAGCGCCGTGTTATTGACGACCAGGTCTGACACGGTCCATCGGGGTATTGTACAGTCTTCTAACAGTCCTTGGGCGTCACCGGTTGTACTTGTAAAGAAGAAAGACGGCTCCATTCAGTTCTGTGTCGACTACCGACGCTTAAACAAGATCACCCGTAAGGACGTTCACCCGTTACCGCAAATGAACGACGCCCTTGACTGTTTGCAGAGAGCAGAATACTTCTCTTCGCTTGATTTACAGTCTGGATACTGGTCAGTTCCTATGGAAGCATCTGACCGACTGAAAACAGCATTTGTCACACCTGATAAATTATACGAATTTATCGTTATGCCTTTCGGCCTTTGTAATGCTCCAGCTACTTTGTAAAGAATGATGGACACCATTTTACGAGGCCTCAAGTGGAACACATGTTTATGCTACCTCGATGACGTAGTTGTCTTTTCCACCGATTTCGACACCCATTTAAATCGTCTCGAGCACGTTCTCACACGCCTCGCCGATGCCGGCCTTCACAACTCAACCTCAAGAAGTGTCGTTTTGCTGCCCGGCAGCTCACCATTCTTGGCCACGTCTTATCGCGGGACGGCATACTTCCCGACCCCGCCAAGCTTCGAGCAGTCGTCGATTTACCAAAGCCAAAGAACCTAAAGGAACTTAAAAGTTTTTGTCGACTTGTTGTCGTGTTTCCGACGCTTTATTCGAAAGTTTGCTTCCATACGTACGCCCCTTACGGACTTTCTTAGCGGCGACAACGACCTTTCCACGTGGTCACCAGCATGTGATGATGCATTCACCAAATTACGCTGCCTGATAACTTCACCACCCATCCTCCACCACTGAAATCCTGCCGCTCCCACGGAGGTTCATACTGATGCCAGCAGTGTTGGACTTGGCGCTGTGCTCGCGCAACGAAAGGCAGGGTTTCATGAATATGTCGTCACCTACGCAAGGCGAACTCTGACGAAAGGCCAAGCTAACTACTTTGTGACTGCCCCGCAGGGGCGCCTGCGCAAGTGGGCGTTTGGTGTGTAACGACACCACGGGCCCGAGCTAACGGGGGAGTTTCTACTCCCTCCCACGACTAGCCGTGCGTGGCTTTGCCGTGTCGGGGGAAAATGGGATCCTGGGGGTTGAGCCGACGCTAGGTGATTGGACCGTTAAGGCACCCCGGCAGAGGCAACACACCCCTTTGGCCCCGGCTTCACGTAGACGGCACCCCTGGGCTGACCCACCCACGGGAAATCGGCAGTCGCCTTTTCCTATCTCCCTCTCCCTAGATCTTCGTCTTTTTCTCTTACTATTTATCTGTCCTGTCTTCTACTCTCTTCCGTTTACTTCCAAACTTCCTGGCGGCTAGGGTTAACCCTGTGCAAATAGCCTACCTTGGTCTAGGCGCATTGGGTTATAGTTACGTTGTACGGCTGGCGTCTGCAGGTTTTAGCATCCACAAACTTGTAGCGTCCCCTCGTTGGCTCCGTGGTGGGTGGCCGCCAACGCTTCTGAAGAATATTAAACTGGCATGCATAGAGCATTTCCCTTATTAATTGATCGTACCGCCTTAAAGCGTGTACGCACCGAAGACTTAGGCTTTTTCAACCGATCAAGTGAAAACTTCCCCCATTTTCATGTTATACATAGTGAGATAAGCAGCAAGCAAGCTAGAACCGTATCACCCTTTGTAGTAGCCAGATGTCTCACAGAAATTCTTGGAGCCGGGTACAAAGTTACCAAAATGGCCAGCGGAGATCTCCTCCTTGAAGTTCGAAAAAAAGAACTGTTTAAAAAGCTACAAAATCTATCAACTTTTGGTGACACTCCCATCACTGTAACGCCACACAGATCGATGAACACAACCCGTGGAGTAGTATCTGATGCTGATTTGCTAGGCTTGACTGAAGAGGAACTTCTGGAGGGGTGGAAGAGTCAGAATGTGACCAATGTACTAAGGATCACCATTAGAAGAGACAACAAGGTAACACCAACGAAACACCTGATACTCACGTTCGCTTCCAGTAATCTGCCAGAAAGTATTCAAACAGGGTACACAAAGACGTTGATCAGACCATACATACCTAACCCGCGTCGTTGTTTTAAATGCCAGAAGTATGGCCATGGCTCACAAAGCTGTCGTGGTCACCAAACTTGTGCACAATGCGGAGTGTCAGGCCACAATTCTGACAACTGCGAAGAACCATCACACTGTGTGAACTGTGGCGGAAATCATGCCGCGTACTCACGTTCATGTTCTTTCTGGAAAAAAGAAAAAGAGATCATCACTTTGAAGATAAAAGAAAACATTACATTTAAAGAAGCAAGAAAAAGAGTCTCGCCATTTTATGGCCACACATATGCTGATGCGGCGCGCCATGGGGCAGTGTCGCACCAGCCCTCGCCACTCCTTCGGCCTGCGCAGAGCGAGCGATTGGCTATGGGCCTGCCCCCAAGGCGGCAGTAGTTGAGTCTACTCTGCCTACTATTGAACAGAGACCAGAGACCCCAGGGTCCTCGGGTCTCAAGGCCTCACCTCGCCAGGCGAGGCCCAAGCTTCGAAAAACCAGCTCGAATGAGCGGCCATCCAGTGCCTCCGAGGAGGCAATGGATACGGCGGCACCCCTGGTGCCGAAAGAACGGCGCGGCTCTCTCGAGCGCGCCAAGAGAACTAAGAAGCTCATAACAGGGCCTGACAATGGCCCTGGTACTTGAGCTCGACCTTCCAGCTTAAACAAGTCACTCGCTTAACGTACACACCGCACTACTTTACTTCGAATATGGACACACAATTTATACATTGGAACTTCAGAGGACTGCTTAGGAACCTCGACGACGTACAAGAGCTTTTATACAAATACTTACCTCAAGTGCTGTGTGTACAGGAAACACACCTAAAATCCTCTAATACAATTTTTTACGTGCTTACGTCATATACCGAAAGGACCGAGATGATGCTGTGGTGTCATCCAGTGGCGTAGCCATTAATATTAACCAAGGAGTAGCGTGTACACATTTACCACTCCAGACATCTCTTGAGGCGGTGGCTGTTCGAGCGGTACTGTTAAACAAACTCGTCACCATCTGCTCTTTGTATGTACCTCCCCACCACCGTCTTGAAAGACGTGAATTTCAGTCTTTAATAGACGAACTGCCAGAACCTTATTTGCTTCTTGGGGACATAAATGCACATAGTGGACTGTGGGGCGATTCTCACTGTGATGCTCGAGGTCGTCTCAGTGAACAATTTCTCTTCTCTTCCGGTGCCTGTTTGTTGAATAGGAAAGAGCCAACATACTATAATGTTGCCAACAAAACTTACTCGTCTATCGACCTCAGCATCGTATCACCTTCACTCCTACCCCTACTCAAATGGAAAATCATAAATAATCTATATGGTAGTGACTATTTTCCTGTAGTGTTGACTTCACAGACAACATATGAAAGTCCTCTACACGTTCCCAAATGGCTGATAAACAAAGCAGACTGGGAACAGCTCCATAACACTACACGTTTGAGTTGGACAGACATATGTAGGTTAAACATAGATGAAGCTGTGCAGTATTTCACAGCTTTTCTAACTGACGCAGCAGCCAAGTGCATACCGCAAACATCTGGAATGCCCGGCAAACTACACGTCCCATGGTGGAACACAGACTGTCGTAATGCGCGAAAGGAACAGAACAGGGCATGGAGGTTGCTGCGGAACTCGCCGACAGCGGAAAACATTGAGAGCTTTAAGAAAATAAAATCTTGACGCTGGAGAACGCGTCGGCAGGCCAGAGGAGAAAGTTAGCACAAGTTTTTATTAGGGATAAATTCGTATACACAAGAGGCCAAAGTCTGGAACATGGTTCGTATGGTAGCAGGAAGACAAGTACACTCACTGCCACTCGTAAACACTCAGGGTGATACCTTGGAAGATCAGGCAAACTTCCTCGGTGCACACTTCGAACAGGTATCCGGCTCGTCCCACTATACTGACACTTTCTAAAAATACAGAACAAGAATAGAAAAGCAGAAACTCGAACACAAATCCACTAGATACGAAGCATATAACCAAGCTTTCAGTCTAGCTGAGCTCCGAGAATCTCTAAACTCCTGCAGTACTTCTGCCCCTGGTTCTGACCGTGTGATGTATTAAATGTTAAAAAACATACCAAACTAAACTCGAAAAACCTTACTTTGTTTGTACAATGCTATTTGGTCTTCTGGCACTATTTCTACCTCCTGGAAAGAGGCTATTGTTATTCCCAATTTGAAAGAAGGCAAAGACCCTTCTTTACCCTCGAGTTATAGGCCAATAGCACTTACAACCTGCTTGTGCAAAGTCTTCAAAAAATGATAAACTGCCGACTTGTACATTTTCTTGAAACAAATAATTTGCTCGACCCATTTCAGTGCGGGTTTTGAGAAAGTAGATCCACCACACACCACCTTGTTCGTATCGAGGCACAGATCAGAGACGCCTTCGTCCATAAACAATATTTTCTCTCTGTGTTCCTCGATATTGGAAAGGCTTATGATACAACATGGCGTTTCGGAATTCTAAGAGACCTGTCCCACCTTGGTGTGCGCGGAAGAATGTTTCATATAATCGAAAGTTACCTGTCAAACCGGACATTCCGTGTCCGTCTAGGCAGTGTGCTCTCCCAAACATTTGTCCAGGAAACAGGCGTGCCACAAGGTGGTGTGCTTAGTTGCACACTTTTTATTATTAAAATGAATTCTTTGCACTTGTCCATTCCTTGCAATATGTTCTATTGTACATATGTCGACGACGTTCAGCTTGGCTTCAAGTCATGCAACTTGGCCATGTGTGAGCGGCAGGTTC
This sequence comes from Rhipicephalus microplus, assembly GCF_043290135.1. Lineage (NCBI taxonomy): Eukaryota > Metazoa > Arthropoda > Arachnida > Ixodida > Ixodidae > Rhipicephalus > Rhipicephalus microplus. Next base: position 193,772,797 of record NC_134704.1, on the reverse strand, counting down.
AGCTGGGTTTAAATAAGGTCTCCAAATGGGCAGATGAAAACGGATTTCGACTTAACCCACAAAAAAGCACGTGTGTCTTGTTCTCTCGAAAGAGAGGCATGCACTCGGAACCTGACATTCGACTGAACGGGCAACGTCTGTCCGTCAAAGCCGAGCATCAATTCTTAGGCTTAATCTTGGACAACAAGTTGACCTTCGTACCCCACATAAAGTATTTAAAAACTAAATGTTTAAAAGCCATGAATGTTATAAAAGTGTTGTCACGTACTGCGTGGGGTATTGACAAGAAATGCCTCATGAACCTGTATAGAAGCCTTATTCGCACCCGCTTAGATTATGGGGCCATTGTTTATCAGTCTGCGACTCAAAGTGCCTTGAAGATGCTGGACCCCGTGCACCATTTGGGCATCCGCCTTTCTACGGGTGCTTTTCGCACCAGCCCCGTGCAAAGCCTTTACGTTGAGTCAAATGAGTGGTCGCTTCATCTGCAAAGAACCTACATGTGCTTTGTATATTTCCTTAAGGTGAAAGCAGACAAGAGGCACCCCTCATACTCCACTATTAATGACTTGTCGAGCTCCATTCTTTTTCAAAACAGACCTTCAATGAGGCAGCCCTTCTCAGTTCGCCTGAAGGGTCTAGCTGAGGACACTGGAGTGTTACTCGAACACAGTTTAATGGCTCCTGTAGCATACCCGCCACCGTGGCAGTGGCAGACTATATATTGCGATGTGTCTATCCTAGCAGTTACTAAACATGCGCCTATTGCCCATATTCGAACATACGTCTTGGAACTTCAACACAAATACACACGTCCTGAGTTTTTTACAGATACCTCTAACTCCTCTGTGTCCTACGCTGCTGTTGGCCCTTTCTTTTCGGATGCTGGCCCTCTACATCCAGGCACAAGTATCTTCACAGCAGAAGCTTACGCGATACTTGTGGCAGCTAAACACATCAAACAATCACAAATACAAAAAGCAGTAATTTATACAGACTCCCTCAGTGTGGTAACGGCTCTGCACAGTCTTAAAAAACGAAAAAACCCTGTCCTCGTTTCACTTTACTCCATTTTATGCACACTCTACACACTCAACCGACATGTTGTTGTGTGCTGGGTGCCAGGGCACCGTGAGATTCAAGGCAACATGATGGCGGATCAGCTTGCTGCATCCGCCCACGAAAGCACCGCCATTACACCCACATCAATCCCGGCCCTCGATCTTAAGCCGTCTCTCAAACGAAAACTCAGGGACTACTGGCAGAGCAAGTGGGATACACACACACAAAACAAACTACACGTTATCAAGCCACACCTTGGCCATTGGCCACCAATATCAAAATCACGTCACACAGAGGTAACATTAACGAGGCTCAGGATAGGGCACACATACACGACACACTCATACCTTTTCTCCGGTGGTGATCCACCATTGTGTGACAGATGTGGTGAAGCACTAACAGTTCTTCACATTTTAATTCAGTGCAAACAATTGGACACTCTAAGAAAACAACACTTTCCTTCACCCTACCGACAACATATACCTTTACGCCCTGCAATGTTCGTCGGTAGGGAACCGCTTTTTAGTCACAAATCATTGTTAGCGTTTTGAAAAGAAATTCATAGCTTTCATGTCATATACCCGGGCATACCGTAGCACGACCTCTCCAGAGAGGTTTTCGCTGTGGTGGCTACACAACAAAGCACTTGCCTCACGGCCCTTGGACGCAAGGGTATGAACGAGTGAGGCACTTGTCCTAATGCCGTACCTGTCCACCATCGTTTTTATTATCATTAACTTTTGCCATCTATTCGCGCCACACACACCTTTCACGGCATGGTCATGATTTTATTAATTGTATGTTTTTGCCCGCTTTACTGCGAGGAATTTTATGGCCCTTATACAGCCGCTAATCACAATCCTTGTCCACATTCCTGTCTCATGAACTGGCGCTCTTTGGCCATCAAATGACCCTTGCGTCGAAAAACTCCATATATCATCATCATACTCCGTGACTAAAAAAGACTGTTTAGCTATTACTGGGGCCCTTGGGAAATTTCGCCCCTACCTGTATGGTCACGCATTCGACGTCGTCACTGACCACTACGCCCTTTGTTGGCTATCCACGCTTAAAGACCATTCCGGATAACTTGCTCGCTGGGCGCTCAAATTCATGAGTACGACATCCGCGTTATTTACAGAACCAGTCGTCAGCACACGGACGCTGACGACCTTTCTCGCTCACCCATATCGGATGAAGGTTTTTGCCTCTGACGGTGGAACAACTAAAAGATCCCTAGATCAGTGGCCTCATAAGCTACTTTATGATCCTCTCACTCCTCCACCGTCTCGCGCCCTGCGCCACCAAGCTAGCAACTTTTGCCTAAGGGATGATCTTTATCGACGCAACCACCTTTCCGATGGTCGCAAAGTCTCATTGTGATACCCCGCCATCTTCGAGCTGTTGTCTGCGGAGCTTTTCATGCTGACCCACTCAGCGCCCACGCAGGCCTCTTCAAGAGATAGGCTAGGCTTCGACCCAGATTTCATTGGTGGGGCATGTAATTCGTTCGCTCTTGTGCTCAGTGCCAAAGACGAAAGTTACCTCCTGGGCAAGTCTACCCGTCCCAACCTCTTTCTTGTCCTAGTCGACGTTTTGATCGTGTCGGCATCAACATTTACGGACCACTACCATAAATTATAGCTGGTAATCACTGAATTATTGTTGCGATAGACCATCTGACACGCTACGTCGAAATAGCTGCGCTGCGGACTGCTACAGCCCGTGATGTTGGAACGTTTCTGTTGCAACATTTCGTTCTGCGTCATGGTGCCCCTCGCGAGCTCTTAAGTGACAGAGGCCGTGCTTTCCTTTCTGGCGCCTTGAAGGCACTACTCAACGAATGCCGAATCCTGCACCGCACAAGTGCAGCGTACCACTCTCATACAAATGGAATGACACAGCACTTCAACCATACTCTTGACAATAATCTGTCGATGTATGTTGCCTCTGATCATATATAATAATACTGCCGTACAAGCTACTACTGGGTTTTCGCCGTACTTTCTTCTATACGGACGAGAACCTTCCAATATAGTAGACACTATTCTTTCATATTGTTACGAAGAAGACACGACGCCGTATTGATGAGGCTGTGAAAAATATTTCCTTAAAACCAGCAGTAATGGCGTGACCGGTTCACCAGCGAACGAGAGGAGAACACCTTTCTTCCTCTCCGTCAGGCATACTCGCGCATCGTCCCACAAAACACATCGTCCCACAAATAATAAATCCCGGTGGCAGAAGCGCCATCTCGGCGCATCTAGATGACAACGTCAGCGGGAAAGTGGTAAGGCTTCAAGCGTGCCACATGTACGATATCAGTGGTCTGTGGGGCTGTTGAAGGCGATGGGGCAGCAGGGGTAATTTCGTATGTCACAGGAGTAATTTAACGAAGGACTCGATATGAACCTGTGTAGCGGGAAAGGAGTTTTTCCGACAAGCCGACTTGACGGGTCGGGGACCACAGCAGCACAAATGAACCGGGTAAGAAGTGGACGTCGCGGTGCCGTTGATCGTACAAACGCCGCTGGTTCTCTTGAGAGGCCAGGAAGCGAGTGATGGCGATTTCGCGTGCGTTGGCAGCCCGAGTGATAGCGTCAAGGGCATATTCGCTGGTTGGTGTCGCGGTAGACGGAATGACTGTATCTAGGGGTAATGTAGGTTCTCAGCCAAATAAAAGAAAAAAAAATGGGGAGTAGGCGGCAGTGTCTTGGCGAGAAGAATTGTAGGCAAATGAGACGTACAGCAAGGCGAGATTCTAGACGATATGGTTGGTAGAAACATACTTAGCGAGCATGTCTGTAAGAGTTCAATTTAGACGCTCCGTGAGTCTATTGGTTTGCGGGTGGTATGACGAAGTCAGCTTGTGTCTTGTTTGACAGGAGTGCAAGATGTCGGCTATGACCTTCGACAAAATGGTGCGGCCACGGTCTGTAAGCAGCTGCCATGGGGCACCGTGTTGCAAAATCACGTCCTTGAGGAGGAATTCGGTGACATCTGTGGCACAGCTTGTTGGAAGAGCTCGTGTGATGCCACAACGCGTGGCGTAGTCGGTGGCCACGGCTATCCACTTGTTACCCGAGGAATACAAGGAGAAAGTACTAAGTAGGTCCAAGCCAACGCGGAAAAACGGTTCTGACGGAATGTCAAGTGGTCGAAAGCATCCGGCGGGAAGCGTCGATGGTTTTTTGCGTCGCTGGCATTTCTCACATCCGCAACGTATCTTTTGACAGAGCGTGCAAGGCCTGGCCAAAAAGAGCGTCGGCGTATTCGGTCGTAAGTGCATGACACACCAATGTGACCAGCAGTCGAAAGGTCATGAAGTTTATGTAGAACTTCCGAGCGAAGGTGTCTCGGAATGACAAGCAGCAGGGCCGGTCCATCCGGCTCAAAACTTTGGCGGTATAATACACCATTGTGGAGCACGAATGAACAATAGGACTGATCGGAAGATGGTGATTTGAGGCGCTCAATGATAGAACGCAAGGACGCATCATGGCGCTGCTCGTCGCCGAAGCATGTCATTTGCGAAAGGAAAAAGACGCAAGGGTCGGTGTCGGTGTCAGGCATATAGCTCGACTCAGCAACCGGGTAGTGGGACAGGCAGTCTGCATCCTGATGTCGGCGTCCGGATTTGTACGTTACCGTGTAGGTATACTCTTGCAGTCGCAGAGCCACGCGCCCAAGCCGGTCAGTAGGATCCTTCAGTGACAAAAACCAACAGAGCGCATGGTGGTTCGTTATTGCAGAGAAGCTCGTGCCATATAAATATGGGCGGAACTTCGTGACGGTCTAAACAAGAGCAAGACATCCACGCTCTGTTATTGAATAGTTGCGCTTGGCAGCTGCGAGAAGGCGGCTAGCGTATGCGATGACTCGGTCGTGTCCCCGCTGTCGTGGGGCTAGGACGGCTCCAATACCGTGACCACTCGCATCGGTTCTGACTACTGTCGGAGCAGACGGGTCAAAGTGCGCCAATATAGGTGGCGTCGTGAGGAGGGTGATGAGTTGAGAAAAAGCGGCAGCTTGAGCGGAACCCCACGTAAAAGTCACGTCTTTCTTCAGAAGGTCGGTGAGTGGTCGAGCGATTGTTTCAAATTCTTTCTCGAACCTACTAAAATAGGAACAAAGTCCCACAAAACTCCGGACATCCTTGACAGACTGGGTTACAGGAAAGCTCGTGATGGCACGATTTTTTCTGGGTCAGGCTGCACACCTGATGCGTCGACAAGGTGGCCCAACACCGTATTCTGCTGGCGGCCGAAGTCACATTTTGACGAGTTTAGTTGAAGGCCAGCAGTGAGGAAGATGTTGATAACCGCTGAAAAACGCTGGAGGTGCGTCTAAAATGTAGGCGAGTATACAAGGACAACATCTAGTTAGCACAGGCATAATGACCACTTGAACCCTTGCAATGGCGAGTCCATCATACGCTCAAACGTGGCTGGGGCGTTGCATAGCCCAAACGGCATCACCTTGAATTGGTATACGCCATTGAAAGTTACTAACGCAGTCTTTTCCGCGTCTTTCTCGTCCACCGCAATCTGCCAATAGCCAGAACGTAGGTGAATCGAAGAAACGTATCGCGCGCCATGAAGATAATCGAGGGTGTCATCAATTCGGGGCAAAGAATAAACGTTCTTTTTTGTAATTCGATTAAGACGGAGCAAATCAACGCAGAATCGCCACGTGTCATCTTTCTTTTTAACGAGCAAAACGGGAGATGCCCGAGGGCTCGAGGAGAGTTCAATAAATCCTTTGGCTGGCATCTTGTTAGCTTCTTCTTGATTTACTTTACGCTCTGTGGCACACACTCGGTATGGTCGGCGGTGAATGGGTGGAGAATCAGCAGTATTAATGCGGTGCTTCAAGACAGAATTCTGACCGAGTAGACTGCCGTCGGTGTCAAATATGTCATGGTAGGAAGCCATAAGGCGAAATAGGGCGTCGGAATGCTCAGGTCTGTGTTTCGGGTCGATCATGGGGCGCAAGGCCAAATCGAGGGATGTGGCATCCTGCGGGCGACATGAACGATCGGAGCATGCGTCTGCCGCGAAAGCGGTGACGTGGGCGTCTAATAAGGGTCGAAGCATGGCGACTAAAATTCTGTTTGGTAGTACTTCCTGCGTGAAACCGAAATTCATAATGGGCAGACATGTTTGGTTAGAAGCTATAGTTACGACGGAGTGTGGCACAGTGATGTCGCGCGCCAGGAGAACATCAGGAATGGGCGTGACGACATAATCACCGTCAACAACGAATGAACTTGTTGCCAATTCAATGAGTATAAGGGCTTTTGGTGGTATTCGACTGAAGTTTTAGTACAGAGGTTTTTTGGCATCTCGGGGCGAGATTCTGGAAGAAGAGGAAGTTCTAAACAGAGAGCGCCGGCGGAACAGTCGATAAGCGCCGAATACGTCGATAAGAAGTCTATCCCGAAGACGAGATCATGAGGGAAATTGTCGCTCGCGGTAAATAAAACAGGACCATGGTGGCCTGCAAGGCTAACACGTGCGGTACACATTCCAATGGCGGCCATAGTTTCACCATCGGCGACACGGACGGCTTGTGTTGCGGCAGGCGTGAGTACGTTTTTGAGGCGTCGACGGAGACGAGCACTCATGATCGACACCTGAGCTCCAGTGTGAACTAAGGCCGTCAAAGAAAGACCGTCGACATGCACTTCCAGCATGTTCTTATTAGTAGGGAGCGTCAACGGACGATTTGGGTCGCTCGCACTTTTTGCACACTACCTCCAGGAGCTGCATCATCTAGTTTTCCGTCCGGGAAGATTCGTTGATAGTGGGCGATGGATAGCGGCGGGGTTGGGGCGACGGCGAACGGCGGCGTCGCGGTGACGGTGAATGAGTGGTAGAGCGGCTGTAAGGTGCGTCGGAAGCAGGATACTCACGGCTGGGTGAATACCGACGGGGGTCAACGTATGGCCGAGGAGAAGAAGAAAATTGGCTCCAAGGGTGAGGCGTCCAAGTACTCATCAATCAATCAATCAATTAGTTTAATATCAGGTCATAAAAGGGTGTTACAAGAAGTAAAATATACAGACGAGGGTCCCAAAGTACACGACTGCAACGGGACCCTCGGTGAAGATTACAAAGAATAAGAGCACAAGCAGCTCTTAGAATCGTAGAAACAAAAATATACAAAGCAGAATAAAAACAAAAAGGCATGGAATCAAAGAACAAATAATCCAGCATAAAACAACACTAAGAAGGTAGATAAACTATTTAACAGGTACTCTTTTAATGACTTTTAAATGAAATAAAGAAACTTTGCATTTTAGCGAAGTGGGCAAAATATTCCATATGGTGAGGGTACAGAACAGAAAAGATGATTTACCATAGTTAGTACGAACCTTAAGAAGTAAAAAGTTATTATTATCCGCAAACCAGGTTGTGTTAGTATGAACTAACATCTTAGAATCAACGAAATTAGCAGAAAGTTGATTTCTTATTTGTTTATGCAGAAACCTAATTAGATAAAACCTGAATAGATAGCTAGCAGTTGAGATTTTATTGCATTGAAGAAGGGGAGTGGCACTTATGCCGTGAGAACAGTTAAAAATAGCACGAATTGCTCAATTTTGTAAATGTTGAACGGATAAAAGATGACACTGGTAAGTTTTCTCCTATGATGCGATGCCAAAGTAATATGACAATAAATGAATGCGAAGTAAAGTAAAAGGAGTGCTTTATAAGAAAAACATGAGCGAGCTTTGAGTAATGAGCGAATGCCGAATGCTGCCGTTTTTCTAATGTGAGCACTATGTAGAGCGAAGTTAAGGTTAGCGTCGAGGGGAACGCCAAAAATAAGATACACTGTCGCTGATATTAATCAAATGAGAATCAACTGTGAGCTGTGGTGAGGAATTTAACTTGCGTTGAGCTGATCTAAAAACCATAAACTTAGATTTATATGGATTAATAATTGAGAAATTTTCCTGGCACCATTTTGACACGCTACAAAGTACAGCATTTAGTTTATTAGTGACGTGGTCAATACAACTATCACCAATGAAAATGGTAGTATCATCAGCATATAAAACGCAGTGAGTCATGTGTATAATGTCAGAAAGGTCATTAATGTAAAGTAAAAAAGTAACGGACCCAGTATTGACCCTTTAGGAACCCCTTGATTTATTGTTTTAGTAGAAGAAAATGAGCCCGATATGTAAACAGTATGCTTTCTGTTAAGGAGGTGACCGTTTAAAAATTTGAGGGATGGACCTGTAATACCGTATGATTCGAGTTTCTTGGATAGACTGAGATGAATAATGGTATCGAATGCCTTCGTGAAGTCTAAGAAAACTTACCCTACTACAAATCCTGCGTCTATGGAGTGTTTGATGAAGTCTGATAGGGAAAGAATAGCAAGGTTAGTAGAACTTCTAGCGCGAAAGCCAAATTGACAGGGCTTTAGTACATTAAATTTATTAAGGTAGTTGTTTAGCCGAGTTATAAATACTTTTTCGATGACTTTGCTCAGGGAAGAAAGAATACAGATGGGGCGATAGTTAGAAGTAGATTGCTTGTTACCCTTTTTAAAAATCGGAAGGACTTTAGCTATTTTTAGAGAAGTAGGGAAACTGCCATGCTTGTACGCAAGGTTTATAGTTATAGAAAGTGGTTCAGAAATAATGTCTTCTGCAAGTTTTAAGTGTCGTGCTGAGATTTTATCTATACCAGAGTCAGTTTCTTTGAGACTTTTGATTGCTGTAGAAACGTCATCAGGGCTCACGAGGAAAAGAAAAAAAAAGAATGATTAGATTGTTGTAGGTTACAGCAAGAACTGCTATGTTTTTCACTAAAATTTTAAAAAAATAATGTCTAAAAGCATCAGTAACACTTTCAGGCTTATCATGTGTAACACTTTTATATATGACTTTCTGCAAAGGTGAACTATGTATTGATCGATTTAGAAAATCGTTGAAGAGTTGCCATTGTTTTTAGAGCTGTTTTTTACACTAGATATATGGTCCTCATGATATTTTTTCTTGGCGTTTTCAAGAGACACGAAAGAACATTCGAATACTTTTTATAGCGTAAAGCTAAAGCAGTGTTAAATAGTTGTCTTCTGACTTTTCTGTACTAGTTATCTTTTTTACGCATACTTTTTAGCTGTCGCTCAGATAACCTTAGTTTCTTAGGATATTTGTACCTCTTTTTACATTTGACTGTTTTAGTACATTCTTCTACGGCTTTAACGGAAAGGGAAGAAAATTTGATGAATGCCTGGTGTACATTGCGTAAGGACGTAACACTGAACCAATTAGTTTTAATAATGGCATTGAAAAACAATTCCGGGTCAAGTACGGAAGTAACACGCATGGGTGGATGAAAAGGCTTCACAACGTTGAAAGCAAGAAATATGGGATAATGATCAGTGATGTTCACATCAACTACTCCTGTAGAGGGAGAGGGCAAGAAATTACAGATGGCATGATCAAGCAAGAAGCAGCACCAGAAATAGGATATCTAGTAGGAGATGAAGTGAGAGACTCAAAACCGTATTCACTGAAGCAGTCAATATATTCTGTGCATGCACAATTGTGTGTGTTAAGCAATTTGATGTTGATGTCTCCAACTAAGACAGCGCGCTTGCTTTCAGCTGATAACAGATGCTGAATGATATCCAGACGAGAAATCAAATTCCTCATATTCGAAAAAGGCGAACGGTAATTACACTCCATAATAACGTTGTTATTATCGTTTAAAAAATTATCTAATTCGATTCACACGGATTCGCAATGCGAGGTGCCTAAGGCAAGATCTTGTCGGCGGGTGTAAGACAGATCTGAGGCGATAAATATTGGTGAGCCACCGTAGCTGTATGAACAACGGTGACAGTACTCAGCTTCGTACAATGACGGGTAGAACAGAGTGACGTCTTAAGTGCAGAGCCAATTTTCAGATATGCAAATGATAGAAAAAGAATGCGCGAGTGAATCTATAAAGTTATAAATATTATCCGAATTTTCGCACGGCTACTCGCGTTGAAATAAACCAAGGAGCGATTACTATTATCTAGCATATGTTTAGCCTCGTCAGGGGATAGCAAATCCATGATGATAAGATGAAAGTAAACGAGTGTTCAGCACGAAAATGGACGTAGGACTCAGTGGCTCTGAAAAGATGCTAAGATCACTGCCTTGGATAATGCGATATACTGTGCCATCACCAGAGTTCAGAGCCTTGATCTGGCAATTGTCTGTCCACAAAAAATGCCATTTGTGTGCTTCTTGCAGAGTTAGGGCCTTAGCAAACAATCTTTTGTTTTCTGGAGACAGGTGATCTTTGGCATAAGTTCCCTTACTTGAGCTACCGGAAAAGCCAACATCCGAAGTGTTAGGATGGGCCTAACGCCCTTTACGAACAAAGTCGTGTTTTTTTTTTCATGGCAGCAGAACCGTGCAACAATGTTCTTTTCATCTGATTTCGTTGAAACGCGATGAACTGTGTCAAAGTCGCTGGGCGTGACAGGACACTGAATAGCTTCACCAATCTGCATCAGAATGGCCGCACAGGCCTCACCCTGCGTGACATGAAAGCTCTTTATTTCAACATTATTGAGCCTCGAGTACTGCTCCAACTCCGCAACCCTTCTAGTCAGTGCCTCATTTTGCGCAACTAGTTCCTTGTTAGCTAGTTTCAATTCATCTTGCTTTGTTTTGATAGAGTCGAAACTGTCACGCAGAAATTGAACATTATCACTGAAGGACGCATGTTCTCCGAGTCCTTCCTGTGCCAGCTTTTCTTTAATTTTAGCTGTTAGTTCATTTGCAAGGATATCAAGACTAGAGCGAACCAGACTCAAGTGCTTCAGTTTTTTTGGCCAATTCTGCACTGGTTGGCATGACAACAAATACACAAACAATAGCAAATACACAAGCTAAGATAAACACGCACTGGGAGGCAGCAGCTGCGGCAAAAGAGAACACACTAACGTGAGCAAAAAACAAGGACACCAACCTACAGAGCAAGTAGAAAGCAATACGAATGGGAACCGAGAACTACTTGCACAGCCGCTGCCTCAAAAATGATGCACTTCCACAGGAAGCGTCCTTATTCTTGTGACGTCATGGTAGTAGGCGCCCTCTTTCGGATGATGACGTCGTGGATTTAGACGATTCACAGGCCACTGGACTTGACAGTTGATGAGCCGCACACGTGCCCTGAAGGCAGCTGTATCCAGATAGCTGCAGAGCAAAGAGGAAGCAATCAGAAGGGGATCCAAGAACCACTTGCCACAGCCACTGCCTCAAAAATGATCTCCATGTCTCCCGCTACTGCGACAGTAGCGGGAGACATGGCCCACCAAGTGACAGCGGAAGCAAATCGCCTAGTCTTCTGCTGTGCTCCATTCCGTCGGATTGTGGGGTCGCGGAAGAAAATATGAATCGTAGCACGGTGCATTTATTATCATCGGTGTGAAGGCGGGTCGGGAGACAGAGCAGACCTCAGGAAATCGGAGCTTTGCAATTTCTCGCCTCACGACGGCTTGAATAACGGAGACCGCCGCAGGCGTTTGTGCGGCGCCATGGTCAAGTGGAAGTAAAGTAAATGGCGCCAGACTTGCCGCCTCAAGCTCTCGTCGAACTATACGTGTTACGTTCTCCTGCATGGGTGGCGTGGCAATGAGATCGGCGCAGATAGATGTAGCAGCCATGTTTGGTAGTCGCATAAATTGAGGCAGGACTCGGCGGCTTTTGGCCCTTTCGAAGCAGTGGCATTCTTGATTTGTGGAGTTTAACGTCCCAAAACCACCATATGTTTATGAGAGACGCCGTAGTGGAGGGCTCCGGAAATTTTGACCACCTGGGGTTCTTCAACGTGCACCCTAATCTGAGCACACGGGCCTACGACATTTCCGCCTCCACCGGAAATGCAGCCGCCGCAGCCGGGATTTGAACCCACGACCTGCGGGTCAGCAGTCGAGTACCCTAGCCACTAGACCAACGCGGCGGGGCACGGTGGCATTCTTTATTAATCACATCGACGGTCGTGACGTTAGTGTACATAAATAAGTCGAAGGCATCGTCCGCGATGTCGTTGAGTATGTGACTCACCTTGTCATTCTCTGGCATTTGCTTGTCTACTTTCCGGCACAACGCGATCACGTCCTGTATGTACGAAACATACGACTCTGTTGAGGAGTGCACCCGAGTGGCGTGTTCTTTTCGCGCTTCCATTTGGCGACCAGACGGGTCCCCAAAGGTGTCACGTAGTCGCTCCTTGAAGATATTATAGCTGGTGATATTGGTCTCATGGGCGTCGAACCAAACACTTGGGGTGCCGTCCAAGTAAAAGGTTACGTTTGCGAGCATCATGGTAGAGTCCCATCGGTGTGTCTGGCTAACACGCTCATACATATGCAGCCAGTAGTCAACGTCAAGCCCGGGTTGCGCGGAGAATGTACCGGAATCATGCGGGTAGGGCATCGTCAGGTATGTAGTGACTAGAGCTACAGAGGGAGACGCTGGTGAGTTGTCATTGGTAGCCATTGCCGGAGACGGAACGAAGTGGCCACTGCAAAGCTTCGAGGTGAAGACGGGGAACGTTTCACCTCCACCAAATATGTTACGAATAAAACACGAAGCCTTATTGACGAAGCTGTGGAAGAGATTTACTTAAAACCAGCAGTAATGGCGTGATCGGTTCACTAGGGAACGAGTGGAGAGCACCTTACTTCCTCTTCGTCAGGCGCACACGCGCATCATCCCACAAAACGTCAACATGCATGTAACAATATGAACCTGATGAGTCTGAAAGTACAACTTTGTCCGAAGCTGCCCGACATGCTGAAGAATGCCGCCAGCTTGCTCGCTCTTTTTCTACCGAGGACCAGTGGCAGCAGCAATCCCGCCTGCCTAAGGACCGTTTGGCTCCAAAATTTCCACCTGGTTTATTGGTATGGCTTCTGGCACCTGCCAACGCACCTGGCCGCTCCGCGAAAATTCTTCCCAAGTACCTCGGGCCATACCGCGTTGTAGAGCAAACGTCATTCGTCAACTATATCGTGGAGCCCATCATCCCATCCACAGACCTACGCTACCGCGGCCGCGACAATGTCCACGTCTCTCGCCTTAAGCCATACTATGACCCATTAGTCGTTCTTCTTTCTAATCCGCAAGGATGGTGCTTTTTTTTCTGCGGAGGGCGATTGTAGTGAAGAAGAGGGGCCTCAGCGGCAGTTGTCGGTGCCTTAGGGGCATCGCCATCAGTATAAGCTCGCGCCTGCTGCGCTTGGCCGGACGCTGCTGACTGGTTCGCCTTTTGCGTTCTGCTAGGCAATTAAACCCTGATATATATATATATATATATATATATATATATATATATATATATATATATATATATATATATATATATATATATATATATATATATATATATATTGCCACCTGGCCATGAACTGCGGCGAGCACGAGCCCGCATCGAGGAGAAGAAACGAGGAAGAAGTTGTTGGGCTAGCGCGCTCTCGCCGAGGCTTTTGTTTTTTGGTTGTGGTGTCCCTGACCTGCGCCTCTGTGACTACGCGGTATTCTTTACCTGAAGTCCCTCTTGTTCACGCGCGACAACTGGTGGAGTCGCTGGGTATTCCCAGTCAATGATCCAAACGCCTCCTGGGAGCCCTATACCCGCAGTCGCAACACCTGTCCACCGGGCCAGCCGGAGAATCCGAGGATTGTCCCCCGAGCGTGAACCTCTACCGGAGATGGCATCAACTGCACCACCCCAGAGCGGTACGGAAAATATTCCGATGGCTAATTACACGCTGCAGAAGCCACGAGTGCCGAAGGTGTTCCGTGGCTCCATGTTGGAGGATGTTGTGGACTGGTTGGCTCACTTTGAACGCGTTGCGGCTTTCAACGAGTGGACCGACGCCAACAAGCTGCGGAATGTATATTTCAGCCTTGAGGACGGAGCTCGTACTTGGTACGAGAACCGCGAACCCTTCTCGTCGTGGACGATGTTTTGCCGTCAGCTGCTGGCAAGTTACGCTGACCCCCATCGCCGTGAACGAGCGGAACGGGCCATCCAATCACGCATCCAAATGCCGAACGAGAGCGTGATGGCGTACGTGGAGGACATGACGAGCCTTTTCCGTCGCGCTGACCCAGGTATGGGAGAAGACAAGAAGTTGCGCCACCTAATGCGAGGAGTTAAGGAGCAACTCTTCGCTGGTCTCGTGCGAAGTCCCCCGAATACTGTGGCAGAGTTTTTAACTGAAGCAACGACAATGGAAAACATGCTGCAGCAGCGATCAGCTGTGTACGACCGCCACGTGAATGTTGCCTCGCCGGTGGACCAGATTGGAGTTGCGGGGAGTAACGTCAATCTCGAAGCTCTCTGCGACCTCATCAGATCGGTGGTACGCGACGAGCTGCAGAAGATTCACGGGCCGCCTCCACCTGCTGCGGGATCCATCTCCAGCCTCATCAGGAGTGAAGTACAGCAGGCTTTGCAAGTCCCGCTGTCCAACGATGCTTCCCCGCCTGTACCGATCGAGCCTCACCGTGCATCTTATGCCGAGGCTGTGAGCTGTTACGTCGCTCCTGCATCGTACGCCGAAGCTGCGAGTCGTTACGCTCCTCCACGCCGTTTCGTACACCCTGCACATCGCGATCCACTCCCAGCAGTTCAACCAGTCCAGCATTTCGAGAATCGGCAGCTCCTCCCGCGGAAATCGGACGTATGGCGCACACCGGACAGGCGGCCGCTGTGCTACCACTGTGGCGAAGCCGGACACGTGTACCGCGAATGCCAGTACCGTCGCCTCGGACTTCAGGGTTTCGCCGTCGACTCGCCCAGGCCAAGATTTGGCGAAAGACCCAGAGCGATTGAGGAGTACCTGTCCGAGCAGCGCATGCCACTGCTCCCGCGGCGCCAGTCACGATCACCATCTCCAAGAAGGTCTTCGTCAAGTGTCCCGAACTACCCAGGGGCGGCGCCAGCACGGCCGCTCAGCCCTAGGCGGGAAAACTAACGACAGCGACCTTCGGGGGCGGGGCCGCTGATAAACGACACGAACAAGGGCCCCAATCCATGCGAGTACGTACCAGCAGTGGTTCAACGACGACAGCTCCCGAATCAGAAAGCCGACTTTCCCTAGATATACCTGTAGTGCTCGACGGCCGCCACGATATTACAGCTTTATTAGACACAGGGGCCGACTACTCCATCATGAGCAGAAAACTGGCGACGCATCTCAAGAAAGTGGGTACGCCGTGGTACGGGACACGAATCCGTACAGCCGGCGGGCACGTCGTCACCCCTCTCGGTATCTGCACGATTAGAGTCGGCATTCGCAAACGCACATTTCTCTGCAGCTGCCTTATACTTCCTGAATGCTCCCGAGACCTCATCCTAGGCGTCGACTTTTTACGTGAATACGGCGCTATCATTGACCTCCGACAGCGCACAGTGACGTTCTCTACAGACAAAGCAGAAAAGCCTGATGACAGCCATCTCAGTTCGCTTCGTGTTTCGGCCGACATAATCACGTTGCCTCCACGTTCAAGCATCCTGGTTGAAGTCGTGTGTGACGAGATACGTGACGGTGAGGCAGTCGCCGAAGGCAACTTGACACTTTTGTTTAGCATAGGTGTCTGCGCAGCCCGCAGCCTCATTACGCTTCACGACAGACGTGCCACGCTGCTTGTGACAAATTTTAGTAATGAGCAGCGGCACCTGTTTCGACGCACCGCTATCGCTTTCGCCTACCCCATCGAAGACGTTGCTGAATGTTTTTCTGCCGCATCAATAAATAGTGGGCTACAATCGACATCGACCGGCGTTTCTAAGGCTCTTGAAAAGGTGGACATCAATTCGAGCCTCACGCAGAAAGAACGCACAGCGCTGCAGGAGCTGTTGCTTGAATTTCAAGAGTGTTTCGCTTCATCCTCAAAGGTGCGTCAAACGCCCCTTATGAAACACCGGATTATTATACACACCGATGTCTCGCCCATAAAGCAACAACCCTACCGAGTTTCTGCCAAAGAACGTGACGCGATCAATGCTCAAGTCGAAGAGATGCTTCAGGATGATGTTATACAGCCGTCCAATAGTCCATGGTCATCGCCAGTCGTTCTTGTAAAGAAAAAGGACGGAACGTTGCGTTTCTGCGTGGACTACAGAAAGCTGAACGACGTGACAAAAAAAGACGTGTATCCTCTGCCACGCATCGATGATTCACTAGACAGACTACGGCGAGCAAGGTATTTTTCATCCATAGACTTGAAAAGCGGATACTGGCAGATTGAGGTTGATGAAAGAGACCGAGAAAAAACTGCTTTTGTTACACCGGACGGCCTGTATGAATTCAAGGTGCTTCCCTTCGGCCTGTGTTCTGCACCAGCGACATTCCAAAGAATGATGGACACTGTTCTTACCGGTCTGAAGTGGAACACCTGCTTAGTTTATCTCGATGATGTCGTCGTATTTTCGGTCACTTTCGAGGAACACTTGAAACGTCTGCAGGCTGTTCTGGAAGCACTCCACTCTGCGAACCTCACGCTGAAGCCAGAAAAATGCCACTTTGGCTATAAAGAACTTAAATTTCTGGGGCATGTTGTGAGCGCAGACGGTGTTCGACCTGACCCCGACAAGACAACCGCCGTAGCCTCCTTTCCCGTTCCCCGTGACAAGAAAGCAGTACGCCGCTTCCTCGGTCTGTGCGCCTACTATCGTCGCTTCATCGCCAATTTTTCTAGAATTGCCGAGCCTCTGACTCGTCTCACACGTGACGACGTACCATTCGTTTGGAATGAAGAACAGAACGCGGCTTTTATCGATCTACGTGAGCGTATGCAGGCACCACCAGTTCTTGCTCACTTCGACGAGGATGCTGCCACGGAAGTTCATACCGACGCGAGCAATGTAGGTCTCGGCGCCGTGCTTGTCCAACATCAAGAAGGCACCGAGCGCGTGATAGCTTACGCCAGCCGTGCCCTGTCTCGCGCCGAGATGAACTATTCCACCTCGGAGAAAGAGTGCCTAGCAGTAGTGTGGGCCACTATGAAATTCAGGCCTTACCTCTACGGTCGTCACTTTAAAGTAGTTACTGATCATCACTCATTGTGCTGGTTAGCCAATTTACGAGACCCGTCTGGGCGTCTGGCACGATGGAGCCTTCGTTTGCAAGAGTTTGACCTTACCATTGTCTATAAATCAGGCCGCAAGCACGAAGATGCTGATTCCTTGTCACGTGCACCTACCGGAGTTTGTGATCCCGACAATGACGATGACTGCGGCTTTCTCGGAGTCCTCACTGCAACAGACTTGATCGCACGACAACACGATGACGTCGAGATTCGCGCAATCATTGACCAACTAGAAGGACGCAACACACCCGTACCTCGGCACATCTCTCGCAATCTCTCTTCGTTCTGCCTGCGGAACGGTGTCTTGTATAAATCAAACTCGAACGGCAATGGAAAAGCCTACTTGCTAGTGGTCCCATCTGACATGCGAGACGACATTCTTCTGGCCTGCCACGACGAACCCACATCCGGGCATCTAGGTTCTTCACGAACTCTCGCCAGAGTTCAACAGGCGTACTACTGGCCGAGACTTGCTATGTACGTCAAGAGATATGTGAAAAGCTGCCGTGAATGTCAACGCCGCAAATCTCCGCCACTGAAGCCTGCAGGCCTGCTGCAACCAATCACACCACCAAGGTCGCCGTTCGATCAAATAGGCATGGATTTACTGGGGCCGTTTCCTCTGTCATCTGCCGGTAACAAATGGATAGTTGTAGCGACAGATTATCTAACGAGATACGCCGAGACAAGAGCCCTGCAACGAGCTACAGCTTCCGATGTTGCCCAGTTTTTCGTCGAACAGATCGTTCTTCGCCATGGCGCCCCGTCTTGCGTCATCACTGATCGCGGAACAGCTTTCACGGCTCAGCTCATTGACGATGTATTCAAGCTAAGCTTCACGAGCCATCGCAAGACGACGGCGTATCATCCGCAGACTAACGGCCTGACGGAACGACTTAACAAGACCATCGCCGATATGTTGTCCATGTATGTAGACGTTCAACACAAGACGTGGGATCAGGTCCTTCCATACGTAACATTCGCCTACAACACTGCCATCCAAGAAACGACACGATTCACACCGTTCCGTCTCGTCTATGGGCGTGAGGTCCAGACCATGTTGGACGCTATGTTGCCACACGATTACGACGGGTCGCTCACACCTGACGCTGAGCAGCTTGCTCAGTTTGCCGAAGAAGCTCGACAGTTGGCACGCCTGCATATTACGCAACAACAAACTGCAGATGCACGCCGCTACAATCTTCGCCATCGACAGGTCGAATACCACCCAGGAGATCTAGTTTGGGTATGGACTCCGGTTCGCCGCCAAGGGTTGTCCGAAAAGCTCCTGAGTCGCTACTTTGGACCCTACAAAGTAGTGCGTCGCATCAGTGACGTGAATTATGAGGTGGTTCCATATGGAACCATGTCACCCCAGCGTCGAAAGCACTACCCAGAGATTGTTCACGTTGTACGGCTCAAGCCGTACTTCGTACGTTAGTGGGACCGTACCTCAGCCTTGTTCTTTTGTTGTTGTTTTTTTTTTCTTAAGTGTGCCCACAGTGTGCATGTCTGCTTTACTTCCGCTTATCCACTACCATTCGCGCGAGCATCGGGGCGATGCTTTTTTTTCAGTGGGGGAATAATGCCACCTGGCCATGAACTGCGGCGAGCACGAGCCCGCATCGAGGAGAAGAAACGAGGAAGAAGTTGTTGGGCTAGCGCGCTCTCGCCGAGGCTTTTGTTTTTTGGTTGTGGTGTCCCTGACCTGCGCCTCTGTGACTACGCGGTATTCTTTACCTGAAGTCCCTCTTGTTCACGCGCGACAATATATATATATATTTATTTATATATTGCAACGAGCAAGGTTGCGTAAAAACACAGGTTATTATTCAAGAAACGTTAGCTGCAACAAGCTGGTACAGGCAGGAACCCGGCAAGCACGAGCCACACACAGACGTCAATGTCTTCTTTCACGCTGTCACAGAGCTGGTGCCACTATGCTTCGGTACAATTACTCCCCGCGCAGAAAGCAGCCAACCTGGCGACCTAGGGAAAGGACACGACAAAGGGGTCATAGCACGGTTTGAGGCGTGATACGTGTACTGTTTCACGCCCACTGCAGCGTTGGTCCGAAGGTGGATCAATGGGCTCAACTTCTTGTTGACAGGAGATGTTTGCCGCACCACACGTTAGGGGCCATGGTATATCGACGAAAGCTTCGGGGAAAGACCGGGAGGGGTAGACGGAACCCAGAGCCAAACCAGCATTTCTGGGTTATAGTGTACAGTAGACGCAGAGGAATCGTTGTTAGTTTTCTGGCGCCATTGGTCTTGTGCGGCAAATGAGCGAGCGAGTTGACGACACTCTTCGGCATAAGCAGCTGCTTCGGAAACAGGCGTCGTTTCGGAAACATCAGGCCTGTAAGGGAGAATGGTGTCCATGGAGCATGATGGCTCACGTCCGTACAGGAGGAAGAAAAGAGAAAAGCCAGTGGTTGTTTTTGGCGCAGAGTTGTACGCGTACGTGACAAAAGGGGGCACTTGGTCCCCATTAGTGTGGTCGTCAGAGGCGTACATGGCAAGCATATCTCCAAGGGTATGGTTGAAGCGTTCCGTCATGCCATTGGTTTGACGGTAGTATGCCGAAGATTTCCGGTCGACAGTGCAACATGCCTTGAGCAGCTCGTCGACGGCGTTCGAGAGAAACACGCGTCTACGGTCACTCATTAATTCACGAGGTGCACCGTGTCGCAAAATGAGATGGTGAAGAAGAAAGGACGCAACGTCTTTCGCAGTGGTAGCAGGCAGCGCAGATGTTTCAGCGTAGCGTGTCAAATGATCTACGGCGACGATAATTCACCGGTTGCCTCGAAGAAAG
The DNA here is from genome assembly GCF_043290135.1 of Rhipicephalus microplus. NCBI lineage: Eukaryota > Metazoa > Arthropoda > Arachnida > Ixodida > Ixodidae > Rhipicephalus > Rhipicephalus microplus. Next base: position 193,752,792 of record NC_134704.1, on the reverse strand, counting down.
TTGCGTAGAGGACCATAAATATCAATTCCGATGCGGTTGAATGGTCTCGCTGGGCAGATTGAGAGTTGCAAAGGGCCAGCAGTGCTGTGAGAAGGCATCTTGCGTCGTGGACACATGGTGCATGACCAAACGTACTGGCGAACGTGCTGATACATGCCGCGCCAGTAGTATCTTAGACGAAGGCGAGAGTAAGTCTTAAATACTCCAGCGTGGCCACACTGGGGGTCATCGTGAAAGGCAGCGCAGATGTCCGAACGCAAATGACGAGGGATGACAAGGAGCCACCTACGGCTGTCCGTCACGTAATTGCGGCGATACAACAAGCATTCATGGACAGCAAAGTGTCTTGCTTGACGAGAGAGGGAGCGTGAAGTTGTGTCTGACGAACTGTGAGAGAGGACGTCGAGCGAAGAATTGATCCAAGGATCCTTGCGCTGTTCGGATGGCATGTCAGTGATGCTCAACGATGACGAATCGCATATAGCAGTTGATAAGCAGGCAAGGTCAGGAGGCAGTGGAGAACGGGATAGTGCACCGGCGTCTGAATGTCTGCGTCCTGAGCGTTAAACAACACGGATATCGTATTCCTGAAGGCGTAAAGCACAACGAGCGATGCCGCCAGTAGGATCTTTCATGGACGCTAACCAGCATAAGGCATGGTGATCAGTGACAACATCAAACTGGCGTCCGTAAAGGTAAGTGCGAATTTTTCTTATAGCCCAAATGATAGCCATGCACTCCTTTTCCATGACGGAATAGATGGACTCTGCCTTCGTTAGGGTACGGCTGGCATAGGCGACAACTTACTCGTCACAGCCATCCTTGCGTTGAGCGAGAATGGCACCGAGGCTGACACCGCTTGCATCCGTGTGAATTTCAGTGGGTGCATTGGGATCGAAGTGGCGGAGAACTGGCGGAGACCTGAGTAGCCGGCGCAGCGTCGAGAATGCGTCATCGCAGTGGGGATTCCAGCCAGAGAGGTCCGCGCTACGAGAGAGAAGCTGAGTCTGAGGGTAAATTATAGAGGCAAAATTGCGAATGAAACGCCGAAAATAGGAACACAACACTACGAAACTACGAAGCTCCTTTATGGTAGTAGGATTGGGGTACTCGGCAACGGCACGCAGTTTGGCAGGGTCTGGCGATATTCCTTCTTTTGAAACGACGTAGCCGAGAATTGTGAGTTTGCGGGCGCCAAAACGACATTTCTTGAAGTTTAGTTGCAACCCGGCTGACGTTAGGCACTGGAGAACTTGTTCCAGATGGGAAAGATAAGTTTCGAAATTTGCCGGGAATACAACTATGTCGTCTAAATAGCAAAGACAGATGCGCCAATTAAGTCCCCTGAGGACACTGTCCATCATTCTTTCATAAGTAGCAGGCGCATTGCAAAGACCGAAGGGCATTACATTAAATTCATATAAGCCGTCAGGGGTCACAAACGCCGTTTTTGGACGGTCTGGTTCAGCCATTGGCACTTGCCAATATCCAGAGCGCAGATCCAGTGAAGAGAAAAAATCCGCACCAGGCAATCCATGGCGTCATCAAAGCGTGGCAGGGGATAAACATCCTTGCGTGTGATGTTGTTTAGTCGACGATAATCCACGCAAAACCTGATGGAGCCATCTTTTTTTCGCACGAGGACCACTGGCGAAGCCCAAGGACTGTTAGAGTGCTGAATAACACCACGTTTCAGCATCTCGTCAACGTGTTGAGTGATGTCGTCACGCTCAGCCTGCGAGACGCGGTAGGGGCGCTGACGAAGTGGAGTATGATGACCGGTGTCGACATGTTGAGCGACAACTGACGTGCGTCCCAAGGGAGGTTGTCCGTGGTCGAAGGAGGCGCGGAAACGGTCAAGTAGTTGAATGAGCTGATTGCGCTGGTGTTGCGTAAGGCCGGTGTCTACACTGCGCAACAGAACATCTTCGTCAGGTAGTGAGGACGCGGTGGCAGCTGTTACAGCATCCACGGACATCGGTGCCGTATCAGAACGGGCACCAAAAGGAAAGATGCCATCATGGGTGTCAAGACTCCCAATACATTCGCCATGCAATAAGGTAGCGGGACAAGAGAACGGATTGCACACGTACAAGGCACTGGAGCCATCGGCAAGTGTTATAACGGCAAACGGGACAACAAGGTTCCGGCGACGAGCGCATTCTTGTGACTGCATAAAGAAGGCAGTTGAATCGGAAACGGAGTTGCGCAAAAGAGATACCGCGGCGACCGAAAAAGCAGAAATGACGATGTCAGCGGCGACGATCACCTTTTTGGGTGAGCGAGGGAGATCTATGAATGTCGTGCTGAATGGAAACAAAACGAGTTGAGCACGAGCGCAGTCGACAACCGCATGATTAGCGGAAAGAGAGTTCCATCCCAGGATCATTTCATGCGACGCATGCAGAAGGACGACAACTTCAACGATGTAAAGCACTCCTAGAATCACAACACGAGCAGTGCATGTGCCAAAAGTTTGGACGTGTTGCGAACTCACTGTGCGTAAAGGAATTTCAACCAGTGGAGTCGTCACTTTGTTGAGTTTGCGGCATAACACTTCACTGATGGTACAAATAGCGGCACCTGTGTCGACAAGAGCAGTTGTGGCGAAACTGTCCACAAACACGGCAATCTCGTTAGGGGGCGAAAGATGAGGCCTTGGAAATTTCGTCGGTGACGTAGCTCTTGCCTCAAAAACTGCGACTGTTAGTTTTCCTCCTGGGCGTGGTTGGAACGGCGAAGCATGAGGGAAGGAGACCGAAGACTGGGTGAGGGAGATCGACGTCGGCTGAAGTCTGGTCGACGTGAGCGGGGGTCATGTGAATCAGGTGTCACATGTGATTCTGATTGCCGAGGTATGTTGCCGGAATGCTGAACATCCTTGAAATAGAATCCACGGCGACGACAGTAGCGCGCGACATGTCCTGGAATACCACAGTTGTAGCAGACGGGCCGGATATCCGGAGTACGCCAAGAGTTTACAGGTGCTCGAGGAGGTGAGAAGGGCCGATTTAACGAATAAACCGAAACTGGTGACCTGTAGTAGTTGGTGGATGAACTGTATGAAAGGAGCGGCGGTTGGGCAGGAGGTCGGCGGAAAGCTTCTGCATAAGTCAGCGGTGCAGCCACTGATATTGGGAACGCAGACAAAGGGAGAGCCTCGGCAACTTGCGTCTGAAGAGCACGGCGAAGTGAGTGGTCCAGTGTTGTGGGGGTCTCGTTGATGGTGGCGACAAGAGAGAGCTGTCGAGCAACTTCCTCCCGGAAGTACTGTTCAATTTGAGGCATTAACACGCTGTAGTCGGGCCACTGCTTTTGCACTGCAATGCCGAAATATCAGCTGTTTGCGTATTAGCGCGACGTGTAGAAATTCGTTGCTTGCGCAGCTCATCGAAACATTGACATAGCTGAATCACGGCCGTGACAGTCTGTGGGTCTTTGGCCACAAGCATATGAAAAGCGTCGTCATCAATGCCTTTCAATATATTCTTTATTCTGTCAGCCTCAGTCACCCTCGCAACAACTCGCCTACAGAGACTGATCACATCCTCAATGTAGCTTGTGAAGCTCTCGCCATTTCGCTGAAATCGTCCCCGCAGGCCCAATTCAGCACGAAGCTTACGCATGGCTGGACGACCGAAAAACGAGGTGACGGCCTCTTTGAAAACCGACCAGGTGGGGATGTCGGCTTGGTGCTTGATGAACCATAGGTTGGCCAAATCCGTCAAGTAGAAGATGACGTGAGCCAGCTTCGCAGGGTCATCTCCCTTGTTAATCGCGTTGGCATGCTCGTACTCTGCCAGCCAGTCCTCGACATCTTGATCTTCAGTGCCGTTGTATACTGGTGGGTTACGCAGACGAAGTACACCAGAACACATGAGGGGTGGCAGCGTGGAAGAGCCTTGTGGGGGATCGCCGCGCTCGGTTATCGCGGACTGAGATGGCAGCTTACGGCTGCGGAGCTCCAGGACGTTACCCAGCACGTTTCCATCAAATGCAACGAGCAAGGTTGCGTGAAAACACAGATTCGAGAAACGTTAGCCGCAACAAGCTGGTACAATATATATATATATATATATATATATATATATATATATATATATATATATATACATATATAGATTTATATACATATATATATATATATATATATATATATATATATATATATATATATATATATATATATATATATATATATATATATATATATATATATGTTGGAGGTCGCAGGTACGGATACGGCCACGGCAAGTTAACTTTTCACCCACTTTTCTTTCTTCTCATTTACATACAAATTGGCCTAATAACTTCCCCTATACTTTCCTTGGCATTATTGTCTGTTCGATCTCAAGAATATTGTGTAAAACACAAAAAACGAGCCCTCAAGTGTACACTTGTTTCCATTATTCGTTAACGCGGGTCTCATACTGGCAGACTTGGTGCCTTTAGATTGTATACGAGGGACTGTTGGTCAGCTGCCAGTTAGTCATACGTTCACGTGCTACGTGACACCTAACAGGCTCATAAAAAGTGTGCCACACTCACCGCCATGGTTCCTAGTGTCGCTGACTGACACTCCCACGTTTAAATTGACATAAATACCCAAGAAAGTGGCTGGGGGGATGGCTGTTGTGGTAGCTTAGTGGTAAAGCATTGAACGCGTTATTCGAAGGTCGCAGGTTCGGATCCTGCCCACGGCAAGTTATCTTTTCACCCACTTTTCTTTCTTCTCATTTACATTACAATTGGCCTAATAACTTCCCCTATACTTCCTTTGCAGTATTGTCTGTTAGATCTCATGATTATTGTGTAAAACACGAAAAACGAGCCCTTAAGTATACAATTCTTTTCCTTATTCATTAACAAAGGTCTCGTAGGGGCAGACTTGGTACATTTAGGTGTTATACGAGGGACTCTCGGTCAGCTGCCAGTTAGTAATAAGAGAACTTGTTGTTGGGCTAGTTGGTAGAGCCTTTTGAAACGTTAATTCGAGCGTGAAAATTTGACACGATCACTCACACATGCACACACCCATGCATCAAACACACAGCGCTCACTTCCAACTGACTTATTCATAGCTCGAAGGCTTAAATATATACAGGACACATTGTGCGCACACACACACCAAAAGAAGGCCAACAGCATACATTATCAAAACGTACAGTTAATCAATGTCATAGCCTTAGAGCGATAAACTGAAGTTCGCTTGGTAACAACGAAATTGAAGGGGCGCTTACACAGTGATCTTTATTTTTTTCAATGAAAAAGGCTTCTAACACTTCACGTGCAGTTTTACTTGCGCATCTGCCCAGAATCTTCGTTTCAGAAAATCGTGCGTCACAACCACACGAGATGACATGCGCAACCAGGTGCGCATACTTGCCATCTCTTTCTGTTAATTTTCGGGCGTGTTTCCTTAATCGGTCATTAATACACCGCTCGCTATGGCCAATGTTCACTTTTCCGCAGGATAAGGGTATGGAGTACACAAACCCCATGGAACACTTAACAAAGGCCGTGTCATGTTTCTTCTGACAGCCGCGCTTCTTTCTATCGCACACACTATAGCACAGTCTTCTAATTTTTTTCTGGTGCAGAAAACACCATCGGTATGCCGTGCCTGGCCATGACTTTCTTAAGGTTGTGCGGGACTTTATGGATATATGGCACAACTTGTGGCCTAATCCTTAAGGTCTGGGTAGCAGTCATCGCTTCCCGTGTTCCACGTTTAAACTTCTGCAGAAGTTATCCAGCAACGGCCGTAATGACTGATCGAGGGAACCCAGCAGCCTCTAGTCGGCTCACCTGATTAAGGAAACTAAGTTTAATGCTGTGTGGGCACGACCTTTTTAGCGCTGATTCTAAGCAAAGAGACGCAACGCCCTTCTTCACAATCTTTGAGTGGGCAGAATCATACGGCAACAGCTGCTTCTCAACACGAGGATTATAAGACCAGCAAAGATGCTCATCGTTCCACGTGAGGCTTAACTCTAAAAACTGCATACAAGCTTCTTGAGGCAATTCAACAGTAAAGGAAAGCCCTCGTCTTAGTCTTATAAAAATGTTCAAAATAAAATCAGGGGATGTAAGGTCACCCTGTTTATCTAAAAGAATTAAAAAATTGTCAACGTACCTAAAAATCTTTAAAACCTCCCCCCCCCCCTTTAATAGCATTGTCCAAGTCCCTATCTACATCCGCTAAAAAATATCGCAAAAGACCGGTGCGACACAGGAACTAATGCAGATTTCTTGCCGCTGAAGAAAGGGCTTTTCGTCAAACATAATGAAAGTTGCATCGAGATAAAATTCTAAAATCGATAAAAAATTGTCTACATTAACACCCGAGTCATTGATTAAATTGACGTCACCATTCTCTTTTATGCCGGATTTTACAGAGGCTAGAAGCTTGTCATGCGGCATGGAATAATACAGATCTACAACATCCACTAAAAAGGCGTTGCCTGTGGTAACGCGAGACCGCAAAAAGTCGCACACATTACTTCAGCCCTTCGTACGAAAAGGGTCATTCACCACGACATTTTTTAGCTTGCTCTGAAGAAATCTGCTAACGTTAATCTGCCCAGACCCTCCTTCACTAACAATAGTGCGAAAAGGTACATCCGGTTTGTGCGTCTTGGCCGAGAAAAAAACGTTCAGGTTGCTCCCTTTGCTGTTCTTTTTGTCCTTAGCTAACATTGTAAGCCGAACATTCTTGCAAAAATCAGCGAAATTAGACCTAACGCGAGTTGCTCCCAACTTAACTGGGTGGAAGTTCTTCTTGATAGCCGCTAAAGCCTTTTCTTTGTAAGCTCCCTCAGACATGACGACAAAGCAACCTTCTTTGTCGGCTAGCAATAACCTTAATTTGTGGTTTTTAAAGAAAGATACGATGTTATTCAAGCCTTTAACTTTAGGTCTATCTTGATTCTGCGGTGCACATTTAAATAAACAGTTCATACCATCTTGTAGACATCTGTCCCGGTCTTGGTTGGCCTTCACAGACAAGTACCTGTTTAGTCCGACAAGTTCATGGGCAGAAATGCGAGGCGGCACGCCAAACTTTGGTCCCTTCCGAAGCCATCGCTGGATTTCTGCCGGGATGTATGCGTCCTGTAGCACCACAATGCACTTCTGTTCTTCCCTTCTTTGCTTGTCAACCACCTTTAGCAGTTGGTTCAGGACCTGCTTCCACCTCAGTTCCGTGAGTGCGCCCACTTGCTGCCTCAGCCATCGAAGGTGTTTGAGCAGCCTGCCATTGTGGAAGAAGACTGTGGTGGACCACGCGGAGCCTGTCATAAAACAAACGCACCTGACGCCAAAGTTCCGCCTTGAGAATCTTGCAGACTCTTTTGGCATGTCTCCAGGATGGTTGCGCACCTCCGAATGAGGCACAAACTTCTTCAGGAGGGAAACCCTTGCGTATGCAGAAGGCACACTTCCTTGCTTGGCATGTGGCCTCGATGATGTTGCGCGCAAGTCCATCGATAATTGACACAAGGTCTAACGAGTTAAAAGAGAGGCCCACTGTACGAGAAATGTATTCTAAGAGAACTTGTTGTTGGGATAGTTGGTAGAGCATTTCGAAAAGTTCATTCAAGTGCAAAAACTTGACCCGATCACTCACTCACGCACACACCCATGCATCAAACACACAGCGCTCACTTCCAACTGAATTATTCATAGCTAGAAGGCTTGAATATATACAGGACACATTGTGCGCACACACGCACCGAAAGAAGGCCAACAGCATACATTATCAAAACGTACAGTTAATCAATGTCATAGCCTTAGAGCGATAAACTGAAGTTCGCTTAGTAACAACGAAATTGAAGGGGCGCTTACACAGTGATCTTTATTTTTTTTTTCAATGAAAAAGGCTTCTAACACTTCACGTTCAGTTTTACTTGCGCTTCTGCCCAGAATCTTCGTCTCAGAAAATTGTGCGTCACAACCACACGAGATGACATGCGCAACCAGGTGCGCATACTTGTCATCTCTTTTCGTAAATTTTATAGGGGCCAAGATAGCGTGACTAAAGCTGCTCGCATCAGCCAGGCGTTTGCGCCGGACTCCACAAAAGTAAGTACATCTACATCGTCGCCAGAGCGGTAGAGAACGACGCGGTGAGTGGCATCGTAACAATATATATATATATATATATATATATATATATATATATATATATATATATATATATATATATATATATATATATATATATATATATATATATATATATATATATATATATATATATATATATTGAATGAACTTGAATATAGCACAATTGAAAATGAAGTTGTATTTACTTACGTTTCGGCCGTGGCGCTGCCTTCGTCAGAGTAAGTAGGTAGGATACAATGCTGCCGCTTTTCTAGGCTCACGTGATGAACTCTCGGTACAGCAGCTAGGACAATCAAAGTGAAAAAATGGTAATCTGTCAGAACCTTGCGTTGACATGACTGACATGTGACGGGTGCATGAATATTGCCACCTTCCATTTCCCTAGTTTTGTTATCGTCCCAAAACACTACAAAACTCTCAGCTCAAGCTGCGCCTGCAACTTTTGAGAAGCTTCCGGACTGTAGTTGATCGTTTTGATAAGATCAATCCGACTCTGCGAACGGTACAGATTATTCTGGAACGTACGCCACCACCAGCGACAACGCTAGAACATTCGACGTGAAGAGCATAAATGCCGACACGCTTCGCCGCTTGTCAGTACTGGATCGATTGCCGACGCTTTGTTCGCTGCTATCATTCATGACTTCTACTGTAATAGGACTTTCCGTTTACCGGGCACAGGTTCGCCCAAATAGACAGTTAAATTTCAACGCAAAGTCTCCTGTCTTCAGCCACGTCACGACCCCGTGACATCTGGTGGAGGTGCTGATTTTTTGATGTTCCGGACGCCCCCTTCAAGCCGTGACCCCAGCCCAAGCTGCAAAGAAGACACGGACGCTAACCCTGAACAGCAAACAAGCCGCAGGCAGAGGGGACTACAACCAGAGTACGGGCCCCTTCCTGAAGCAGCCAGGGAGACCCGGATCACGACATCAACTTTTGACACTATGACCGCCCCCGTGCAGCCTGCACCACTAATGCTCCGGCAACGCAAAGAGCCGCCAACTTTCCAGGGTTCGCCACTGGAAGACCAGGATAGCTGGAACGAAAGGTTCGACCGCGTCACCGTCTTCAATGACTAGGCAGACGATGACAAGCTCCAGGATGTGTATTTCGTCTTAGAAGATGCTGCTCAGACCTGGTTCGAGAATCAAGAGCGAAGCCTTACAATGTGGCACGTCTTTCGCGCCAGGTTCTTCACTACTTTCGGAAGTGTGGTGCGCACGGAGAAGGCTGCAGCTCTTCTCAAAACCCGCATGCAGATGCTAAACGAAAACATGGCGCGATTCATGGAAGATATGATTAAACTTTTCCGCCACGCTGACTTCGACATGTCCGAGGAAAAGAAGGTCCGTCTGCTCATGCGAGGAGTAAAGCAGGAACACTTCGCCGGGCTGATCATAAACCCGCCAAAGACAGTCGCCGAATTCATTTCAGAAGCATATACGATAGAGAAGACGCTCGAGATGCGCACGCGGCAATATAATCGTAGCTTCTCGTCTACAAGCTACGCCGGCAATGAAGCGCTTGGAACCACAGACTTGCGAGAGACGATCCGAGCGATCGTGCAAGAAGAGCTGCAAAAATGCTTCCTTCAGCGCAGCCTCACGTGGAATCCATCGCGGACGTCGTACGCCAGGATATCCAGCAATCGCTGGGCGTCTCTCAGCCTCAAGAGCCTCAGCTTCAAGCCATGAACTATGCTGCTGCAGCCCGCCGCCACACCTCTCCATCACGCGAACGCCAAAACACTGCCCCATCGCACTTCCGTCGCCAGACGCCACCGCCGCCACCACCCACACCGACGCCCTACCGTTCTCCAGCGGCCCAGTGCAGTGCGCCGAGGAAGAATGACGTCTGGCGCACCCCTGACCACCACCCACTCTGCTACCACTGCGGCGAGGCCGGACACACATACCGCCGTTGCTAGTACCGACAGATGGGACTGCGTGGCTTCGCCGTCAATGCACCGCGTCCGCAGCCATGAGAATGGCACGTGACGTCGCCGACTACCTGACAGGAACTCAATGGACACCACGAAGTATTTCTTGATTGCCGTCGCCCAGCCACCGCATGTCACCACACCCCCGGCAGTACTCTGGCCCAACGCGGGGCCGGTCACCTAGTGAGAATCCGGGAAACTAAGGGCAGCAACCGATGGAGGTGCGGTTGCTGTGCGACGAACTACCGAAGATCCTCCGACGACGACGACTCCGCAACGGAGCTTTCCGAACACAACGCCAACCAGGCGAAGCTCTGACGGCGAAAGTTCACTTACCGAAGGTGGCCTGACAGCGCAACATGGAAGCAGCGGAACAAGCCGACGCAGCCATGACCCGACGCCACGCCCTAACTGTTAAGCGAGCAGGCGAACTAGCGACCTCGACGTCCTTATCGAAGGCCACAGCTTGACCGCTCTCGTTGGTACTGGGGCCGACTATTCCGTCATCAGTGGGTCGTTCGCTGCGAAGTTAAAGAAAGTTAGGACCGCTTCGGAAGGCCCTGAAATCCGCACAGCCGGAGGTAATCTCGTAACGCCTGCAGGAATCTTCACAGCGAGAGTCACCATTAACGGCCGTATTTATTCTACAGACTTCGTAGTCCTACAGCGTTGCTCAAGAGATGTCATCCTTGGCATGGACTTCTTATGTCTCCATGGTGCTGTCATCAACCTAAAAACAAAGTCGATAACGTTATCTACAGAAGAAGCACTACCGCCGCGCCCGCCGTCAGGAAACAATGCCTTGAATGTGCTGGAAGAACAAGTAACCATTCCGCTTCGCTCAAGCGTCATTATTTCAGTCGGCGCTCCTAAATCACCTGACTTGGAAGGCGTCATTGAAGGCAGTCAGCATCTGTTGGTCACCAAAATATTTGATTCGCAAGAGGAATCGCAGAGCTGCGGGGAGTGATTGATTGATATGTGGGGTTAAACGTCCCAAAATCACCATATGAATATGAGAGACGTCGTAGTGGAGGGCTCCAGAAAGTTCAGCCACCTGGGGTTCTTTAACGTGCACCCAAATCTCAGTACACGGGCCTACAACATTTCCGCCTCCATCGGAATTGCAGCCGCCGCAGCCGGGATTCGAACCCGTGACGTGCGGGTCAGCAGCGGAGTACCTTAGCCACTAGACCACCGTGGCAGGGCAGAGCTGTGGGGAGGCAAAGCAACGGTTATGCTCACGAATTTCAGCAATGAGTGCAAACATGTGAGCAAAGAAACAATGATCGCATACATCGAAGAAATCGTCGAAGCCACCAGTGCTTTCGCCCTCGCCGATTCTGCGGAACCTACTCAGAGGAACCAAGCCCCTCTCGTAGCTTTCGACGTCAATCCTAGACTTCCGAACCATAAGCAAGAACCGCTCATGGATTTGCTCCTGCAATACGAAGATTGCTTTTCCTCGTCATCGAAAATTCGGCAGACCCCAATCACGAAACATCACATCATAACCGAAGAAAATGCCAGACCACTCCGTCAGAGTCCGTACAGGGTTTTGACGAGAGAACGTGAGGCCATGAAGAGACAAGTTGATGAAATGCTGCAAAATGGCATTATCCAGCCGTCCAAGAGTTCATGGGCATCCCCCGTGGTGTTAATGAGGAAAAAAAGGTGTGACCTTACGTTTCTGCGTCGATTATCGCCGCCTGAACAAAATCACGAGAAAGGACATGTATCCTCTCCCACGAATAGACGACGCACTTGATCGGTTCCATAACGCCAAATACTTTTCATCAATGAACCTCAAGACTTGTTATTGGCAAATTGAAGTCGACGAAAGAGACCGAGAGAAGACGGCGTTTATAATACCGGACGGTCTCTTCAAAATTAAGGTGATGCCCTTCGGCCTTTGCTCAGCACCTGGTACTTTTCAACGCGTTATGGATACAGTACTGGCAGGATTGAAGTGGCAGATTTGCCTTGTGTACTTGGACGACGTCTTCGTGTTTTCCTCGACTTTCCACGAACATCTTCGGCACCTTGAAGCTGTACTTCAAGCCATCAAGACGTCCGGACTCACACTGAAGCCAGAAAAGTGCAGATTTGCGTACGAGGAGCTCTTGTGTCTGGGGCATGTTATTAGCAAGTCTAGAGTTCGTCCCGATCCACGGAAAACTGCCGACATTGCTGACTTCCCGCCGCCCACTCACAAGAAGGCGGTGCGCTAACTTCTGGGCCTGTGCGCCTATTATAGATGGTTCGAGAAAAACTTTTCGAGTATCGCCGATCCTCTCACTAACCTTACCAAGGCCGACGGGGAGTTCGAGTGGGAAACGCCATAGGCACACGCTTTCCAGGAGCTCAAACATCGCCTCCAGATGCCTCCGTTACTTGCCCATTTCGACAAATTCGCCGAGACAGAAATACACACTGACGCAAGCAGCGTAGGTCTTGGCACCGTTCTTGTGCAGAGGGCTGACGAACTTGAAAGGGTTATTAGTTATGCCAGCCGATCGCTATTCAAAGCAGAAGCCAATTAATCCCAACAGAAAAGGTGTGACTCGCGATCATCTTGGTTACGTCGAAATTTTGCCCCTACCTCTACGGCAGGCCCTTCAAAGTTGTGAGCGACCACCACGCCTTGTTTTGGCCATCCACCTTGAAGAACCCTTCAGGTCGCCTTGCACGATGGAGCCTGAGACTTCAAGAATGACATAACTGTCATTTACAAGTCCGGAAAGAAACCATCCGACGCCGACTGTCTCTCTCGTGCGCCTGTCGACCAACCACTATCCGACGACCCGGATGACGACTACTTCTTGGGAACGATAGCTACCGAAGACTTCGCTCAACGACAGCGGGCCGACCCGGAACTTAAGGCCTTAATAGAATACCTCGAAGGCAGGACCACCGAAGTCCCGAAGGTTTTGAAGTGCGCACTTGCGTCGTTCTTCCTGCAAAACGGTCTTCTACAAAAGAAAAACTTTTCACTGCTTCGAGCTAGGTACCTCCTTGTGGTGCCTTCAGCGCTGCGACCAGAACTCCTGCAGGCCCTGCACGACGATCCGACGGCAGGGCACCTCAGTGTTTCTCTCACGCTCGCGAGGATACAAGAAAGGTACTACTGGCCACGTCTTACCACCAACGTCACTAGTTGTGTCAAGACATGCCGGGACTGTCAGCGACGCAAGACACCGCCGACAAGGCCAGCGGGACTTCTGCAGCCGATTGAACAACCTTGCCGACCTTTCCGGAAGATTGGTATGGACCTACTGGGGCCGTTCCCTACGCCGGCTTTCGGGAACAAGTTGATCGTGGTAGGTACTGACAACCTCACCCACTACGTCGAAACAAAAGCCCTGCCGAAAGGCAGTGCATCCGAGGTAGCTAAGTTCTTCGTCGAAAATATCGTCCTACGTCATGGCACCCCGGAGGTCCTCATCACCGACAGAGGAACGGCATTTACTGCCGACTTAACTCAAGCGATCTTGGTATACAGCCAGACAAACCACCGCCAGACGACAGCGTACCATCCACAGACCAACGGCCTCACCGAGCGCCTTAACAAGACGATCGCCGACATGCTGTCAATGTACGTCGATTTCGAACACAAGACGTGGGACGCCATTCTTTCGTACGTGACCATCGCGTACAACACGGCGGTGCAGGAGACCACGCAGATATCCCCATACAAATTGGTCTATGGAAGGAGCCCGGCAACGACGCTCGATACCATGTTACGCAACGTCACCGACAAAGAAAACCTTGATGTGAGTGAGTACCTTCAAAGCGCCGAAAAATCCCGACATCTCACGCGTCTCCGTATCAAGAATCAACAGATGACTGACAGCCGCTGTTAGAATCTTCGACGACGCTTCGCGGAATACCAGCCCGGTGAACGTGTTTGGGTGTGGATGCCGATACGCTGACGTGGACTAAGTGAAAAGCTTCTGCGACGGTACTTCGGGCCGTACAGGGTGGTTCGACGTCGCGGCCCACTTGATTTGCAGGTTGTCCCCGACGGCATCACGAACTTTAAACGACGCCGATCGCGACATGAAGTCGTCCATGTCACGTGCCTCAAGCTGTTTCATGCACGTTAACAAACTGAAACAGTGTTTTTTGTAATATTGTTGTATCGTAATTTATTCATTGTACTTTCTTGCATTATTGTTGTACCTTCATCTTTAGGTAACGCTTCGGGACGATGCCTTTTTCAGAGGGGGGCAATGCCATGTTCCATTTCTCAAGTTTTGTTATCGCCCCAAAACACGACACAATTCTCAGCGCAAAACGTGCGTGCAGTTTTCGAGAAGCTTCTGGACTTTAATAGGTCATTTCAATAAGATCACGCCCACTCTGCGAACTGTACAGATTATTCTAGAACCTACGCCACCACCAGCGCTAAAGCTAGAACATTCGATGGCAAGAGTTTAAATGCCGACGCACTTCACCGCTGGTCAGTAGTTGATCAACGGCCGACGCTCCGTTCACTGCTATCTGTGCAAGACATATACTGTAATCAAACTTTCCTTTTACCGGGCACAAGTTCGCCTAAATCAACAGTTAAATACCAACGCAAAGTCTCCTGTCTTCGGCCACGTCGCGTCCCCATGACAATATACGAGTTTCAAATTTCCTTGCGCATCAACACGTGGGGCACAGTATGGTTGACAGGACATGTAAAAAAGCTCTGAAGAAACCTTGATTGACTAATATACATTTTAATATACACTAAAATATTTTTCTAATCTAAGAAGTCGTGTTGTTATAGTGCGAGGCAGGTGAGCTTTCCTACGTTTTCATTGATAACTAACGAATGGTGTTAAGTTTGTGGATTGTTATGACCTACACAGCAAGGAGGTGGCTTGCAAGGGATGCTCATCGGCGTACGGGCAAACGCTGTCCACGTCGTGCAGGAACGCGGGAGGCGTCTGTGTGCGCTGCAGGAAACGCACATCAGCGTCTCTGGGACACACAGCCTGCGTCTGAGAAGATGCACGTGCACGGACGAGGGGTATAAAAAGCTCGTCACGTGTGCGGTCGGAGCTCTCTCTCTGGACTTCGCCGGCCCGCTCGTCTCGAGTGTGCTCTGGGCCCTTGTGATGGAAGGGCGCGTCTGTATGCTCTGGTTGCAATCTAATGCTCTTGCAAATATGTAAATCAAATGCATCTTCTACTTGTTCGTGAGACGCGTCGCAAGAGTTGTCCTTCGCCGGATCCTGGGTGGCAGCCTCAACCCCTCTCCCGGCATAACAACTGGTTGGCAGCGGCGGGACCAGTTCGTGTTCTTTTCTGGTAACGATGCTGGTGAGGGCTGAGTTTCCATAGAGATTCTGCCAGGTGTTTTGGATAGATGGTGATGGTTATTCAAAAGGGTAGATTAGTTGCTGCTTTGTGAAGGATTGGGTTTATTAGAGGTACCTTCACGGCAGTTTGAGCAACGGAAGTTTGTACGCGGTGAACATGGACTTGAACAAATTGAGGAAACCGGATTTAGTGCTGTTGTGCCAGGAGCTGGGAATTGAGGTGGCGACTATACATAAAAAGCCACTTTTAATACAGGCGGTTAAGAATTCTGGCGCGGATGCGGAGGCACTTTGCGAGTGTTAGGAGGCAGTTAAGGAGCGAGAGAGCGAGGAACGAGAGAAAGTAGCATTTGAAAGGGAACTGGAATGCTTACGGCTTCAACTTGAGATTCTAGAGGCAAGGTGCGTTGTGTTCCGGCAATAGATAATGCAGAGAATTAGGTAGATGCACTATCGCTATAAAAGATGTCTCTGAGAGTGAAACAAAGGCAAATTCCGGCAAAGAAAAGTGCTTGGAGTCGAAAAAGCCGCTGTTCTGTTTCTGGTGCCAAGAGCCAGGACACATCTCGGCTGGCTGACGGAAGCCGAAGCTATATTATTTTCATTTACTTGCCGTTGCGACGAAAATATGCATCTTTCAAAGCCTTACGTACGTGACTTAAGGGTAAACGGAAAGAATTGCAGAGTACTTTGTGGCACCGCTGCAACAATCGACCTCGTCTACCCCGATTGCATTGAAACTGAAAATTTGACGGGTAAGTGTGCATTCATAAAACAGGTCCGGTGGCAGAATAGAACAGCGCTTACCCTCTATCTCAAAAGTAAAAACTAAGGAACCGTTTGGTGTGCTAGAGACCGAAGCGGCAGTGTCTCAGAGCCTGCCGAAGCAATATCATTATACCTCTTTTCCAACAAGTCGAACTTTGTTCGAAGAATTGGGCCTTAGCTTCGGAAGTATCAGGGTGCAGGTGACTAAGCTGAAGCCGAGACGACGGGAACGTGCCACTCAGCAAACTAGCGGGGTAAATGCGGAACAGAACTTTGAGTTTCTGTGCATGCTACGAGGGATTAGTCTTGTACACGTGAGCGTGATTCGAGTTCGGCTGGTCACCACCTCAGGGTAGTCTTCTGTTCGGCAATAAACAATGAAAGGAGCTTCGCCCTAACTTGAACCTGGCGAATCTTAGGCGGGCTGAGTGCTCGCAGTGTCAGTGTTCTGTTTGTGTGCACCCTCCCCCACTAAAGTCGGGCAGCTACTGGCCCAGAAAAAAAAAACAGCCTCTGAGGACGGCGACCTTCATTCAGCGCCGTGTGACACGACCGACTATGATGAAACCAGGCAACGGCGACTTGGAGTTTGCGCATGTGGATGGTCCCATGCTGTGACCAAGTGGGCGTTGCGCGCCGAGTGTGGTTGCCATTCCAAGGTATGTGGTGTGCGGTGGATCGTGGCGACACCGAAATGCGCTTGTTGGGCGATCTGCTTTGTGCTGTGCTATGCAAAGGTGTGCTAGCTGTGTGTTGTGCGTGTATGGGCAGTGGTTGCCAATCAGTGAAACACACGAGAAGAAGCACAACGGCCACTTCAGGGAGCAGCGCCACTGCAGTCCTTCCGTGAACTCCGGGCGGCGAACGGGCTGTTATGACCGGGCTGTTATGACCGGGCTGTTATGACTGGAACAGCAAGGAGGTGGCTTGCAAGGGAGGCTCATCGGCATAACGGTCAAACGCTGCCCACGTCCTGCAGGAACGCGGGAGGCGTCTGTGTGCGCCGAAGGAAACGCACATCAGCATCGCTGGGACACACAGCCTGCGTCTGAGAAGATGCACGTGCACGGACGAGGGGTATAAAAAGCGCGTCGCGTGTGCGGTCGGAGCTCTCTCTCTGGACTTCGCTGGCCCGCTCGTCTCGATTGCGCTCTGGGCCCTTGTGATGGAAGCGCGCGTCTGTACGCTCTCGTCGCAATGTACTTCTCTTGCAAATATGTAAATTAAACGCATGTTCTACTTGTTCGTGAGACGCGTCGCAAGAGTCGTCCTTCGCCGGATCCTGGGTGGCAGCCTCAGCCCCTCTCCGCGCATATCAGGATTAAGAAGGATTACCTCACTTCCCTATTGTGATTTGTCTTGAAAGTGGACTCAATATTAGTAGCCCTATATTTGACGAAACCTTAGCTAGGCATACTGACGTGCTTCGACAGCGATAGATTAGGGAGGCTTACGGCATGTGTAAGGTGATTATTAAAACGAATTCTGAAACTCGTCTATCTTTGACTTAAGTATTTAGCTTTGCACGTTGAACACTAAACACTCGAGAAGATAGATGACGTTGATACTATCACATGTGTAGTTCCCATTTATTTTTAAAGAAAAGCTAGACGATGTACTCGAAACTGTTTTAGGTGTCGTCATGTGCGCGCACACTTAGCAACGTGGTTTGTTGCAGGGTTGACAGCTTTCTTGATGTGAACACGTGGTTTTAGATGACGTTAGTAAATCACGAAGGTTCCGCGATCGTCGGTAGATCACGCGTGGTTGTTCTGTAAAGATTCCTTTGAGCCGCTTGCTCTGTAATAAAATGTTGAAATGTTTCTTTAAATAATGGTTCACATTTGGAGCTGAGGCCGCATGTGTCAAAATTAAGTTAGTCCGCGAACAATCTTTGGGTCTTTTGTTAGTACTCAGCGGATCTCAACGGTTGAGCTCTTCTGCACGTTTGATGGCGTCTATGATTATGCTGGCCGGATAGCTCTGTTTCCCGAGCGCGCTCCGAATTTGTTTGCATCGGCGAGAAAATTTGCTGCTATCAGAGCATATTCTTTTAAAACTGAATGCTTGGCTGTAGTGAATACTAGTTTTATTGTGTTTCACGGGACTACTACCAAAGTGAAGATATTGCTGCATATTCGCGGGTTTCCTGTAAACATTAGTTGTCAGCTTCTTGTTATGTAGAGTGACCATGACATCAAGGAAGCTTATGTTCACAGGTGAATACGAGTACGAAAAATAAATCGACGGGTGAGCGTTGTTAAGATCTGCTATGAAAGAAAGAAGTTGCGATTCACTATGGTATCAGATTAGGAAAATGTCGTCGATGAACCGCTTATAGTAAAACGACTTATATTCACAATTCGCAAGAAATTTGTTTTCAAGGAGCCCATAAATATATTTGCGTAGTTTGGTCCAATTTTTGTGCCCATAAATGTACCGCTAACTTGAACATAATGTGTCCCATCAAATTCGAAATTGTTAAGTTCGAGAATGAGCATAAGCAAGGTAGTTAACGTAGATGCGGAAACTGGTTTGTCGGCGTCGCATTCGTTGTACGCGCAGATAACTGCCTCGATGCCATCTGAGTGAGGGATATTAGTGTATAGTGACGTGACATCTAACGTAACGAAAAACGAATTTTGAGGAACCTGTAAGTCAAGAATATCTGTTAGAAAGTGATTGGTATCTTTAATGTGAGAAGAAAAGCTGGACGGAATGGGGTTCATGAGGCTGTCTACATAATGGGAAAGGTTCTCAGTCACTGTTCCAAGTCCAGAAATATGGTCTACTGGGATAATCTTTCTGAGGAATTTGGTGAAGAACATAAAACCTGCCAGCTACTGGGCTCAACGGTATTTGAGATTTTAAAGTGCTGTAGCTCCTTTCTTTATCAATGAAGAGCGCAGTCAGACTAACACGGACAATAGCTTCGAACTCGTTCGTTGGGTCATGATCTTGCCGCTTGTAATATTATGCATCACTGACCTGCCTATGGTCTTAACTGATATAGGTGCTTCTGTCCATTACAACAATGGCGCCTCCTTTATCTGCTGGTTTTATAATTATGCCATTACGACTAGCGAGGGATTCAATTGCTTGTTGCTCTCTGTCAGTAAGGTTGCGGTGCAATTGTGCACATTCATTATATGTCTGCATGACATTGCGTTGTACAGTGCTCTGATATAAAGGTCCAGACATTTGTCTCTTTGGGAGAGAGGTGTCCAATGCTTGTAAGATGGCAATGATGAGCTATCGGTATTGTGAGTCGAGGGCCGATCATAAAAGTGCTCACGGAGGCGCATGTTACGTTCGAAATTGTGAAGATCCTTGACCAACCTAAATTCACTATAGCCTCCTGTTGCAGGGCCAAAATTTAGTCCTTGAGATAAGACACTACGTTCCTCAATTGATAGATCGTAACATGACAAATTTATAATTTTATCCTGTCCAGATGATTTACTTTCCAGCTCGGGCTAGCGCATTTCAGCTGTAGTTAGAATGCTTCCTCGTTGGGAGCATTCCTTTTTCCTTAAGGTGTAACAGGTGACCTTCTTTAAATTTTCAGCATCCAGCTCGGTTAACTTCTGTGACCGGTATAATTCGAGTTTTAATTCTTCAGTCGTAAACAGAGAGGATTGCACAAGCTATTTTTCCAGATTCCGCAGACCTTTTTCTGATGATTCATAATGACTAATAAGCATGCTGGTTAGTTCGAAAGACGCCCGATTTAGGGTATAATTCCACCTTGACAGGTTTTTCTTTGACATTTCTGATGTGGCCGGCTGCAGTTTTAGTTGCAAACCTTTAGGAGCACTTGTTGCGGCGACATACATTCTAAGCATAGAAATGTGCGATTCACTGCGAGTCCGTTTTTATATAACCTTCCTGGTCCCTAAATTGTTCATTGAGCCAACAGACAAATTACTCTCACCCAGCTGACGTAGTGTTAGTCAGTTCATTGCTCTCGTGGTGGTGCCCCTGTTCCGGAGTCCGTAGCGTGGTTGAGACGGCGAAAGTGATGCAACGACCTCAGGTTGCGGCAGGCCAGACGTAGGCTGTGTAGATTGAGGCTTGTTCATTTGGGCACGCGACGGTTTCGAGGTGACGTTCTCTGCTACGGAAGGCTTGCTCGTCAGGGTGAGGGATGCGGTCGGCGCGGTGATGTTTCTTGAGTTCGGCTGTGCTGTAGGATGACTGGGTGCTGAAGGTCGCCCAGCTCGATCCACTCGAGACGGAGAGTCATTCATTGATGATTCGCACCAGGCAGCTGATGTCG
Source organism: Rhipicephalus microplus (assembly GCF_043290135.1). Lineage (NCBI taxonomy): Eukaryota > Metazoa > Arthropoda > Arachnida > Ixodida > Ixodidae > Rhipicephalus > Rhipicephalus microplus. Next base: position 193,732,364 of record NC_134704.1, on the reverse strand, counting down.
CATCCACCGATCTCCTGAAGCACAGGTGGCGGATGTGGCTTGCAAGCAAAGACACACCCTCGAAGCTCATATGAAGGCCGTTTGCTGCGAGGACGCGTGTGGGTGGTAACCATTCGATTTCATTATCGAGGTAGCAAACTAGCCGGGAAAAGCGGCTAAAATTCCGAAGCATGTTGTTGAAGACTGTTGCTTCTCTGTTGCAGCGTTGGACGAATGTCAGGTTACGGTTTTTTGTCGATGGTTTCCACTTCTAGGCTGTATCAGTGTGGCGTCAATTCGCCGAATTTCTGGGTGTTTTGTCACAATGCTTTCCAGTAGATCGCAGTATTTTGCAAAGGCCTCGCGTCCCGAACTCGAAGCCACATCGACCGTCCCAACACGAAGATTAAGACAGGACGCTGAGCGGCGCACTAAGTCCAGTATGTCACGCACATCACCGATCGTAGCACCACACTGCGAAATGAAGGCTGGTGCGCCATTGCTGAGGGGGTCGACGTATTGATGTATATACTTTGTTCGTGAATCTCCCACAACTGCTGTAGTAGTAGTGTACACAGAGTATTACCAAATCATCCTTTTCTTCAGTGCTGTCCCAGGAGCCATGATTGAAGAAGAAATTGAAGGGAAGGCAGGACAAGTCCGGGTATTTTTTATATTGAGTGAACTTGCAGATAGCACATTTGAAAAGAAAATTTATTTACTAATGTTTGCTCCGTGGCACGGCCTTCGTCAGAGTAAGTAGGTATGATACAATGCAGCCGCTTTTATACTCGGTACAGCAGCTAGGACAATCAAAGTGAAAAAATGGTTATCTCTCAGAACCCTGTGTTGCCATGACAGACATACGACGGGTGCATGAAATACAAGTTTCAAATTTCCTTGCGCATCAACACGTGGGGCATAGTATGGTTGGCAGGACTGCGGTGGCTGCATTTTCGATGGAGGCGGAGATGTTGTAGGCCCGTGTGCTCAGATTTGGGCGCACATTAAAGAACCCCAGGTGGTCGAAATTTCCGGAGCCCTCCACTACGGCGTCTCTCATAATCATGTGGTGGTTTTGGGACGTTAAACCCCGCATATGAATCAATCAATCAATGGTTGGCAGGACATTAAAAACAGCTCTGAAGTCAAGAAACCACGGTTAACTAATATACATAATATTATACACTAAAATATTTTAATAATCTAAGAAGTCGTAAAGGTATAGTTTGAGGCAGCTGAGCTTTCCTACGTTTTCATTGATACCTGAACGAATAGTGATAAATTTGTGGATCAAGAATGATTCCCTCACTTCCTTATCGTGATTTGTCTAGAAACCGGAATGAATAATATTGGCCCTAATTTTGTCGAAACCGTGGCGAGGCATACTGACGTGCTTCGACAGCGGTAAATTAGGGAGACTTACGGCATCTTCACGGTGATTATAAAAACGAATTCTGAAACTTGTCTCTCTTTGACGATTGTACTCAGCTTTGCACGTTGAACACTCGAGAAGATAGATGACGTTGATACTATCACATGTGTAGTTCCCATTTATTTTTAAAGAAAAGCTAGACGATGTACTCGAAACTGTTTTAGGTGTCGTCATGTGCGCGCACACTTAGCAACGTGGTTTGTTGCAGGGTTGACAGCTTTCTCGATGTGAACACGTGGTTTTAGATGACGTTAGTAAATCACGAAGGTTCCGCGATCGTCGGTAGACCACGCGTGGTTGTTCTGTAAAGATTCCTTTGAGCCGCTTGCTCTGTATAAAAATGTTGAAATGTTTCTTTAAATTATGGTTCACATTTGGAGCTGAGGCCGCATGTGTCAAAATTAGGCTAGTCCACGAACAATCTTTGGGTCTTTTGTTAGTACTCAGCAGATCTCAACAGTCGAGCTCTTCTGCACGTTTGATGGCGTCTGTGAATATGCTGGTCGGATAGCTCTGTTTGCCGAGCGCGCTCCGAAGTTGTTTGTATTGGCGAGAAAATTTGCTGCTATCAGAGCATATTCTTTTAAAACAGACTGCTTGGCTGTAGGGAATACTAATTTTATTGTGTTTCACGGGACTACTACTAAAGTGAAGATATTGCTGCCTATTTGTGGGTTTCCTGTGAAGATTAGTTATCAGCTTCCTGTTACGTAGAGTGACCATGACATCAAGGAAGCTTATGTTCACAGGTGAATAAGAGTACGAAAAATAAATCGCCGGATCGGCGTTGTTAAGACCTGCTATGAAAGAAAGAAGTTGCGATTCACTATGGTGCCAGATTAGGAAAATGTCGTCGATGAACCGCTTATAATAAAATGGCTTATATTCACAATTTGCAGGAAATTTGTTTTCAAGGAGCCCCATAGATATTTTTGTGTAGTTTGGTCCTATTCTTGTGCCCATAGATGTACCGCTAACTTGAACATAATGTGTCCCATCAAATTAGAAATTGTTAAGTTCGAGAATGAGCTTAAGCAACGTAGCTAACGTAGATGCGAAAACAGGTTTGTCGGCGTCGCAATCGTTGTACGCGCGGATAACTAACTGCCTCGATGCCATCTGAGTGTGGGATATTAGTGTATAGTGACGTGACATCGAACGTAACGAGAAACAAATTTTGAGGAACCTGTAGGTCAAGAACATCTGTTAGAAAGTGATTGGTATCTTTAATGTAAGAAGAAAAGCTGGACGTAATGGTGTTGAGGAGGCTATATACATAACGGGAAAGGTTCTCATCAGTCACTGTTCCCATTCCAGAAAAAAATTGGTCTACCGGGATTATCTTCCTTATATATATATATATATATATATATATATATATATATATATATATATATATATATATATATATACATATGCAGGCAGGCATGGTTGTGGAGTGGGCGTAGCGTGGCAAGTAGTCAAGTAGATTCTCCGTGAGAATTCACAACGTAGTTTATTTCTCTAGACGTTTCATCCTTAGTCTGTCCTTAAACAGGAATGAGGGTACAGTTTGTAGGTGCTAAGTTTAATACAATCCTATAGAGAGAGTACGCGAGCAGAGCGAGTCTTTAGTCACATTGTCCATTTTCACTGACCACTGTATTAATGCTCTCCGGCTCACAAAGAGAGAATTGTTAGCCAAGCGGACTTACTTTTCAATCAAGCTGTAGTGCGTGCATCTTTTCAAAAATATGCGGCTCCTGTCATTCTCGTAGAGAAAGAAGACGATGGATGTACCCAATAATAACTTGATAATTGAAAGCTTCACTCTGTCGCTGTGCCTGACTACCTGCCTATTTCGCGTACAGACCGTTTTCTGCGGCGGTGACCGGGCGCTGCTACGTTTGAACACGTGATTTAATTGCCTTCTCCTTTCCACTGTTGCCAATAGCCGGCCGACTCACCGCCGCCAATCTCTGGTTGAAGGTGATCAAAGCGGGTGCAGTGGTTATCGCGGTAGATGTTGACGTGGCAGACAGTGCAGTGGGTGCCGGTGTTTCATATGCTCTCACATCGTCACCCGACAGCGCACTGGTCTCGGCAAACTGCTTAGCTGCTAACGTGTAGGCACCTAGCCATGTCCCCGATGCGGGAGACAAAAAGAAATGTCTTCTCTTAACTCTTCTCTTCATATTCTAATAAAGAGCCACTCATATAACCAGACACATTTTCTTGCTGTGGTTGCCTGTGCCGACATTGACTGCGCCGCCCGTTTCTCACCGTAGGCTGCAGGGCAACGTCAGCCACGCGCCCCATCGTGGTCGCGTCGCTGAGGAGCAGGCCACGGTGCTTCGGTGTGGTGTCGCCATCTAGTTTTGCCTGGAAAACTAGCTTCGGAGAAGCGTCATCAGATCATGTGCTACATTGTCCGGGAAAACCGATATATTTTTTAACGTTAGATATCACCTCAGGCTACAACAAGAAGACATCCTAAAAACAGCCTTCGTCAGGCCGAATGGCCATTCTGAGTGGCTTGATATACCTCTCGGTTTGAGAAATGTTTGTAATACATTTAAAACAGCTGTTAAGTCAATGACCAGAAAACATGACTTAAGGAATGTCGTTCATCACTTTGATGATATTGCAGCCATCTCCAACACATTTACTGAGCACCTAGAGCACCTTCAAGTTCTATTGCACACTCTAAAAACTAAGAATATAAAATTTATACCAAAACAGTGCCACTTTGTTTGAGAATAATATTATTTGCCGGGTCAAAAAGTGTCGCACGGTACAGTATCGCCTATAAAAAGCAATATAGAAGCTGTATTGCGATCCCCAAGACTAAAATCACTGAAATAGCTTCAGCGTTTCTTAGGCGCCACCAACGTTTACCGCGACTGTACACTGCATTTCTGTTACATTGTTTTCTTACTGACAAAACTGTCGAAGAAGGATACATCATGAGAATGGGATTCCTCATTCAAACAAGCTTTTCAGAAAATAAAGTATTGTCTGATGAAAAAGCCAATTCACGAGTACTGCCATGCGACAAAGTCGTGCTTTTTTTATTGCGACGCATGTAATGCAGCATAGCTGCAGTCCTGAGAAACTATAACCTAATATTAAAGAACACCCTGTTCACTATCACTTGTGTAAGCTGCTCACACACAACTCATATTGTGCCACCACAAAGCTCGAGTACCTTGCGATAGCAGACGCTGTTGACAAATGGCGCTGCTATATCCATATAAGACCATTCACTGTTGGCACTGATCATGCTGCCTTACAACGGCTTAAAAAAAATGACAAACCCCACATACAGTGGTAATGGGCGATATGCGAAGCACGAATGAGGAAGGTTGATATGCCAATTCAAAATCAGCGCGACGTTACGAGGCGGACCTGAATTATGCGCTACTTAAATTCAATTTCATGATTATCATACCATGTTCGTGCCTGGCCTATGTGTTCGTCGTCTATACACGTCACGACATACCAATCTTGGTATACCTTAACTAGTGAAACGGCCGTGAGCACGCTATAAGCTTAGCATGTAGTCATGTTTTACATGACACGCGTGTCTTGTTTACCATCTTTGGACGCGTCATTTTGTCTCGTCGTCTATTCACGTCACGTGGTACCAAGTTGCGCATATGTGAAGGCTGCAAATCGGCCGCGAGCATCCATTGAGCGTAGCATGTAGTCATGTTCTCCATGACACGCATGTCATGATTATCATGTTTGTACCTGTCATTTACCTTCGTCATCCATTCGCATAAAGTAATAATAAATTTGGTATGGAGAACCTGCGCAAGAGTTTCGGCAGACAAGGAGCGCCGCCCTGTCAGCGTGACGGAAAACATTTGGTCGTACAGACAAATATTAGTGCGAACCATGCCGCCATGTGCGATGATCGGACGAGGAAAAAGGAGCTGAGAGACTGGTGTTATTGTAGTATTCATGAACGACAAAATCGCGAAAAGGTTTAATAACAGGAAAAATAATCCAGAGCACGCATAGTTCAATCTCTCGAAGATCGATTTCCACAAATGCGCAAGGGTTGGTGCTCTAAAAGATATTACAAGCCTTTTTTTTTAAACTTGTCTTGAAAACATTCAAGAAAACAGATGGAAACGTCGGTCGAGTAAGCGTTACGTAGTATATATATTAGACAAACCATATTTGTTCGACCACAATTTTAACGCGAGCGTTGACATTTCTTTATGCTTCGTTGCTGCGTTTACATTGTAACCCTTCTGCTTCCGCCTTCGTCTGGTCTCTCTAATTTGCTGCTGTTGTGCTGAGTCAGCATTTACCAACTTGGCGGAAATAAGCTGTGCCTTGCACACTTTCTTCAATATTAACTTCTGTAGCTTTCTCGAAGAACCTAAGCTTTCAGCAGTGCAAGGGCACTGCTGAAAACTTAGGTTCAGCAGTGCCTTTGTGTCGTCATGGCCTTTTGTTTATTTCTTCTATTTCTTGTCGTTTTGAGAATTGGCCTTGATTTTTCTTCATCGGGCACTTGGACGCAGGACAATGAGGCCTTTATAACGTCTGAGTTTGCCAGCGTCGGCTTGGACACATCCTCAACCTCCAGTCAGTGGCCCTTTAGGCCTACAAGGTCTTCCCTTTTTTTAATCATGGGAATGCCTTCCACCTCAAACACCGGAGTTGTAGATGTCTTGACAACAGCTTCATGGGTATTGCACGCTGACGACAGTTCTGCAGACGTGGGCTGGGTCCTCGTAAGTAGCGGCTGTTCTGCGCAGTTTCCTTCGATGGCCGTTACGTCAGTGAACGTCCCGATTGATTGGCTTCCACCACGATCAAGAATTTGTTCTGTAGCTGACTCAACTGGCTTTTGTGCTACAAGATTTCTGTCTAATAGGCCTTGTCTGAATGGTAGTGACGCAGGCGCGCAGAGTGCTTTTCTTTTTCCTTCCATTTAAATCTGTCGTCTTGTCTCCAAACGAGCCTGCCGTATCTTTAATGCATCGGAAATTTTATATTCGGTTCTGACTTACGCTAGAATGATCTGACGCTCATAAACTTCCGCCTTCTTCATCTCGGCTTCCAAATCATTGATGCCAACTGCATTCTCTCTTTCCTGGTCGATTCTTCCGAGTTCCTAATGTTGCTCAATCAAAACTCGATGAATACGTCGTAACTCACAGATTGGTGGGCAATCCGGTTGCCGAGAACGTTCGATGTCTGTGATGACCTGCGTGCAGCCTTGCGTGTTTTACTCCGCCTTTCGTAGAGGGCCTCCATGATTCGGTCCACAGTCGGAAACGTGAGAAGTCACTGGCCGGCTGCGTCACGAGGCAAAGTCGGATTCTTGATGGCATCTATCGCAGAAGGTTCGCACAACAAATATTGGTGACTTGTCGGGCTGTTATTCTTCGTGATCTTGTGCATATCGGCCATTGCGTGAAGGGCGAGTCAGTACTGAGCCGGAGAAGACGTGAGGGCTCCCGTCTCACGAGCCTGCAGACGGTGCCTACACTCACGAGGCTGTATTGCCACGATGTACTTTGTTGACCTATGGACAGCTTTGCTTTGTGAATATCGGGCCGTCGTCGTGAAGGACGAGTCAGGATGGAGCGGAAGTAGACGTTGTATTGTCTTGATAAATGACGGAGGCAACAGCAGGGTTCAGAACGAGAAACGCTCGTTTTATTGCATACGTTGTATTTATACCTTCGTAGATATACACTGCGCATGTGTGGTGCCCTATCAGTTGTAGGCGAATAACACGTGCCCGATACATCCTTCTGCCGGTACAAAAGTTTTACAAAAGAGTTTATACTAGCTGCTGAAAGTTTGCATTGTACGCAAGGCGCTGAGGTGGCTTCACTGAGGATGTTGACCTTCTCGGAGCTGGATTCGATGCGCAGGCATGCGCCGCTGCAGTTGGCGCAGTTGGGACTTCAGCCGGGATGACTGGAGACTGCTCATGAGGAGGTAGCATGCAGGCTTGCTGTGCCACATCTGTAGAGCCACTGGAGGCTGCCTCATCAATGGAGGCTGGCAACTCTGTAGGTCCTCTGGAGGCAGTCGTAGCTGGTCAAGATGGCGTAGAAGGCGCGCTACATTCTTCGTCACTTGACTCAGGATTAGAGTCCTCACTTGTGCGAAATAAGTGACGTCGGTTGCGTCTGAGCGCGTTGTGAAGTCCTGTTTGACCGTTGTAAGGCCTCGGGCCAGCTGTGTTGACAATCCTGCCCATACGCGACCAAGCATTGTCCCGTATTCGAACTACAGTGCCTTGCGTCAAAGGTGGAATTGGTCGTCCTTCCTTTCGTTTTAACAATGGTCGTCCGTCCTTCCTATTTAACTTCGTGAAAATCAGGAATGTTACTTCTGAGGCACCTGCCTTGCAGTAACTCAGCTGGTGATCGTCCATCTTCTAAAGGTGATGATCGATAGGCCAAGAAACCTAACCAGAAGTCCCTCCTTGAGTCGGCGCATTTTTTCAGGATACGCTTGACTACTTGGACGCCTTTCTTCGCCAGTCCGTTGGATTGGGGGTAGCCCGGCTTGATTTGACGAGTACGAAGTCGTACTGTTTCGCGAAGAGCGCGAACACGTAACTGGCGAATTGTGGGCCGTTGTCCGTGCATATTTCAACCGGAACTCCTTGGCGGGAAAAGATAGCACTGAGAGCCTCTACTGTGGTCCTTGCCGTTGTGTTACATAGTTGCTCGACATCTGGGAAATTTGAAAGAGCATCAAACACAATGACATATGATCACCTGGAATACTGAAATATGTCTGCGCCAACCCCATACCATGGGCATGCTGGAGTTTCACGCAATAGCAGAGACTCTTGCGGTTGCTTGTAGGCGTATTTCTTGCACGTGGGATGTTCTGAATAAGCTGAGTTATGCCACTGTTAAGTCCTGGCCAAAAAATCAGGCTTCTGGCTCTTGCTTTCCAATATCGCAATCCGAGATGGCCGGCGTGAACTCTGTCTAGGATTTCGCGCCGCATGCTTCTCGGTACCACAACTTTGCTGCCCTTCAACAAAACTCTATTCACGACTGTTAAATCCGCAGAAATGGTTTTAACTCACCTTGTACCTCTTCACCAGCGGTTACCTTGCCGATGACCGCATTTAGGTAGTCGTCCTGGGCAGATGCGTTGGCTAGTTTGCGGCGCGTATTTTCGGTGACCATTGCACCCATGAGTTGTACAGCATGAACGTTGACGTCCTCTGTCGCCCCAGTGTTCTCATTTCCAATCGATGGGGATGCTCATGATAGCATATCTGCTAGTACAAGATCCTTTCATGGGACGAAGTGCAAAGAATATTGGTATTTCTTAAGCCTCAGAAAAAATCTCTGATGAATTTCTGGCCGTACACAAATTGATAGAACTTTTTGCACCCAAAAACAATGCCTAGTGCCTCTTTCTTAATTTGAGCATACCGTTGTTCGGCTGACGTCAAGGGACGGGAAGCGTAGGCAACTGGTAGCCAGCTGTTGTCCGCCTGACACTGCAGAAGTGCTGCCCCTACACCACCTTTCGAATCATCGCATGTCATCTTAATTGCCTTTCTGGGATCAAAGATAGCTAGCACTGGCATTGAAGTTAAGATGTGAGCGACTGCTTTCCATTCTTTTGCGTGGTTTTCAGTCCACTCAAAAATGTGTTTGGACTTGATAAGATCATGCAGTAGCGTAGTTCTTTCCGACAGGCGTGGGACGTACTTGCCCAAGTAGTTTAGTAGCCCGAGCATGCGCTGAACATCGACCTTTGATTCTGGCGGCGGCACATTCCTCAAACTTTGAATGAGCTTCGGGCTGGGCGATATGCCTTTCCGACTGATCACGTCACCTAAGAACTGTATTTCTGTCAACCAGAATTCACATTTTTGTGCGTTTAGCGTCAAGCCATCTTTCTCAGCCGCCTGAAAAACTGCCGCCAGTCTATCATCGTGCTCAGTTTTTGTTTTGCCCCACACTTGCATGTTATCGATGTAAGTATAAACGCCTGGTAAGCCGTCAAAAACCTGGCTCATTGTCTGCTGGAAAATTTCCAATGCAGATGAAATGCCGAAAGGCAGCCGCAGATACCTGTCTCTGCCGAATGGGGATGCAAAATTGCATATCTTGGATGTTCGCTCGTCTAAAGGAATCTGGTGAAACCCGGAGTTCGCGTCCAATCTGCTAAAGTACGCAGCACCAGCAAGTCCAGCTTCGATATTTTCCCGTTTGGGAAGCTGATAATGCTGCCTCTTGATATGTTCATTGATGCACCTCGGATCCGTGCATACTCTTAAACTACGATCTTTATTCTGCACCAAAACCAAAGGACTGACTCAGTCTGTTGGGGAGGTTTGCTTCTTGATGATCCCAGCACGCTCCATTCTTTCAAGCTCCTTACGCAGCGGCTGACGTAATGCGAGCGGCACGCAGCGTGCTGGCTGGACGACAGGCACTGTTCCTGGTTGCAGCACCATGCTGTACGGCTACTTGAGACATCCGAAACCCTGAAAGACGTGCTTGAAGTCGTGTAGTACATCATGCTCGTGGCAAACGTCACCTATGCCTACAGTACGTTGAAAAAGACCCAAACTTTCACTAGCGTCCAAGACAAGTATAGCCTGACCACGCTTTACAACGAAGAGAGTGATATATTTAGTTGTCTCTCCTATAGCGACACTTCGAGACGTCCTCCCAAAAGTCTTCGTCTCTCGCTCGAAGTACTGAACTTGAGGGCTTCAACTGACATTCTGTTGCCATCTGTCGGTAAACAGCAAAAGGTAGGAGGTTAGCCTGGGAGCCGGTGTCAACCTTAAACAGTACTTCTTGTTTGGCAACCTGTGCCGTCACTTTTCAATCCTTGCCTCTTCTGCTCTCATTACCTACTTGAAGGATTTCGAAGGTATCGTCGACACATTGCTCGGTTACTTCCCTTACTTCGTCCTTGCCTATATGTGTCGGGCTGCATACTGCGAAATGATGAAGCCTATTGCAAAAGTTGCACCGCTTTCCATAAGCGAAACACTGGGTAGGTTTGTGCTGGCGGTTACACTTCGTACACCGATAATCGCTGCCTTGACGCCGATTGTCTATTCTTATACTTCGTTGCTGTTCTTTTTGCGATAGTATCTATCACATTGTTGCCTTCGCGCCAGACTATTTTCCTTTGTGTCAACGCTTCTGCAACTTTGCACATTTCTTCCGCTTTCTGCAAGCGTTAGGTTCTTTTCCTGAAGCAATTTCTCCCGAAGTTGTGCATCGTTAGTGCCAAACACTAGCTGGTCTCTCACCATTGAATCTTTTAAAACACCAAAGTTGCACTGATCTGCCTGCTTCTTAGGATTGCGAAGAAAACTTTCAAACTGCTCTCCCTCAGCTTGGTTCCTGAAGCGAAACAACTATCGTTCATGAACTTCATTTCCCACCTCAGAGAGTAGGCTTCAAACTTTCGCACGACGGTTTTGTAGTCTTCCCGGTTTTCTTCGTCCACGAACTGGAAGGTGTTAAACGCGTCAAGGGCGCCGTCTCCGGCAACGCTGAGCAAGAAGGCTGCTTTCAACGATTCGGTCCTGGGATGTCCTTTCGACGCTGTCGCCTGGAGAAACAAGTCAAATTTTTGCTTAGAGAGTTTCCAGTTCGAAGCCAGATTACCCGTCCGATGCAAGGGTTCCGGGGGCCTTAGTTCCATCACTGCTTCTTCGCTGGCCGCATGGCTGCCACTTCTGACACCATGTGTCTTGTTGATAAATGATGGAGGCAACAGCAGGGTGCAGAACAAGAAACGCTCGTTTTATTGCACGCGCCGTATTTATACCTTGGTAGAACTACACTGAGCATGTGCGGTGCCGTACTGGTTGTAGGGGAATAACACGTGCCCGATACAGACGTGAGGGCTCCAGTCTCTCAAACCTCCAAACGATGCCTGTACTCACGCCAGTTCGTTGGGGCTCCTAGTGGTCTCAGTTGCAACCGGTCAGGCTCCCGGGGCTCGGCGGGAGTTAGGCCTCGCACATCAGCTTTAGCCACGGCGGCTTCACAGAAGTCCTCGAGGCTACGACTGCGGTCGAAATTCGTGAATTCCGCTTAATCTCACCTCCGCAGGTCCTGCCTCCCGGGTTTCACGGCACCAAAATGTTGATGAAAGTACGAGCCACCTAACCGTCGACATCCTCTTTATTTCGAGCAGAGATATAGTTACCTGATCATGATAGTGACTATCTTCGTCATTAACACAATATTTAACAGTAAGAAGGTATAACATGAACAAAATTGAACACGCTCTGAAGAGCGGAGGAAGCGTCAAAGCAGTAAAGGGAAAACTTTGGATGGGCACTAACCAGGTGTATGCATTAAGGGACAAGTAAGGCAAAGTAACTACCAATGTGAATAGGATAGTAAAATTAGCGGAGGAGTTTGCAGATCTGTAGAGTAGCCAGAACAACCACGACGTTAATATATGAACTAGCAGTAGCCCAGATGACACCCCAACAATAATAATAGATGAAGTCAGAAAAAGTCGTGGAAAGAGGCAAAACTGCCGGTGAGTATCAGGTAACGTCCGATCTGCTGGAATATTGAGGACATATTGCGTTAGAAAAACTAGCGACTCTGTTTACGAGGTGTCACCTGACGGAAAAAGTACCAGAACCTTAGAAAATTGCTAACAACATACGAATACATAAAAAAGAAGATGACAAGGACTTGAAAAATTACTGGCCGATCAGCTTTCTCTCGGTTGTATACAAGCTATTTACAAAGGTAATTGCTAAGAAAATTAAGACAACATGGGAATTCAATCAACGAAAGGAACAAGCAGGATTTCGACGAGGCTACTCAAAAATCCACCACACTCATACTACCAATTAGGTAATAGAGAAATGCTCAGAATATAGCCAACCACTTTACCTACCCTTCGTAGATTACAAGAACGCGTTTGATTCCGTAGAAATATCAGCAGTCATGCGGACAACGCGGAATCAGGGCGTCGACAAGGCATATATAAACATCTTGGAAGAAATGTACAGGGGATCAACTGCTACCATAGTGTCTCATAAGAAACAGCAACAGAATACCAAAGTAAGGCAGGGGGATACAATCTCCCCAATGCGATTTACCGCGTGCTTACAGCTGGTTTTCAGAGGCGTAGAAAGGGAACAGTTAGGCATAACAGTTAATAGAAAGTACCTTAGTAACCTGCACTTCGCCGATGACATTGCATTGCTGAGTAACTCAGGGGACGAATCGCAACTCATGATTACGCAGTTAGACAAGGAGAGCAGAAAAGCAGTTCTTAAAATTACTCGGCATAAAACGAAAGTAATGTGTCAATGATATCGGAAGAGAATAGCATTTCAAGATAGGTAATAGTGCACTCGAAGCTGTGAAGGACTATGCCTACTTAGGACCGGTAATAACTGCGGAGCCGAACCACGAGAGTGAAGTTACTAGAAAAATAAGAATGGGGTTGAGCATAATTCGCAAGCACTCTCAAGTCATGATTACCACTATCCCTTAAGAGGAAAATATGTAACAGCTGCATCCTGCCGGTACTTAGCTTCAGAGCAGAAACCTGGAGACTTACAAACAGGGCTCAACTTAAATTGAGGACGACGCAGCGAGCAATGGATTTTAAAATGGTGGTGAAAATAGTTTTTGAGAGACAAGAAGGGAGCTGAGTGGATTAAGGAACAAAGTGGGGTGAAAAATATCATAATTGAAATCAAGAAGAGGAAATGGATCTTGGCCGCGCATGTACCACGTAGACAGCATAACAGCTGCTCATCAAGGGTAACTAACTCGATTCCTAGCGAAGGAAAGCGGGTTAGGGGGAGACAGAAGGTTAGGTGGGCAGATGAGATTAAGAAGTTTGCGGGTATAAATTGGCAGCAGCAAGCACAGGAACGAGTTGACTGGCGGAACATGGGAGAGGCTTTTATTCTGCAGTGGACGTAGTCAGACTGCTGCTGATGATGATGATGGTGATAATGATGATTAATGTCGGCGCCACGGGACGACATAGCCACTGACGGTCAACGTTTGTTTTAAGCAGAAAACCCTAGATGCCTCATCAAATTTGAAAATGGTTAGCGTCCCACGTCGGCAGCGTCGAGTGACATCAAAAATTATGGCATGATGATGGCAACAGTAATGACCTCAGATATCGCCAAAATTTGTGACACTATCATATACTCGCGTGACTTCACGTGATCACATCAGTGGATGACATCCGAGCTAGGTCAAAAGTGGTCTGATCATGGAGGCAATGCAACAGAAGTTATGCGTTGCCTTTGATTTTGGAGGCAGTGCAAACCTCATTAAGTACAGCAAGTTTTCAAAGGGCGGTGTGAATGGTGGCGGGTAAGGGCGTCGGCTGGGGGGGGGGGTGCAAAAAGGGCACTGACTTCCTTCAAGCTACACCAGCACTTGCCGGCGACCAAGCTACACAATTGCTCTCCCACAGTGTATCGATGACATGATACACCTGGTAGCGGGTGGGGGAAAGAACCCGGTTTATTGAACGTCAGCTGGGTATATGCGCTGAATGCGTGCGTACCAGGTACATCTCTACACAGTTCACGCGCATATCTTGCGCCACGTGTACGATACATCTTTATTTCAGAAAACAAAAACAGAACAAGAAAACATTGCACCGCCTCCGCAAGGTTAGTAGATTGTTAGTGAAGTGTTAGTACACTGCTAGTGGCTTGCACCAAAAAGCAGGCTTCTGGAACTTGTTCAAAGTTTCTGTCATATCTTAAACGATTTGGTGGTCTACGTTGCCTCTGTGATCTATGAAGTGTTGAAGCGTTCGTCACTGATGCCCCAGTTGATAGCAACTGTTCTTGTTCTGATGCACCTCCACTGCTGTCGAGGGGCTCGTCCTCATTGTCTTCCTCGCTGTCATCGAAAAATCACGCACAAAATGTTTTCTGGTTCGCAACAAATCTCTCCTGTTATGTCGTAGGATCCCCCCTCCTCTGTGACCACATTGTAAGATCTTGGTTCTGTGCAGTGCTCCACCACCCGCGCTTTTGTGTCCCACGATTGCTTCTTTAGACGCACCACACCACTGCGCTTCAGAGCTGGCAGGGGACGCCTCTAGCTATCTGTCTAACGATTCTTGATGATGCGGAGACATGGATCGCCTCCGAAGTCCGGTATACCTGTTCTCAGTTTCCTGCCCTGGAGAAGCTCCACCGGTGCCGCGCTGCTTTCCAGGGGAGCTGTCTTCCTGGCGCTGGGAAGTTTCGAATTAGATCCACTTGATGGTCCCGTAGCCACGTTTCTTGCTGGGCTTCTGTTGCTTCTGCTTCCTTGCAAGTCTGTTCCGCTTTCTGTAGCGTGAGATTTGTGCTCCTTAGCAGCTTCTCTCGTAGTTTCTCGTTTGGAATTGTATTCCAAAAACAATCTGATCGCGGATAAGGGAGTCACGCAAGTTTTCAAAGTTACACAAACGAGCTTGTGTCTTCACGTCTCGCTCGAAGTGCTCAAAAGGTTCCCCTGGCTCTTGCATTTGTTTCCCGAACAAGTGCCGTTCATACGTCTCATTGCTTTGGATCTCACAGTACTCGTCAAATTTTTTGATTACCGTAGCGTAATCGGTGTTGCTTTCGCCTTTCGAAAATACGAAGGTGTAAATTCCTCTATGGCTTCTTCGCCTGCAGTTGTCAGCAGCAACGCATTCTTCATCTTCTCTGGTCGTGGTTGTCCGGAAGGTTCTGTAGCTGTCAAGAAGAGCTCAAGTTTCTGCTTGAACAGTGGCCAGCTCTTGCCTATGTTTCCTGTGAAGCATACTGCATCCGGTGGTCGAAAAAATTCCATCCCGACTGCTCAGTGCGTCGTGTGCGCCTACGTGTGCGGCGATGGGTTCGCGGCACTTCTGACACCATGTAACGATGACATGATACGCCTGGTAGCCGGTGGGGAAAAGAACCCGGTTTGTTGAATGTCAGCTGGTTATATGTGCTGAATGTGTGCGTATCAGGTACATCTCTACACAGTTCATGCGCATATCTTGCGCCACGTGTACGATACATACAGCTGCGATGCAAGACGCGTTTGCCCCCAAGGCAAAATTTGGCTGGCAGTCATAATCTGGCGCGGTAATATCAGCACATCGACTGAACAGAAAAATAAGATGACTTTCGCCGTCGAATCATCCTAGATAAATGAATAGGGCACAGTGTGAATTACTATTGAGATATAAGAGCCTCTCACCTTAAATATTTCGCATTTTTAATTACAAGGTATGCTTGATGTATAAAATCCCAATGCCGTAATCACAGCGAGTGAGGACACAGGCATCCTAAAAAGTCCAACTTAACTGCACCATCACAAAACTCGAAGCACGAAGTACCAAAAAGCAATGAAGTAGTAATATATTATATTTGCTAGGTATTAACGTCTTACAACCCCCATATGAATATGAGAGACGCCAGAGTGGAGGGCTGCGGAAATTACGACCACTTGGGGTTCTTTATTGTGCACCTAAATCAGTACAAGGGTGCTGATTTAGAAGCGCAAGCATTTTCACCTTCACTAGAAATGCAGCCGAAGCAGCCAGGATTCCATGCCGTGATCTGCCGGTCAGCAGCCGAACGAAATAGCCAATAGACCATCGCGGCGGGTAAGCAATGATAGAAACGTCCAGTGACTTTCGCATGTTACTAATTCCAAGAACCGAGAAAGTGCGTCCACCGCTTTCCCTCTTCGGCATATTCAATAAATATTAGGGTTATTTGTGAGAGACAACACAGCCTAGTATGCGTGATTGAAAGTCAGGGCGGTCAAATGTAGCGTTTCTTCACAATAGCTGCTCCTTACACCAGGCAGAAGCAGTCCCGGCACGTGATGCAATCATGCTAAAGCGGGAAAGCGTCGTCTGTTCTGCCCGCCATCGCTCCACTTTCCCATAATACACCAGTGCCCATCCTTCTGGGGAACACGTGGTGCTGTGATTTCTGAAAAGGTACGTTAAGTGGACCAAGATGTGTCACCGGATTTATGAAGTGGAATCAGACTGCCTGCTCTCTAGGTCTAAGGTAAGGAAGCATTTTTCAGTGATTTCGCGAAAATAAGGTTTATTACAATGGAACTATATTTGGTGGTTGGCTGTAAACACTTCAATGTAATGCTATCGATACCACACGAGGACGATTTTTTTACATTGGTTGTGATAAAGTGCATACCAGACGAGTAGAGTAGAATGGGTTTCCTCGGAAGGTATGTAGGAACAGTGAAACTTGAACAGCCGCCAGAATTAGTGGAGCAAAAGTAACGGGGAAAAACGATGTTAGGTATACCTGGCATGCGGCTGACCGCCGTGCTGCAAACAACGCCTGCTTGACGTCAATTTGGGCATTCATGCGCTTTTGTTCGAGGCCCTGGGGAGCGGCAGGTCGCGGGAGGGAATTTCGGGTTCGTCGGCTGCATTTTCAATAGAGGCGAAAAAAAAATCCTGCAGGCCCATGTGCTCAGATATGGATGCACGTTAAAGAACCCCACGTGCTCGAAACTTCCGGAGCCCTCCACTACGGCGTCTCTCATAATCATATGGAGCTTTCATGATGTTAACCCCCACACATATAAAAAATTAGTCAATCAATCAAAGAATCATTATTTTGAGCCATGACTCCGCATAGAGACCACCATGTGGTGAAAGTGTTCCAGCCGACGCTGTTCGAACAACCATGCGTCTCCGCTATTAACTCATTTTAAAAGCGTAGTTCTTTGTTTCACAGAACTTCACGCAGTCACTTGTCACCTCAGCGAGTGTTGCGAACTGTTAGATGGTAAATAATAAAAAGCAAGTATTGAATACGTTACCTACAATAAAATCCAACTTTATTGGTCTCCCTAGGCTTATGCATAAAATATAAATTTATACTCCACTTCTCTCACCTGTAGTCTTACGTTGTAACAGGAATAAAAATTTTAGAGCTGTAATATATTCAGAGTCTCTTTTTCGTTAATATGAATATTTGAAATTTCTGGCGCAACACCAAAATATTCCATAATTAAGTTACAAATGGCGCCCACACGAAATAATCAAACTACTTCAAAGTTGTAACTAGGTGCCTAATTTAGAAGCAGTAACACAATGCAGAGTGTTATATAAGGTTGACAGCAACTGCCGAATAGAGTCAATATATCTTCTACGTAAGGTTACAGGTAGACATTGCCTAAACCTGCTTCACATATCTTATGTTACCCGCGTAAACATTGCTGATTAGCACAAACAGCGAGCATTCACCACTTTGCCGCAGTCGATTGCCGCAGAGGCGTTGTGTGGTGGGATCCCAAGTCCACTTTTTGGGTGGTCGAGAGCGGTCTCTGTTGACAGCCTTGACTCCGCATTCAACACCATGGCCTGCGCCGTACACTGCCTCGCCCTTGATCAGAAAACATGGCATCTCACAGGCTTTTTTTACATACTCGTAGATGTTGTAGGAAGACACGATAGCTGAAACAACAAAAGAACTCCCAAAAAATATGTATCACGCGGCGGACAGTGTGAAGAACGAGAGAGAACACAGACACAGTTTCACTTTCTTACCCTCTATGTGGTTGATCGCTTCGACACACTTGTTGGCCATCCGGCCCAATCAATTAGGCCGCAAATAAAACAACATTGTTTCAGAAAAAAATGCAGCCAATAAATAATGAACGCAGGAAATGACAACGAAGACAGAAAAGCGGCTAGACCAATCACTGTTTATTCGCGTACGCGTGGCACAAATATATGTACTCATGCGGAAACTTGGAGGCAGGTTAGACTACTATAAAGTTAGATTTAGGTGCTTCGCTTTGCCGATAAAGTGGTGCTGATTGCTGAAGAAAATTTGAAGACATTTAGGTGAATCACAATGCAAAACAACAAGTATCTGCGGCAGCGAGTCCTTCAGTTCTTGCCAAGCAAGGCTGGAAAAGCGTCCATGAAGCGCTGCAGTCTGGTTTTTCGAGACGAGGCGGCAGCACCGGAGGGTGTAGCGGCCAGTTTGCAGAAAGAACCGAAGTACAGCGTGCCACCTAGGATTCCGGCGCACGATCTACTCGCCTTAAGCAGGAAATTGAATTATAAAGGTGGCGAAGGCAATGAGAGGTGCCTGTTGGATGGTATAGACAGCATCATGAAAGCTTCATGAAAAAGAAACCTTCTACCAAAAAAAAGGACACAGCATGTTACCTACTTTGAAAGGAATGACCTACGATTGCTACAAGGAGATAAAAAAACAGATTTGTGGTGATGCCTGGGTCAACATACAAAGAAGAGGTCACTGTAGCATTATCAAAGAAGTTTGTGCGGGTGAGCACTGCAACTTACCTGAGTGAAGACAAAGGCGATAGCCTCGTGCAACAATATGCATCTTCTCAAATTAGACAATGCCTTAAGTAAACCCAAGAAAGGCACTCTGTACGTGTTTTTCACTGTGAAGACGCATAAACTAGACGTGCTATTCAGGTGTATCGTCAGTGAACGTGGTACTTTGTTACAGCAGGTCATATCTTTTTTATTGACCACTTGAGAGAGCTTAAGTTGCGTTACCCATTCCTAACGAGGAATTCGACTAACGTCATCGCTTTTGTAAAAAAGCAGAAAGAAATAGATTTTTTTATGTTTCATTGATGTCGACAATTTATTTTACTCTGTATCGGATACAGAGCTGTTTAGGTCTGTCCGAGATTGTATTGATTTTATTAGAACTATTTCATTTCAAAATTGCGTGGGCATTTGTATTACAAGTTCGTCACTCACCTCGAGTATCGCCTTCAGTCGACAATTGTCTCCTTTGACAGGGGCTTCTTTATTCGAAAGGGATTTGCATAGAATCCTCTGCTGCCCCATGTTGTGCAACAGTTTTTTTTCTATTCACCGCGCGTTAGACTCCACTTTTGCCAAAGACACTGTCATGCAATTTTCTAGATACGATGACGACTTTTTCATAATTTAGCGATTGATTTTAGCGTGGGCGTTGACAACACCATGAAAAACGTTTCGTGCTGCATTAGAAACTAAGGGAACGACCTGAGGTTTACGCATGAGTTGCCGGTGATGAATCATCTACATTTTCTAAACGTAAACATCATGTTTGTTGAAAGACTTGTGTGTTGAGTGTATTTGCCCGGAGCTAAGTAAGAGTTGATATCCAATGGGTTGACATACTCTAAAACTGTTAGGAGGGCAATCTGGTCTCTTTGCTTTGACTATGCCCTGGCAAAGTCCTGTAAGCGCGTGTTCAAGACGAGCGTTATCGCCCAGATTGGTAGACTGAAAAAAACAACGCCGGCTTTCCAAGACCCATTTTGTCTGCTGTAGCTCAATCTTTACTCTAAACAATGAAAGAAAAAAAACTACACAGACCGGCCCAGAGCAGAAGTGACCACAAGTGGTGCCCCATAAGCACCTTGTTGTGCTGGCCTGCAAAAAGTTGCCGTAAGGTACGGTGTGTTTGTGGTATTTTCCACGCTAAGACAACTGGGCGGTTTAGCTCACGAATCGGGAAAATGAAGAAGCCCACGGTGAAGCTAAGCATGGGCAGACATTGGTGAAATGTTGTTCGCATGGAGTAAAAAATTTTACTAACTTCCGAAATGGAGTATATAGGCCAAACAGGTCGTGGTGTGAATATTAAGAGCTTGGAAAATTTTAAATCATTAGGAAAGGGACAGGCTCCAATTTTGCTCCTTGTTGTAAAGAGTGCAAATGGAAGCTAGTGCTGAGCAATATCATGATTTTGAGCGGAATGTATGAGAGCGACAGCTTTGCCTCAAAAGCTAAGACACGATTGTGATAGCGACAAATTGGAAAGTCACACGCAGAATGAAAAGCAGATTGAACTGTTGCCGGCGTCTCTGACGCATAAATGACGCACAAAATGTACTAAAGGGTACATATGAACGCGAAAAAGTTACTTCGCTGTGGCTGAAAAGCGCGCACTTTTCGCAAACGGAGACTACAATGATTGCACTGACCTTTGCGCGTGCGGTAACTACAGTAGAGTCGTTCAAGGTAAAGCCTGCGGCCAGCGAAGACGTACGATTCTTTCCTCCTCCCCACTACAAGATAAGCGCGTGCGAGGGAGCGTCGCTCGCCTCCTCTAAGCGGGGCAAAGTACACGTAAGAGATTATAGTGCGCGCTGCCACGTGATGTGGTGACGCGCGCTTTTTGTTCCATCATGCTGTTAATGCTGTAAACACGATAGATCCCGCGGGATGCATGGGAGCAGTGGTGTGTAGTAGAGCCACTTCGAGATCTTGAGGCCAATAAATGTGCAATTGGTACCAGGGTTGTTTCACCTTTTTCATAAGTAAAAGTTACTGTAAGAGCATGCGAACTTTTTACGACGTTTCAGAAAGATTTTTCGGTTTGGTTTGGAGTAATGACGAAAGTGCATTATTATAAAAAATTACCTTAGTTTTCTTTAAAGCACTGAAGCATGCTTTTCCCAAGGAGGCATAATAGACCCCTTCTTAGCAGAAGGTGATTTTTTCGCCGCTATAAACAGCCTTCTTTATTTAATTATTAGCTGGTGAATGTGCCTTGAATACTAAGGTGCGAGATATATTTATAAACTTGCCTTAAAAAATATTGTTTTTATTAGATGCAGTGCTTGGTATTTGAAACACGCCCAGGATTCTTCGAGTGAAGAATCAGTGTGTGATAGAGAAAAGCCCACGAGAAAGATCGGGAAGCTCGGTGTTGATAGCGTCAAGGTTGGCCTTACTGTTATCTTTTAGTTAGTGTAAATCAATAGCTACTCTTGTCCTTCGGTTCGAAACTTGAAAATGGAGCTCGTCCTGTTTATTGGGTCTGGGCAAGTGAGTTATTTCTGATGCAATATAAGGTGATGACAATGGTGTCAAATCTAGTAGGTGTGATGAGTCGGAACTGACACGAGTAGAAATATTGACTGATTGCGATGATTTAAATCCAGACAAGTAATTATGAGAAAACCAGTTTCAGTTAAAGCGGGCTCTGCGAGCGGGATTGTTAAAACAATTGGTTCAATGAAAAATCGAAATCTCTAGAAGGGAAACTAAAACAACGGTATATAGTGCCAAAATATCACTTAGGCAACCATGAATTTTCTGGCGGAACGACCCATTGGAATTTTTTGGGTTGTAGCAATTGCCAAGAACCAAGTTTTGCAAAAAAAAGTCACAGGTTTGTCGCAAAGGCAAATCAATTAACGTGATTGCAAAAAATTGGAAAGTCACGTGCAGAATGACTAGCAGATAAAAAGGTGCCCCGTGTTTCTCACGCACAAAATTCACACAAAAGGCACTCACACGTACAGATGAACGCGAATGAGCATCTCAGTTCTTACTTCACTTTGTCTAAAAAGTGCCATCTTCTTGCGAAAGGAGACTATGCAACAATTGCAGTGACCTTTGTGCGACCGGTAACTACAGCAGAATATTTCCGTTGAAAACTCAAGGCCAGGCAAGGCATACGATCTCCCCCACTGCGAGAGAAGAGCGCCCAAGCGAGTGTCTACCTCCTCCTTTCCGTGGGGCAAATTAAGCATGGGAGATGAAAGCGAGCACCGCCGTGTCGTCACAATCGGGCAACGCACACTCATCCGGCCATTTCGCTGGCAATGATGAAAGCACAATGATCCCGCCCCATATCCCTCGAGATGCCCGTCAGCAGCGGTAAGTGGTAGATATTGCAGCGTCCCTTCCACAAGTTTTGTTATATCCCCGTTACACTACATGTAATTCTGAGCGGGAACCGCGCATGCACTGTTTGAGAAGCTTCGGGACTGTAGTAGATCATCTCGATAAGATTACGCCCACTTCGAGAATATTACAGATTATTCTAAAACTATGTGGCCGATAGAGATAACGCTAGGGTATGTGAGGGCACGTGTATAAAATGTCGACGAGCATCACCGCTTGTCAGTTCATCGTCGGCCGACGCTCTGTTGGCCCCTACCAGTTCCCGTGCGTTGCTGTAATCTGACCTTCATTTTCCTGGCCACACCCTTGGCTCAAATAAAGAGTTTTATCTTCCAGATGCAGTCGCACTGTTTCGACCTCTTCAAGAACCTCGGACTTTATAAACAGCTTGCCATTTGAACTTTGAGCTAGGTTCTCATTCATGAATCAGTGGTTAACGCCTCGCACTCGCGGTTCAAAGGTGCCAAGTTCGATTCCGAGCGCCGGAGTCTTTCTTTGAGTTAGTTTTCTTTCTTGTGTTTTTGTTGTGTTCTAAGCACCCCTGTGTCACGAGCGAGCCTTTGAACCCGCGAAGGACCAGTTGCTGAAACTGCTTCCAGATGTTGACTCCTCCCCTTCCCCCGCTCGGCGAAAATGAGCCACCGTCGTTTCCCCCGTCAGTTCGGCCGCCGCCTTCATCCGAATAGGAATAAACTTGTTTTAACCGTTCGAGGCTGTCTGAGCTTTTTGGAATACCGCGACCAACGCGTACGTCTATGGGCCGACGACAAGAACGGACATAACAGTGGCGACGAGGAAGTGGATTGGGACCAACGCTACGCAACGAAATTGACAAGCTACATGCTGTGGCTACGCACGGGCTCCCAAATCGGCTACCCGAATTCAATGGCTCATCATGGTCATCGTGGTTTGGACGCCTGTAATTTTACATCGAGGCTAACAACATCACTGATGCAGCAATGAAGAGGGCCAACCTGCTAACGCTGTGTGGGGAGCAGACATACGACACAGTCTGTGCCCTGATTCAGCCACGCACTCCAGCAGCCGTTGACTACAATGACATCGTAGCAGCGCTACAAGAGCACAATGGCCAAGGCCATCGGAGGTCTACTGTCGAGCCCGCTTCCAACGGCGAGACCAACTGGAAGGCGAAAAAGTGGCCGAATACGTTTCTGCTCTCAAAAAGCTCGCTGCTGACTGCAATTTCGGGACGTTGACCGCGACAGCTGCAGCTACGGCGCAGGAGGGAGGATCAACTGCCACACTTCTAACACCACTATGCTCCCCTTGGACGTTATGTTGCGTGACCGTTTTGTGTGCGGACTGCGTGACGCAGGCCTACAACAATGCCTGTTCGCGGAGACGGGTCTCACCTTCGCCAAAGCCTACGACATTGCCCAACGAGCGGAGAGCACCGGTCACCAGCAGAGGGATATTCGACGGAACGTCGAGCCGGTGCATCACACCAGTCAGCAGTCAGGTCGTTCCACGTCTAAGGCGAAATCAAGCAGAAAGACACGGCGCTGTTGGCGATGCGACGACATGCACGATCCCCAGGTATGTCGATACAAGACAGCGACCTGCAATTTTTGCCAAAAACTGGGACACATTGAAAGGGCATGCATCTCGAAGCGCAAACAGCTCGGACCGAAGACTTCAGTGCAACGGAACAACAATGTCAACGCACCAGAGGCCCAGACGCAAGATACAAGGCGAACAGCACTAACGTCATCGGCACTATATGACTTAAAAGCCGTTGTGAACCTCGGAACGAGACCGAAGATTACAACTGAAATTGTGGTACACCAGCGCCCTATCAGGTTTGAAGTGGATTCCGGAGCAGCATGTACGCTCATCAGCGAGGACACTTTTCGCGCTACTTGGCGTGAGAACGCGCCAGCTCTTCAGCAAGACGACACGCAGCTGAGAACGTGGTCCGGACATTCTCTTCCACTGCTGGGCTGTGCCAACGTAGACGTGTACTAAAACGGGCAGACCCATCAGCTCCCCTTGCTAGTCATCCATGGTTCGGGATCAAGCCTTTTAGGACGAAATTGGTTCACCTCCCTTGGAGTGGTCATTGGCGGAGTTCACCACACACCCAGTTATCCGTCAGTGGAGCAGCTTCAAGATAAGTACAAAGCGGTTTTCTCCGAAGAAATACCCGGGAACAACGAACCTCCAGTCACACTGGAGCTGCGGGAGGATGCGACGTCGAAATTTTTGAAAGCTAGGTCGGTGCCTTTTGCCCTACGAACGTCAGCCGAGAATTAGCTTGACCGACTGCAGGAACAAGGGATCATCGAACCGACGCAACATTCGGAATGGGCTACACCACTAGTGGTCGTCCGAAAGAAGAACGGTTTCCTACGCCTCTGCGGAGACTACCGGAGCACTGTCAACCTGGCGACAAAAGCATCTTCCTACCCACTGCCGACACCGGAAGAGGTTTTTAGCACGCTTCGTGGTGGAAAAATCTTCAGCACCTTGGACTTGACACAAGCCTACAGCAGCTGAAGGTGAGCGAATCAACGTCTGAACTGCTCACAATAAACCTTATTAAGGGTCTTTACAAAGTTAAAAGGCTACCATTCGGAATATCTGCAGTGCCAGCAATCTTCCAGAAATTTATGGAGTCTACACTTAGCGGGATCCCAGGTGTTTGCGTCAACTTGGACGATGTTATTGTCGGTGGCGCCTCCAATGAAGAGCACACAGAACGCTTGGAGCTCATTTTGGAAAGGCTAGCAAATGCTAGTTTGCGCATCAGTAAAGAAAAATGTGTTTTTTGCGGTGCCTGAATTGAAGTTTCTAGGACATCAAATTCAAGCGCAGGGTATCCATCCCACTGAAGACAAAGTGCGTGCAATCACCGAAGCACGAGCGCCTACTAACAAGCGAGAACTGCAGTCATTTTTGGGACTATTGACGTTCTACGACTGGTTCTTAGAACATCGAGCTACAGTGGCCAACGATCTATATCAGCTCCTGCAGAAAGAAGTCCCATGGACTTGGTCGCCACGCCACCAAGAGTCATTTGTTGCCCTTACGCAACTACTTCGCAAGTCTACTGTTCTGCAACACTACGACGAAAGGAGACCCCTACTGCTAGCCTTTGACGCATCACCATACGGAGTGGGAGCAGTCCTCTCCCAAGTTGACGACCAGGGACGGGAAGCCCCGATCGCTTTTGCTTCGCGCACCCTATTGCAGGCAGAGAGGAATTATTCCCAGCTAGATAAAGAGGGACTTGCCATCGTCTACGCAGGAGATCACTTTGAGCAGTACATTACCGGCAGGAAAGTGTCTTTCATAACAGATCACCGGCCCTTATTGGGTATTATGGGTCCCCAGAAGCCAATGCCACAGACATTGTCGCCGCGAATGACACGATGGTGCATCAAGATGTTGGCGTACGATTACGAACTCGTACATCGCACGGGGAAGAAACACCAGAACGCCGACGCACAAATCCGCCTGCCACTAGACACCACAATAGATGAACCACCCCCGCCGGGTGATATAGTCATGTTTGAGGCGCTGCCGAACCCTCCGCTAACAGCTGACACGGTAACAGCATCAACGCAGAAGTGCACTGTCTTGAAGGAAGTCTACGCAGCTATATAGAAAGGCAACGTGCTGAAGCTAAAGGGTGAACACTTTAGCGCTTACCGCAAGCGAGCTGCGGAGATGAGCACTCATCGCGGTTGCGTCACCTTGAGATCAAGAGTTGTAATTCCAGCAGCACTTCGCGAACAGGCCATGTCGCTTGTCCACGCATGTCATCGAGGCATTGTTGCCATGAAAAAGTGCGCCGGAAGTTATATGTGGTGGCCTGGTATCGACCATGATATAGAATTAACAGTTCACGATTTCCAGCCTTGCCAATGCAACCACAGAAGCCCGCCAAGAGCCCCTATTCCTGAATGGGAAAGACCAGACACGCCTTGGCACACCCTGCACATTGATTTTGCTGAACCTAACGAAGGGTGTTCGTTCCTGGTGGTTGTAGAAGCATACACCAAGTGGCTGGGGGTAAAACAAATGGCTACAACGACATCGGCAGCAGTTATCGACACTCTGCGGTCATTGTTTGCAACGTTTGGCCTACCGCGCAAGGTGGTGTTGGACAACGGTACTCTGTTTGTGTCCACGGAGATTCTCAAGTTTTACAGCGACAACGGCATCTCGTCTGTTACATCAGCTCCTTACGACCCGGCTACGAACGGACAAGCCGAGCGCTACGTGGCCTAGCTAAAGCGCGCCCTCACTAAAGACCAGACTGGGACAATGCAACGCCGCATCGCGCACTTTCTCTTAAGACAGCACAGCACTGTTCAAAGCACTACTGATCAAACGCCAGCGAAATTGATGTTCGGACAAGAAATGAGAACCCAGCTGACAGCAATTGTCCCGGTGCGCTCAGCGAAAGCACCGTCGGAGGAAGAAAAGCTCCCGCATTGCAGGAGAATAGAAAGTGGACAGCGCATATACGCCCGCCAGTTCCACAGAAAGCCCGGCTGGGTTGAAGCGACGGCACTCAAACGCATAGGTTTGCGGTCATGGCTCGTCGACATTGGTGGAAAGCCCACACGCCGCCACCTTAATCAGCTACGCCGTTCAGGTAATTTGCCAAGAAAACCTCCCATTCAAGCAGCCACCTCGACGGAAGCTTCGTTCCACTTAGCCTGGCATCTCGCACCAGATGAATCAACGTCACCGCCCGCCGGCCCTGAACACAAGAGAAACGACACCCAGCGAGCGGAGGCTTCTCTTCCTAGTACGTTCAGAGCGTCCACGCGCCCACGGCGGCCCCCAGATCGCTTCCAAGCGACAAGCTAAGGAGGGAGGAGATGTTGTGTTTCAAGCACCCCTGTGTCACGAGCGAGCCTTCGAACCCGCGAAAGACCGGTTGCTGAAACTTCTTCCAGATGTTGACTCCTCCCCTTCCCCCGCTCGGCGGAAACGAGCCACCGTCGTTTCCCCCGGCAGTTCAGCCGCCGCCTCCATCCGAATAGGAATAAACTTGTTTTTAACCGTTCGAGGCTGTCTGAGCTTTTTGGACTACCGCGACCAACGCGTACGTCTATGGGCCGACGACAACACCGGACATAACAGTTTTCTATATATACAGGCGTATACATATTCAACGAGTTACGGAGACAGCAACGTCGACGCCAGTGGCAAAATCCAGGCGAGTGTGTCCATATAACTGATATCGCAATAATATGAATGCGTATACTGCACTATAATGAGTTTGCACACAAAGTTCAGAATCTTTTTTTATTTCACATATCAACTGATACCATGACCGCCAACAGCAGTACAGCTGAGCAGATTAGGGGAGAACCCACAATTCTTTGCAGTGCGCTGCTCTAAATGCTCCCGCTATCTTAATAAACCGGTATCTTAGTAACCTGCAATTTGCTGATGACATTGAATTTATCAGTATCTCAGGGGACGAAGGATCAGCTGACGAGACGTGGAAAGCAGAACAGTAGGTCTGAAAATCATACGCAAGAAACAACGTGCAACAGTGACGGCAGACAACCAGGCTTTAGAATAGGTGGAGAGATGAAGGAAGTGTTAAAGCAATAGGCCCTGCCCCACCGTGGTGGTCTAGTGCCTAAGGTACTCGGCTGCTGATCTACGACTCACGGGTCAGCCGAGTACCTTAGGCACCAGAAGTTTTAAATCAAGGAATATGTCTACCTAGAGCAGGTAGTAAGCATGGGGATCAATCACGAGATTTAGGTAACTAGAGGAATACAATGGGGTGGAGCACAAGCGGCAAGCATTTATAAATCATGAGCAGTAGTCTTCAATTATTCCTAAAGAAAAAAATGTATAACAGCTGCATCTTGCGGACCTACGTAGCACAAAACTAGAGGCTTACAAAAAATGTTCAACCTGAATTGAGGAGTGAGCAGAATGGCCAATGAAACAAAAGGAATTACGTATATCATAGTTAGCATCAAGAAAAAGAAATGGACATAAGCTGGACACGTAGCGCGTAGACAAGATAACAGCTGGTCATTATTAGAAGCTCACTGGATTTAAAGTGAGGGCTAACGCTTGATGAAGAGACAGAAAATAGCGGGACAGATGAGGTCAAGAACGAGAAGATGAAGATGAGGTCAAGAATAAGAATAAGAAGATATAAGATGGGAGCAGGAAGATAGGATCAGGTTGATTGGCGGAACATGGGAGAGACCATATACAGTGGTTGTCATCTGACTGATTTGCACGATGATGATGATGATGATGATGATGATGATGATGATGATGAACTTGAAGCGCCTGAATATTCACGCATTCATGCGTTTTGTACTTTTTTACTTGCGCTCCGCATTTTTTTGTCACAGCTTGTAACTCAATCCACACGCGAATCTTCTGACATTGCAAATACCCTTGACCTGGTGTTAACATCGCCTTCACTAGATCCTGAGATTCCGCACCTACCTGGAGTAAGCGATCATTTCAGCCAAGCATTTTCTCTAAACGTTTCCACACCAAGAACGAATAAGCTTAAGAAAACTATACCAGGTAAAAAAAGCAATCTTTACTGCGATAGGTAATGAAATAACTGTAATTGTCAACACTCTCTTACTCAATTTCTAAAATCATTCTGTCCAGCAAAACTACGATATGTATGCAGCTAATGCTGAGGAAATGACTGAAAATTACACTCAAACTTGGACCACTTCTTTCCAATATAATGCTTTGAAGTACAATGCTCATATAAAAACCATGCAAAGAAACGTCTATATTGCTCCGCAAAACTCAGGCTTACTAACCTACGCTGATTTCCGTATAATAACGTATTCAACATTAACTCTACGGCTGTAATATAAGCTAATTATAACTTTTATATAACGTACTTCTTTTTATGCAAAAACTAACTTCAAAGGCCTTTGGAACAAAGTCAATGCCTCACTTGAAGTACATATAACTCAAGAAGATCCACAGCACTCATATACCAATCGATTAATGCGCTGCTGCTCTTAACAACTCGTTTCTGAAAAAGTTGTCCACATCTAACAATGATACCCTACTTCCTGCTCGTAAATACGATTATGTTGTTATGCCTTCAGTAAATATTGACATGTACAGTGTTCGAGAAACTAATTGACTTCATGAACCATGACTCATCGCCCAATAAATATTTGGTTGATTCAAAATATAAAAAAACAGATGCATTACTTCTAATAATAATTGAAACGTTTTCAGCTATCACTGGCCACACCTACTTCACCTACGCAATAGAAAATTGAGAAGGTGGTTTCACTTTATAAGCCAGGCAATAAAAATTTACCTGCTAACTATCATGGCAACTGGTTGCTAACAAATAGCTGCAAACAATTCGGAGATATCGTGTTGAAAGATCTTGTTAGATTTTTATATTCCAATGCCATTTTTTTCTAGGCTCTAAAGCTTTCTAGACACCAAGCGATTCAAACAATCGACACGTGACCTTTTCCTTTTTGCACATGAACTGCACACCAGCCTTGATCGTTCATCATTAGCTGATTGCATTTTTAGAGTTCACTGTAAGCACTTCATAAGGTCTCTCATAAACGTTCACTTTATGAACAAAGTCTGTTGATCGATAATAATAACATTATCAGGTGGCTTGCATAGTTCCTATATAGTAGTACTCAATTTTCGAACGCTAATTGCCATAATTCATCACCTTGCAACGTAGCATCTGGCGTGTCCCTAGGTTCAGTGCTCGGATATGTCTAGTTTTTTATTTATAATAA
Organism: Rhipicephalus microplus; assembly: GCF_043290135.1. Lineage (NCBI taxonomy): Eukaryota > Metazoa > Arthropoda > Arachnida > Ixodida > Ixodidae > Rhipicephalus > Rhipicephalus microplus. The sequence continues at coordinate 193,702,532 of NC_134704.1, read as the reverse complement.
TGACGTCCTGCCAGAGCCGCGGTTCCTGCTTCGCTATTATTTAACTTTCATTTATTTGCGGATGACTGCATGATATTTTGTCAAAGTGCAGTGTAAATGATTATAAAAATATTCAGTCTGATTTATCAGTTGTGTATAATTAGTGTTAACTTTATTGGTTGTAATTATTTGTCACAAAATTCAAGAACATACATGTGTCCCCTTAAAATAACAAGTGGACATATAATCACTACTAGCTTTGCTGGAAACATCCATATCGACTACGTAATGATGAATACTAACTGTGTTCTAGTCCATTGTGCCGTAACTTTAATCTGCGCCTTCACCTCTAGAAATGCTTTCCAATACTGCCCTTGTAGGACCTACATTAGAATACGGATGCGCGATTAAGCACACTACTACTGGCAAGCTAATATCCTCGATATAACTCTTGTAATGTGATTCAGCTCGCTTCATCTCACGTAACCCCAACATAGCCGCAAGTATTGGCTGTGAAAAAAACAATATTTCACTGACGCCACTATCTGTCGACGCAAACTCACGCACCTGGTATTTTTTTCACAAATGATTTCATTCTCTAAGTCTCTGAAAAGAACGCAATTCTCAGCTGCTTCACATATCACCTAAGATGAACCATGGTTACTAGGTTGATCTTTAAACATGTCTTACGAAAACCTTATTTCAGTCACTTATCCTACGATCATCCGGTGAATGCAACCACCTTCACGAAGGCATCGTAATAATTTACAACAGTCACTTGCTGAAAGACGCTTTAACTATTATTTTAGAAAGTAATTCTACTCTTTTGTTTTTCATTTTATTAGGTTGAGCAACAATAGTTATTCCAGAACCTATTTTTTTCTTATGTACGTATTTTGTGACCTAAATGCATTTGCCATTAATGTTATCACTTGTCTGTCAACATTTTATCAGTCGTTGTTATCTTACCTAAAATTGTATAACTACATGCCTTCTATACTTAAAGTATGCAAATGCTTTTTTGTTTTTCTGCCGCTTTTGTAACCACTCCATTCATTAATACGTCTTGCCTTCTGAGATTTATTAAATCAAAACTCAAATAAATAAAATTCGATACCTCACAAAAACCTGCTGTTTACCGCACAAATCGGCGAATTAGTAGTGCACTCATTGACACCGTAGCTATGCGTCATATAAGCGACACATGTATCGTCAAGGTGAATAAACATATTAGTATTGCCGGCTTGAATACTAAACAGAAGTTTGTCATTAAAGTGGTTGACTTCATTCAATAAAAATTGGCCTAGTTGGTTGGCGTTCATTTCAAAATAGCGCAAAAGATGGAGCACAGAGAAAGTTTTCCTTCGTTCTTCGTCTTTTGCGCTGTTCCGTTATGAACACGTGCAACAAAGTGCCGTTTTCTGAGAGTTAAGGAGCCGCTAAGATACGCAGCATGAGAAGTGAGGTCAATTAACTTGAAGCTTGAAGGAGCTCTTCAAGCAAAGACGTCTGTTTACTTGGTAACTTCTGTAAGTGCTAAAAGCATGTACGTAAGAGGAGCGAAGGACAAAGGACAAGCGCTACCCATGCCCTATACATCCAAAGCGCTGGTCCTGTGTCCTTCGCTCGTCTTACGAAAGTACCTATAACGCTTACAAAATTTATGAATAAGTACCAGCCCGAACCCAGTACCTTCTAAATTTTCTTCGTGTTGCGTTCTTCCCAGCCGTGCGCAACACTAAAGGCACAAAACAACTGGAGAATCTGCTCGACCAATATGGCATCCCTCGCTGGCCCATCCTGCACGAACAGTTCCAGATAGACGTGATGCGTGCGCAGGCCGACATGATTCGAGACTTGGGGCTCAGTGCCGTCGTGTCCGTTCGTGTGGCTCCAGATAGCCACGACACCCGCAGGCACATCGTCTACGTGAGTTGTTAGCATGGCATTGTATGCGCTATCCCCTGCTTCAAATTTATTCCTGCAAATGTAGGCTTGAGAACACAACAAAAACATGAGTATGCGCGTTCGCACTTGGAAACCACATAGACTAGTATACAATAATGGCTGCAAACTAGTAAAATCAATGCTAAACGCAATAAAATCTTCATTTCTCGGTGTCATCTCGAATACCGTGTAAACACCCATACACAGTAAGAGTTCGAGATCTTGAGAGAGTGTCGGGGTCGCGTTGAAGCATTCATTGTAAATATAATGCCCAATACCTCCCTCAAACTGCTCTAGGGTGGGCAGGGCAAGATTGCGGCTGCCTGTCGAAGTGAATGCTGTTCACCTTGAATATATCTAGCCTCGGCCTCCTTTATTAAACTAACTCACTCCCAAATATAGCTCGTATTTGAAATAAATATGAATAATCATGCTTCGCTTGCGGTAAAATGCCCATAAAATAGCTCTATCTGAATGGGACCACGTTAACCTGTTCGTTTCGCAGATGCTCCGTTGTCGATGTCGGCGTCCATAAGTGTGCGCGAAAAATAATCTTGTCCGCTGCCCAAAAATTAAGAAATGTGCAAATAAAATGAAGAATAACAGTTTGCGGGTACGTAAAAGGATTGAACGCAGGCCGTTTGCCCCGCAAGCAAGCGTTCTACCACGCAATCACAAGTCTGCTTGAAGTCATACTGAAAATTATTTCCTCCGCTAGAAAATATGATGAAAATAGCTCTCATGCTTCAAGTATACAAAATATTGTATACAGTCTTCGCAATAAAACATGTAATGGCTCAGTAATATTGACTAATACAAGCGCACATTTCCATCCGGCGTCGGAAATTGAGATTGTCAGAAATACTTCGTGATTCAAAGCGAACCACTGATTACTGAAGGCAGACGTACAACTGCACACATTTCCTTATGACCACGCAGTGGTTGCGTAGCACGTTCTACCTTATTTCAAGCGCATAATTACCGTAGTGTAAAGCACGCTACGCTTTGTCCAGAATAAAGCCAAACTAAAAAAAAAATCTTCACTGACAAAACCAATGTTCCACTCCTAAAGGCGTAACCTTATGCTTCCCCCTAATGTTTTAGAAACAAAGTCGATGTCCGGAGCAGGAGTGCAGCGTTTCTTTGCAAACATCGCTCGTGTTTCCGGTACCGCGCAGAGATAGTGACGCTGTATTGATTTCCCTGTTACCAAGATGAGGCGAACAGGACCACAGTTCAAGCTGAGACAGGTATTAGTGACCTTGATGAATACTCGATTTCACCTTATGTCGAAAGAAGGCCATTGGTTTCGGTTCATCATGCGCCTCATTGAACCAAGCATGGTACGGAAATGGAGCAGCGATGATTTTCTGTAGAAACTGTACCTCAATCTGTACTGCAGGTTTCTACAATATACAGCGCAATTAGTGTTTTCATATGTACATGGTTAAATAGGTGCTTTCGTTAGCGTTGACACAGGTGCCGGCTTGGGAGAACATTGAGCTTCCCCCGCCGCGGTGGTCTAGTGGCTAAGGTACTCGGCTGCTATCCCCAGGTCATAGGATCGAATCCCGTCTGCAGCGGCTGCATTTTCAACGGAGGCGGATATGCTGAGGCCCGTGTGCTAAGATATTTGTGCCCGTTAAGAAACACCAGGTGGTCAAAATTTCCGGAGCCCTTCTCTACGGCGTCTCTCATAATCATATGATGCTTTTGGGACGTTAAGCCCCACATATCTATCAATCAGAACATTGAGCTTTAATAAAACGTTCCACAGCTCTTAGTTGTTAGTAATTATAATCAGGGTATAATATGCAATCATAAAAAGGTATTAGGACATGGTCAATATTTCTCAAGCAATACGCACGGCACAGGAATTGAGGTCGAATCCACAAGCACCAATAGCAACGTCTATGACAGTTTCGCTACAACGCCACCACTTGCTTGCTAAGTTTTTCGCGTGGTTATATTAGTCTCCATCATATACAAGCTACATCTTGTCGCCGCACTGCTAGCATTTGTCTTTTTCAAGGGTTTTTTTTACAACTCCTTCTGTAAGACACTGTACATTCGTCTCCCAACACGCATCTGCAGACAAACCAGTCACCCGCAACAAGTCGCTCACCCACGTGCCCACACCGTCACTTTTTCGTCTTCCTTTTTTTTTCGGGCAGCAACCGACTGGAAAAGCCTTTCCAATGACATCACAGTCTTTACCCGTCCTTCCACATTCTTGACCACTTCACAGATTCTTTTACAATTTGATAAAACATGGCTTTTGTTGTTCAAGCATGTAGCCACCCCTTATGTAATACCCCTTCTTTAGGGTCTTTGAGGATTAAAATTGAATTGAAATGAAATGATATGAAACATACAAAATTATTGCTAGCAAAACTAGGACAACATTACAAATAATTAACAAAATTATCAAACAAAAATTTATACAAGCGACTCAACAGTGAAGCACATTCATACTCTCAATGAGGTGATAGAGAATTGCACAGAATACACACAACCACGATACATATTCATCATAAATTACGAGAGGCCATTTGACTCTGTAGAGACGTCAGGGGTGATGCAGATACTGTGGAATCACGGCGTATGCGAAACATACATAAGCATTCTCAAATGAATCTACAGAGAATCAACTGACACAATAGCACTGCATCAAAAAGCAACAGCCTACTAATAGGGAGTAGAAGTATCAGTAGAAATACCAGTAGAAATATCAGCAGTCATGCAGACACTGCGGAATTAGGGCGTAAATGAAGCATATCTAATTATCTTGGAAGAAATCTACAGGGGATCAACTGCTACCATAATGCTTCGTAAAGAAAGCAAGAGAATATCAATCATGAAGAGTGTAAGGCAGGGGGATACGATCTCCCCAATGCTATTCACCGCGTGCCTAAAGGAGGTTTTCAGAGGCCTAGAATGGGAGCAGTTAGGAATAAGATGTAATGGAGAGTACCTTGGTAACATGCGCTTTACCGATGACATTGCATTGCTGAGTAACTCAGGGGACGAATTGCAACTCATGATTATGAAGTTAGACAAAGAGAGTAGAAAGGTGGGTCTTAAAATGAAACTGCAGAAAACGAAAGTAATGTACAACAACCTCGGAAGAGAGCAATGCTTTTAGATATGTAATAGTTCACTTGAACTTGTCAAAGACTATGTCTACGTAGGGCATGTAAAAAACACGGAGCTTAACCACAAAATTGAAGCAACTAGCAGAATAAGAATGGGGTGGAGCACAGTTGGCAACCACTCTCATATTATGACAGGTAGATTGCCACTATTCCTTAAGAGGAAGGTATGTAACAGCTGCATCTTGCCGGTACTTAGCTACGGGGCAGAAACCTGGACACTTACAAAGAGGGTTCAGCTTAAATTGAGGACGACGCAGCGAGCAATGGAAAGATTAGGGAACAAACGGGGGTTAAGGCTCTAATAGTTGAAATCAAGAAGAGGAAATGAACGTTGACTGGGTATGTAGCATGTTGACTGGACAAGCGCTCGTCATTAAGGGTAACTAACTGGATTCCCAGAGAAGGCAAGAGAGTTAGGGGGAGACAGAAGGTTAGGTGTGCAGGTGAGATTAAAAATGTTTGCGGGTGTAAATTGGCAGCCACAAGCATAGGACCGAGTTAACTGGTGCAACATGTGAGAGGCCTTTGTCCTGCAGTGGACGTAGTCCACCAGATGATGATGATGATTGCTAATAAAGAAGTGTGTAAGGCAACGAGATACGATGTCTCTAATGCTACACACCGCGTACTCACAGTAGCATTTCAGAAGCCTAGAATCAGAGAAGTTATGTATACGAGTTCATGGAGAGTACTTTTGTAACCTACACTTTGTCGATGACATTGCAAAGCTGAGTAAATTAGGGGACGGTGTGCGATTCAGGATCACTGAATTCGACCAGGAGAGCAAAAAGATAAGCCGTCTAGTTTTTCTGGAAAAACAAAAGAAATGTACCACAAATCCACGATAGGAAGCAGTGAACTTCAAGTTTTATAATAGAGCACGTCTACTTAGGACAGGTAGTAACCATTGAGTCGAACCAAGAGATTGAAGTAACTAGAAGCATAAGAATGGGTTGTATCACATTCGGTAACCATTCTCAAATTGTGAAGTAAGATTGCCACTATCCCTCAAGAGGGAGGTATACAACATCTGCACCTTACTGGTAAATACGAAGCAAGAACCTGGAGGGTAATAAAAAGGGTTCAACTTAACGTGAGGTCGACGCAGCGAGCCTTGAAAATGAAAATAGGTGCAACCCTAACGAACAGGAAGAGAGCAGACTGTATCAAGAAATATGCGCGTGTTAAGGAAAGAATAGTTGAAATCAAGAAGAAATAGTCGCGGACAGCTATCGCGAAGGCAAGATAACCTCTGTTCATTAAGAATCACTCACAACATTCATAGAGAAGTCGAGTGGGTGAAAGAGAGACAAGAGTTAGTTGAGCAGATGGGATTAGGAAGTATATGGTATGAAGAGGTGCCTACAGTGAGCAGCATTGCCAACGTCCGGCTCACTAGGCTCATGCTTCAGATCGCTGCAGTGCTGGTCTGGACGGTTCTCCTCGCTGTCTCGCCACTGTCAACGAAAAAGTCTTAACGACTAGTAAACATCTTTACATTTGGTGGAGGGTGCTGTTTATGCCCTACGATACACCCTGGAGCTGCGAAGCTCAACGCTTCCACCCGTAATGACTCACAACGCCAACCTATCGCCGTCTTCGCCCCATTCGTCCACTGCCCTGGTAATCCTAGGCTACGGGACGTAAAGCTCTTCAGCGGTGCGAATGGGGCCGGCTATTCAGAATACGTTGCAGCTCATGCTAGCTGCACTCTGAGAAAAGCCGAAGATAATTACAGCGTGACAGAAAAAGAGTGTTTGGCTCTTTGGGCTTTTTGAAAGTACCTATACGGCCGCCTGTTCGATTGATTAACCGATCAGCACATGGTTTTCTGGCTCTCAACGTTGAAACAATTCCAGGATTTCCTGTGACTTCGGGAATGTGACCCGAAGATCATAACTCTTCTTGAATATCTATCTGGCGTGGCCAACCTTCCGGTATCTGAATCCCTCCAACGTCAAGCTTCCTCTTTCTCCATGCGCGATCAACCACTTCATCGCCACAACAACGCTTCCGATGGTCACCCGTGGCTATTGGTCATTCCACGCACATTATGATTGCAAGTATGCACCTCTCTTAACGTCGATCCACAATGTGGCCATGCCGGGGTGTTCAGAACATATGAACGCCTTCACCATCCGTATTACTAAGTGTGACATGTACGGCTTCGTACGCAAATTTGTGCTGTCTTAACTGCCAGTGACGCAAATCAACACTTTTATGTGCGACTGGCGCCTCGCAACCACTTCCATGCCCTGTCAAGCCATTTGATGGTGTAGGCGTTCACCATTACGGCCCCCTATTGACACCAGATGACAATCAGTGAATTATAGTGGCGGTGGACCACCTGACAGGCTACGTCAAAACAGTCGCTCTGCCGAGTGCTACCGCTCGGGATGTCGCCTCTTTCCTTTTACATCGCTTTATTTTCGAGACGGCGCTCCTCGAGAACTCCTTAGTGACAGAGGCCGCGCTTTCGTCTCCGAAGTCGTCGAAGCTCTGCTTTCAGAATGCTACGTTGTTCATCGGACAACCACAGCATACCACCTGGAGACTAATGACCTGAAGAAACGGTTTAACCACACACTGGGTGATATGCTCTCGTTGTGCGTGGCGTCTGATCATAGCAACTGGGATCATGTTCTTTCCTACGTAACGTTTGTATATAACACCGTGATACAAACAACCACGTGATTTTAATCTTCGTCTTTTATGGGCACGAGCTTTCCCATACAATCGACAATTTGCTTCCCTACCGTCCTGATGTGTCCGAGTGTCAACCTGTCTCTGAGGCTGCTCGACAAGCCGAACAGTGCTGCAAGCTTGCCCATACGTTCACCTCGGAAGAGGAGCAACGCCAGAACGATAACCACAACACCTCCGTTCCAGAACTCAGTTGTGTTTCAGGATTGCTGGTGCGGCTCTCCATCCCACACCAAGCTTCGGGACTCTCCTCCAAACTTGTCCCCCGGTACAAGGAGCCTTACACCGTATTGGAGGAAACCTCTCCGGTTAATTTTCTTATCCAGCCAGTTTCCCGATCGGATCACATGCGCCGACATGCACGTGACATTGTCCCTGTTTAGTGCCTGAAACAGTACTATGAGCCTCTGCCCGAAAATTTTAGGTCACCAGACTGGCTCCTTTTCTGTGGGGACGACTGTGAAGAACATGTACCAACAGCAAGCAGCAACGCCAACACCCAGCTCGGTCAGCTCGTGTGTCGGTTGGCTGCTGCACCAACCTCTGAACGGGTTTTCCCGCTGCGTCGCGACTGTCAACGATAAAGTCTTAACGACTAATAAACCTCATCACAGCGGGTACAAAGTGTCAGCAGCACAGCACAGCACCAAGTTGACTGGCGGAACATGGCAGCGACGTTTGTCTTGCGGTGGGCGTAGTAACGCTGATGATGATCATACGGCAAGCGCGAAAGTTCCTATGCCGTGAGTTGCGAGTCCGCGATGCATGTAGTAGTAGTAGTAGTCGTTGTAGTAACAGGTAGCCACGTCCATGGCCGTACTAGAGGGGCGCCAAGCACGTACCCATTACGATTGAGGAGGAAACCCGCGTTAGCTAATCATAAATAAAAAGGTAGTTGTTTCTTATGAAATACCTTACATAGTCGAGTATTCTTGACTTGATCTCCAATAAAATTTGCCTTGAATTTGACGCTTACTAAAAAACTTGAAATTGCCGTCATCCACTGGTCCTGACAAAATGACATCAAAACTACTCAAAAATACCACAATCATTTCTGCTTACTTTTCAACAACGCTGTTTTTAAAGACGTTAAATACACGTCACCTGCGAACAGATTGAGAGGCAGGTAAGGGCATCCTGGTATGCAAGTCTGGTAATAAGAAATCACGCCTTAAGTACCGCCTTGTTTGCATAAAAAGCATCCCTTGCAAGCTCAAGAAATATTTCACATTTTCTCACATAATGGACTATCTTGACTCCAATACTTTGTTTGTCTCTTCACAGCGCGGGTTCTGAAAGCACTGTCATCTGAAACTCAATTATCCCTCTTTGTTCACAATTTACATTTCAACCTCGACATTATTACACAGGCTGATCTCGCTTGCCTCGACTTCGCTAAGACGTTTGACGAGGTCGCTCATCAGCGGCTGCTTTTAAAACTTTCGCCCCTCAACCTTCATCCTAACGTTCTCACGTGCATAAAGCAATTTCTGACTAACCCTTCTCCATTTGCACAAATAAAGAATAAATCTTCTAAGCCACTTTCAGTAATATACGCGTTTCTCAAAGTTTTGTGTTAGGTACCCTACTTTTCTTATTACATATTGCTACATATAGCCAGCCGCGATGCATACTGTCAATGTGCGTGTGTGCCCGACGAAGAGGATAAAGGTAGATTGCTGCTCGAGCTCGGAGCCAGACTTGCCAGCGCTGCAACCGCTCTTACAAATAAACTTTCTAAATATATTTGATATATGTTGGCTTGCTACTTGCGTAACATATTTGGTGGATGTAGAACGTTCACCGTCCTCACCACGCAGCTATACGCAGTGGCCGCGTCCTCCAACTCTCGCCATGGCTTCCAGTGACAACCCGTCACCTACTCCGTCAGCAACTTGTCCGACAACCTTTGTCGTGGTGACCACACCTTGTATCACGTGACAGTCTTTGCGCAACCTGGTCTCGATGTCGACTACTGGCTCCGCCTGTATGAACGAGCCAGTCATACACACCGCTAGGACCCAACCATGATGCTGGCTAATGTTCTTTTCTACGTCGACAGAACGCCGCGTGTCTGGTACAAAACAATTAAGTCCGAACTCACCAGCTGGGAAGAGTTGAAGGAGAAGTTACGCGACATCTTTGGGACCCGACCAGTTGCCACGCAGCTGCACGACAGGAGCTGGCTACCCGTGTCCAGTCGCCAACTGAATCGTATGTTCCCTACATACAAGAAGTTCCGCTCCTTGCCGGAAAGTGAACGAGGCGCTGTCTGAAGCGGACAAGGTTGGTCACGTTTTAAAGAGAATCGCGGACAACGTTTTCAATTTGCTGGTCTACACCAACCTCTCGACTATTGTCCGCATAAATCAGAAGTGCCACCGCTTCGAAACAGAAAAAAGTCATCAGGTTCACCCTCCTTTTTCTGTTTTGCGAAACACGGCGGCTACATCCACCTGCTTGGATTCAGCCACCACACCGGCTTTTTAGCAGAGCGTGAAGCGTATCGTTCTACGGGAACTTGAAGCAACAAGTCCAGCGCCACTTCAGCCGTTTCTTTTCGAACATACTACGGTACCAACAACCCCCGCGGCCTCTGTTATTCAGGTGGTCGTATGACAAGAATTCGCCAACCTCGGGTTCCCTGTCGCCTGCCCCTATCTCGCCCTTCCTTAAGACCAATGCCCTAAATGCAGCTCGACGGGACCGATTTGTTCCTCCACGACCTCGCAACCCCACAGAATGGCCGACTCCCGACGACAAACCGATCAGCTTCCGGTGCCACTGCGTTGGAAATGTCTCCCGCTACTGCCGTGCCTCCTAGACGCTGCCACATATGAACCCGTCTTTCGCACCTTATCGCCCAGCTGCACCGATCCTGCTTTCGACACACCTAACAGCCACCTTCCTTCTAGTTTTCCGTCTGCGCAACGCCGTCGTTCCCCGTCGCCTCAGCCACGCAGCCATTCGTCGCCACCCAAATTTCCATCGTACCCGACGGAAAACTAGACGGTGCAGCTTCTGGAGGTAGTGCTGCATCATCTGCGTCTGAACCAAACCCTCCATTTACACTTCCTACGAACAAGAACCTTATTTATGTGCACTTGAACGGTATGTCTCTGACGGCACTAGTCGATACTGGTGCTAACGTGTCCTTAATCAGTGTTAAGCTTTGTCGCTGCTTGAGAAAACTGTTGCCGCCTTCTGTTACAGAAGTGGTACATGTCGCTAATGGCGGAACTGTTCGTGTCCTCGGAATGTGTACGGCACGCATAAGCATAGCTTAATGCTACGTTCCCGTCCTACTCACGGTGCTCCATAACTGTCCTCATGACCTCATCTTAGGAATGAAATTCCTGTCGAGCTATTCTACTCTGATAGACTGATCCGCTAGCACTCTTTGCTTAGACCTTCGATCGTGTTCTGCCGAATGTTGAACCTGAACTTCATTGTGGCCTCTGTGCCACAGCTTTCCTCCGCTTACTGACTGAATCCCTCACATTCGCCGAATTCACCACGCCCTTACCCGTATTAAATGGGTATTACATTTTAACGCCGATTCCTGATATCCTACTGGACCGTGACGTCACCATCTCTCACTGCCTCGTAACTATAGCCACCAACCTGATACATCTATCTGTCATATATTTCGGCTGCACGAAACAAGTCTTCCCTGAAGGCATTTTAATAGCCACGTTGCGGTCAATAGCCGATGACCGCGTCACTACTCTTGTAGCCGACGTATGCACTAATCTTCGTTGTCGCCCACCCGATGCTACCTGCCTCGACATTTCAATACATCCCATGATCACTCTTGACCTCCCTCCTGTGCAATCAGCCTCCCTCATCCACCTTTTAGCTTCCTACCGCTACATCTTCAACCTTGACAATCAACCACTCGGCCAAACTTCTCTTGTTCAGCACCGCATCAACACAGGTGATGCTGCTCCCATTCACCGTCGACTGTATCGCGTCGACTGTATAGGAGTGCCAGAATACTCAAGCCGAAGTGAACAAGATGTTAACCAAAGTCATTATTGAGCCCTCATCAAGCCCATTGACGTCACCCGTCATCCAATTGAAAAAGGACAACACTGGCGTTTCTGCATCTATTACCGGCATCTAAATCAAATTACGAAAAAGAACGTGTACCCTTTGCTCCGTATCGACGACGCTCTTGATTGTCTCCATGGCGCACGCTAATTTTCATCCATCCACCTTCACTCTGGTTATTGGCAGATTGCCGGGAACGAGAAAGAGCAAGAAAAGACCACCTTCGTCAATCCCGATAGCCTGTACCAATTCAAGGTTAAGCAATTCGGTCTATGCAACGCCCCAGCCAGGTTCGAACATATAATGGGCTCTCTGCTGCACGGGTTCAAAGATCAATTTGTCAGTGTTTCTTAACGGCGTCCTCGTATTTTCACCTACATTTGAGACCCATCTTAATTGTCTTTCGGCCATTCTTGAGGTCTTCCACAATGCTGGCCTCCAGTTCAACTCCTCGAAGTGTCACTTCGGCCGGTGACAGATAAAAATATTGGGCCACCTTGTCGATGCGTTTGTTGTGCATACGGATGCTGAGAAAATTCGTGCCATCACGAGTTTCTCGGTACCCCGATCAGCCAAAGATGTCCGGAGCTTTGTGGGACTCTGTTTCTCCTTCAGGCAGTTCGTGAAAGACTTTGCAGCAAGCGCCCAACCACTTACCAATCTTCTGAGGAAACGCGTCCCATTTTCGTGGTGGTCCACTCAAGCTGCATCATTATGCCTCATCACACTTTTGATAACACCCCCTATCCTGGCCCACTCTCACCCATCCGCCCAAACTGATTTATTGATATGTGGGGTTTAACGTCCCGAAACCACCATATATATATGAGACACTGTAGTGAGGGGCTCTGGAAATTTCGACCACCTGGGGTTTTTTAACGTGCGCCCAAATCTGAGCACACGGGCCTAAAACATTTCCACCTCAATTCGAAATGCAGCCACCGAAACTGGGATTCGACCCCGCAACCCGCGGTTCAGCAGCCGAGTACCTTAGCCAATAGACCACAGCGTCGGGGCGATCCGTCCAAACTGAGGTCCGAACGGACGCCAATGGTCATGGTATCAGAGGCGTTCTCGCCCAACGCCAACAAAGACACGACCACGTTATCACTCATGCTAGCCGCCTCCTTACACCTGCAGAGCGGAACTATTTGATCACGGAGGCAGAATGCCTTCCTCTTGTCTAGGCGATGTCAAAGTTGTGTTCATATTTAAATGACACACATTTCTCTGTGACACCACAACGCGCTGTGCTGACACAACAACGCGCTGACACCACAACGCGCTGTGCTGGCTTTCATCCTTGAGAGATCCCACAGGTTGATTTGGTTGCTAGGCTATGCAAGTGCAAGAATATACCTTTTCTGCGACATACGTCTGGACGCCTGCACCAGGACACTGATTGCCTTTCTCGCTATCGAGTTGGCGAACGAGTCAGCGTACCTCACAAAGACGCCTGCGTGTGCTCCATTTCCCAACCGACCCACATAGCCGACGAGCAACGCCGTGATGCAGCCTCACGAGCTATCACCGAGCGCATCAACTCTTCTCCATCGAACCGATCCCATTATGCGTTCGTTCTACAGAATGGTACATTATACCAGCATAACTTTCATATTGCCACCAGCACGTAGTGGGTCGACAGCAAGAGCGGCTCTCAATCTGGAGAAAAAAGAAGATCGCGTGCCTTCTTCTCTCCTCGAGAGCCAGCCATGACTGACGCATCGTCCCAGAGATTGCTACCCGGTGGTTTAATAAATCCCCCAGTACTTGTGACTCATCGTGACAAACTGGTGGAAGTGCTGGGTAGTCTCACGGATGCTGAAGACCCCCCCCCCCAGGAAGCCGTGATACGAGTTCAGTGCCAATCAATACTCCCGTCCATCGGACCAGCCGCCGAATCGGTAGATTGCCTCCGGACATCGACGATACTTTTCCAACCACGTCGAAAAACATGACCAGCGCTTCGGTGCAAACCTCGTCAACAGGCACGGGAAGCACGACGTCGAACCGCTATACGTTGGAAAGCCCACGGGCACCGGCGACGTTCCATGGCACGGAGCACGAGGACGTTGAGGACTGGTTGGTGGACTTCGAGCGTGAAGCCACCTTGAATCAGTGGGACGACGCGGCGAAACTGGGTCATGTCTATTTCTATTTTGAAGACGGGGCACGTACGTGGTATCAAAACCGAGAGCAGCAGCTGACGACGTGGCCCGAATTCTCTCGTAGACTTTTGCAGGCCTATGCCAGTGCTGATCGCCACGAACGAGCTGAACAAGCTATTCTGGCCCGCGTCCAGTTGCCAAACGAAACTGTGACCACGTACGTCGAAGACATGACGCGCCTCTTCCGACGGGCCGATTCAAGAATGACGGAGGACAAGAAGTTGCGTCACTTGATGCGCGGTGTCAAGGACCAGCTTTTTGCCGGCCTCGTGCGCAGCCCTCCGAAGACGGTCGCGGAGTTCTTGTCCGAGGCCGTGACAATGGAAAAAATGCTGCAGCAGCGATCCAACCAATACGACAGGCAAGTCAGTGGCATGTCTAATGCCGACATTTTCACCGCCACTAGAACCAGCAACGACCGTCTACGTGAACTCATCCGTGATATAGTACGTGAAGAGTTGCAAAAGGCTGGTGTAACACCTCATCCTACGGTTAGCTCAATTGCAACTGTGATCAAGGATGAGCTGCACCAGGCCCTCCGGAACACCTTGCCTCCTGATACAGCTGCACCAGCTGCTGCCGAATACCGCCGTGAGACAACCTACGCAGAAGCATTGAAACGCCCTGCTGCATCGCCACAATTACTCGTCCATCCTGTTCCTGCCGTTGCACTCCAGTCAGCACAGCACATACCGTACAACGAAGGCCCGTACATGCCACCGCCTTTGCCCTTCGTCCCTGGCACTCCTGTCACCCGTCGTTCGGTGCCACCAGTTCAGTACATCGACGATCGGCGCAGGTCTCCTCGGAAGTCTGATGTTTGGCGCACACCTGATCGCCGGCCTCTGTGCTTTCACTGTGGAGAAGCTGATCACCTGTACCGTCAGTGCCCATATCGCCGTCTTGGGCTTCGCGGCTTCTCTGCGTACTCACCGCCACCCCGTTACGGCTAGAGACCGCGCGAAATCGAAAATTACCTCGCCCAGCAGCATGCACCACCGTCTGCCGGGCGCCAGTCGCGCTCGCCATCACCGAGGCGATTTTCATCAACGCCCCAGCGGTATTCTACCACACGATCTCCCAGCCTCCGCCGGGAAAACTAGCCCAAGCGACCTCTGGGGGCGGGGTCGCTGAACGTCGAAGCACTGAAGACCTCCTATTAATGCAGAACCGTACAGAAACCGGTCCGACATCACATACTGCTGCAAAAGATGGCCGGCTTTCACTCGACATAGCAGTGACAATTGATGGTTGTGCAGGTAATGCGTTGGTGGACACCGGCGCCGACTATTCCATACTGAGCAGGAAACTGAGAACGCAGCTGAAGAAAGTCATCACGCCGTGGCACAACTCGCAGATTCGGACAGCTGGTGGCCACGTCGTTACTCCAGTGGGTGCCTGCACAACTAGAGTACAGATCCAAGGGTATACGTTCGTAGCAAGCTGCCTCGTTCTACGCGAATGTTCCCGTGACGTCATCCTGGGAGTTGACTTTCTACAGGAAATTGGAGCTATGATTGATCTGCAAGAGCGCCACGTCACGTTCTCAGCCCAGCGAGCAATCAACGTGCCGGATGACGGAAGGCGTGTCGACGTACTCCGTATTTCTGAACAGAGCGTGACGCTTCCTACACGAGCAAGTGTTCTAGTCGACGTAACATGCTGTGGTTTGGGCGATGGCGATGTGGTGGCCGAGACATATTTAGAACACCTCCTGCAGCAAGGCATTTGTGTAGCTAGAAGTGTAATACACCTTCGTGATGGCAGATCTGAATTGCTCGTAACCAACTTTAGCAACGAGCATCGACATCTGTTCCGTGGCACTTCGATAGCGTTTGCCCACGAAGTAGCAAACGTCGCCAACTGTCTCACGTCAGAACTAGTGGACAGCACCGACACGTCAATGAGTAATAATGACATCAATCCTTATCTGACCACCGATAACCAGACTGCGCTACGAGCGCTCTTGTTCGAGTTCAGGTCTTGCTTCGTAAGTTGCTCAAAGATCCGCCAGACGTCTATCATTCAACAAAGGATCATCACGTACGAGGACGCACGCCCGATACACCAGAACCCCTACCGCGTGTCGGCTAAAGAATGTGAAGCGATACGTACGCAAGTCAGCGAGATGCTTGGCGATGGCGTTATTGAACCATCTAACAGCCCGTGGTCATCTCCAGTCGTACTTGTCAAAAAGAAGGACGGGTCGCTACGCTTCTGCGTCGACTACCGAAAGCTTAACAGCGTGACGAAAAAGGATGTGTATCCGCTGCCACGTATCGACGATTCGCTGGATAGACTTGGTCGTGCCCATTATTCCACTTCTCTCGATCTCAAAAGTGGGTATTGGCAAATCGAGGTAGATCAGCGAGACCGTGAGAAGACAGCTTTCGTGACTCAAGACGGCTTATACCAATTTCGAGTGCTCCCTTTTGGCTTGTGTTCAGCGCCGGCAACTTTCCAGCGAATGATGGACACTGTCCTCACAGGGCTCAAGTGGCAGACTTGTCTTGTCTACCTTGATGATGTGGTGGTCTTCTCTACCACGTTCGAGCAGCACCTTCACTGCCTGCGCAGCGTGCTGGAGGCTATCCAATCAGCGGACCTCACACTAAAGCCACAGAAGTGCCACTTCGGCTATAAAAAACTAAAATTTCTTGGACATGTAGTTACCGCCGAAGGAATCCGGCCCAATCCGGACAAGCTTGCCGCTGTTGCCGAATTACCAGCTCCTGTCGATAAGCAAGCCGTCCAGCGCTTCCTTGGTTTGTGCGCCTACTATCGCCGGTTCATTCATGGCTTTTCACAGATAGCAGAACCTCTGACTCGTCTCACATGGGACGACACGCCGTTTGCCTGGGAAAACGAGCAACAAGCAGCTTTTGATGAGCTGCGATAGCGCATGCAATCAGCGCCCGTCCTCGCTCATTTTGATGATGATGCTGACACGGAGGTCCATACCGACGCTAGTAATATTGGGCCCGGTGCAGTGCTCGTTCAGTGTCAAGAGTACGCCGAAAGAGTCATAGCCTACGCCAGCCGCTCTCTATCCCGTGCCGAGGCGAATTACTCCACTACGGAGAAAGAGTGCCTAGCAGTCGTGTGGGCAATCACAAAGTTTCGCCCGTACCTTCATGGTCGTCTTTTCAAGATAGTGACGGACCATCACGCGCTCTGTTGGTTGGCAAGCCTGCGTGACCCTTCAGGACGGCTAGCACGGTGGAGCTAGCGGCTGCAGGAATTTGATGTCACCATCATTCAAAAGTCCGGCCGTAAGCATGAAGACGCTGAGACACTGTCACTCGCACCCCATCATGTCGTCAGTCAGAAAGCAGAGGAAGACGAAGGCTTCCTGGGCGCCGTTAACGCATCAGACTTGAGCAAACGGCAGCGAGATGACGCAGAGATTCGTCAAATCATTGATCATTTAGAGGGCCAAGGCGCTATCCTACCACGTCATTTATCCCGCTCGTTGACGTCGTTCTGCCTGCGAGACGGTGTGCTGTGCAAGAAGAACGCTCGTTCGAACAGCCGTGCTTACCTCCTGGTGGTTCCTCAAGACATGCGAGACGACGTCCTCTTCGCTTGCCATGACGAACCCACATCCGGTCATTTGGGCTACTCAAGGACACTTGCCAGAGTGAGCGAGAGGTACCATTAGCCAGGACTTTCAGCAAGCATCAAGAAGTACGCTGCCGGGAATGTCAGCGCCGAAAGCAACCATCTGTTAAACCAGCCGGTTTGCCTCAGCCCATCGAAACATCCTGCATGCCGTTCGACCAATTCGGCATGGACATTCTCGGGCCATTTCCCCTGTTTGCGGACAGCAACAAATGGGTGATCGTCGCGACCAACTATTTGACACGCTACGCTGAGACGCAGGCGATCCCACGAGCCACGGCTTCTGAGGTAGCACAATTTTTCATGCGCCACATCGTGTTACGACACGGTGCTCCTTCCAGTGTAATAACGGACAGAGGGACGGCATTCACGGCGCAGCTTACGGACGAAGTTTTCAAACTGAGCAACACGAGACACCGAAGGACCACTGCGTACCATCCGCAAACCAACGGACTTACCGAGCGACTGAATAAGACCCTCGCAGACATGATCTCAATGTACATCGACTTACAGCACAGAACATGGGACCGGATCTTACCTTACGTGACCTTCGCGTATAATACCGCCGTGCAAGAGACCACGCGATTCACGCCATTTCGGCTTCTCTACGGCCGCGAAGTGCAGACCATGCTAGACTCTATGCTACCGTGTCAAGACGAAGATGAGTTGGCAACTGCCGCTGAAGAATTTGCAGAGCATGCTGAGGAAGCCCGGCAACTCGCGCGACTGCACATCGGCCAGCAACAGCAGGCAGACGCACGACACTATAAAACCCAACACAGAGAAGTGTTTTACAACCCCGGACAATAAGTTCGGGTGCGGACGCCCGTCCGCCGCCGTGGCCTTAGTGAAAAGTTACTGAGCCGGTACTTTGGCCCATATAAAGTGGTACGCCGCGTCAGTGACGTGAACTACGAAGTGGTTCCGGACTCAACACCCTATGCACGGAGCAGGACACAACTGAGGCCGGACGTCGTTCATGTGTTGCGCATGAAACCATTTATTGCGCGTTGCTCGTAACGTTTCCTTTACCGTACATCATTCTTTGTGTTTTTTGTTTATTTTTGTGAACTTGCTTTCTCGTTCACTGACGTTTCTTATATTGGCACGCTCTTCAATTTTTACTTTCACTTTATCCGAATTTCCAATTTCTTTTTCACGTGCCTATGTAGTAGCATTGCGGTGATGCATTGTACTTTTCTTTCCTCTTTTTGGGACATGTTTTTTTTTCTTTCGGAAGGGGGGATAATGCCACCAGCACGTAGTGGGTCGACAGCAAGAGCGGCTCTCAATCTGGAGGACAAAGAAGATCGCGTGCCTTCTTCTCTGCTCGAGACTTTTAAATCATTAATCCCAGCGAACATTCGTCTAGTGCGAATGATATGGGTGCCAGGCCATCGTAGTATATTTATAAACGAGATGGCTGACAAACTTGTGCGAACATCTCTTGATCTTCCGATTGTGCCAATCATGTCTCCTACAGCTTATGTAACAGCTGCGAGGTTTAGAAAACTTTCCCTTCTTGAAGACTCATCAAAAACTATGATACCGAATCCAGATTTCTCGCACCTGCACTTCACATGGAATAATCAATGGTGTCCCACGCGTAAATTGGAAGTCTTGGTAACAAAATTACGTTGCCGTGTACCACCTCTTAGTTTCTACTTAAACAGGTCTGGTCTGGTGCCATCCCCTCTGTGCTCAAGCTGTAACGAACCTGAACATATCGACCATTTTCTTATCACATGTCACCGATTCAAAAATCAAAGAAAAAACTGCTTCAAATTTTTATTCAGAAAATTAGGAATATTACTTAATACTCCCAATATTTTGTCTTTTGGGGCCATTTCATTGGGACATAGCGACAGGAACATCTGCGGGGCTCTCTGCGAGTTTATATATAACACAAGAAGATTACCTTGCTGAGTCAGCCATCAGCTCTCGAATTTTACTAGTCACACTACCACTTATTATTTAGCTGATACACTGCAATGATTCAACTTTCAGGAGAATTTCATATAACGATTCCACCCCAGATTTTCAACAAATTCTATTATTTCTCTCCCCCCCCCTTTTTTTCTTTTTTTTAACATTGCGCCAAATTAATTTCGCAGTCAAAACACAGTAATCATATTCCCCTAATCTAGAAAATCTATAAGTATTTACTTGCATTAACCACCGGCTTCTTGGCCAATCCCCCTTAGTAGGTGAGAGCCACAAAAGAAAGGAACAAGCAAGCAAGCAAGCAAGAGCCAGCCACGACTGACGCATCGTCCCAGAGACTGCTACACGGTGGTTTAATAAATCCCACAGTACTTGTGACTCATCGGGACAATATAGACGGCCCATTTCGGCTGCTTGCTATACTCCAACACCTCCGCTCAGCTGTACTCCACAAACTTCACGACGCTCCTACTGTCGGTCAGCTCTGCGTGTCGCCCACATACGACCGGGTTCTCTGTTGCTTCTTTTCCAGTTCGCGCGCACTCTGTCAGAGGGTGCGTCGTGGCGTGTGAGGAATGTTAGCGCCGCAAAACACCGTCGACGCTTCGCGCTTGGTGCCTCCAACCAGTCGACATTCTTTCTGAACCTTTCTTTCGCGTCGACTCGGACTTAGTTGGCCCTTTTCACTTGTCTTCTGCTAGCAATAGGTGGAGAGGTGTGGCCACTGATACGCCACATGCTACGCCATCACATGCGCCCTTCACACAAGTAGCGCCACTGACGTCACCGATTTTCGTCTACACGACGTATTCTTGAAAAAGGGTGCTCTACGCAAGCTGCTCATGAACCGAGGCTACACATTTCTATCAAGATTGATAGCGGACATCCTATGCTCATGTGGAACGTGCCACAATGTCACTACGTCATACTATCCGCAAAAAATGACCTCATGGAGCATCTGAATTGAACCCTAACTGGCATTCTTTCAAAGCACGTGCCATCAGACCACTATTACTGGTTTCTCGCTCTACCACACATGACATTTGCGTACAAATTATCGCAAAATGACACAGCTGGTTACTCACCTTTTCCTGTATTTCGGCCGCGAACCCACATTGCCCCTCGATACAGTCAATCTGTTGCCAGCAACTCCGACCACAGACTATGCCCTGGATCAGCCGGGCCACCCACGCACGAGAAGCCGCTCGTGCTCGCTTTCTGACCTCCGAAGAAAACTACTGGCGTCGGTATGATAAACAACACCGTGATGTGCACATTTCACCCGGCTCATTGGATCTGCTATGGTCTCTGAGCAGGCACGTTGGGCAGTCTGACCAACTCCTCTCTTCGTACACAGGGCCATACAGAGTACTTCGAGCAGTGACTCCAGTCACTTGTTAAATTGTTCCTGCTGCCTCGTCGTCTTCATTCACCCCTCGGGCAAGAGACATCGTACATGTCACACGCCTGAAGCAGTACCACTCACCCATTGATGTTGACGTTAAAATGCGCCGAGGCGACGCCTTCGTCGACGGGGATTCTGCTACATATAGGCTGTCGCAATGCATATTGTCAATGCGCGTGTGAGCCCGACAAAGAGAGTAAAGCTCGCTTGCAGCCCGAGCTCGGAGCCAGACTGGCCAGCGCTGCCACCACTCTTGCAAATATATTTTCTAAATATATTTGCAATATCTTTACTCGCTACTCACGTAACAATAATAATGACCTACCCCTTTGTGCCTCCTGCAATATTCGCGTATTTGCTGACAATTGGTTGTTTATTCATGATAAAACAAGCGCTAAAAATGCACACACTCAGAGAGGACACAGACAAGCACTTCTTGGCGCAGCGCTTGTCTGTGTTCTCTTTGAGTGTGTGTGTTTTTAGCGCTTGTTTCATCATGAACATTTACCAACACGCCCGACTGGCAGTAATCCTAAGTGATGTTTATTGTCCTGTATATACTGCAAATGAGAAATTTATTCTTCAGACTGACCTTAATTTTATTCAAAACCGGTGCGATTACTGGCTAGTGTTAATGAACACCTTAAAGTGCAAGGTTATGTCTCATCAAAGAGCGAGGGTATGTGCGCTCGGCGACTGTGCCGCTAGACTGTCCACGAATTCAATGCTATTCGCCATGCAAATGTTCGCCGAGACAATAATTCAGATGCTTCTTCGTGGCTCGGATGGCATAGCTTCAACATGCATGCCTATTCCATCTACTTCTTGGCATCACACAAGTGATAGTCTCGCAGCGATCACAACGCATCTTAGAGGCAGTTATCGACAATTCGACTGGGAATACAGTATCAGCCTCGCCACCCCTGTTCCTCGTTGCAGCTTGGCAAGCACCATCAGCATCGACACCCGTCATCAGCGCAGCTATAAAACCACCGGATCTGCATCGCTCGTTTCGTGGGCTCGTTGACTATGCTGTTATGTTGACTATGTATTCTATGTTGACTAAAATGTCCACTAATTCATTGCTATTTGCCATGCAGGTTAGCTCATCTCATAGGTTATTCACCTAAAGTACGAGCAACTACTTCTTGGTACAGCTGCCGAGCACCTGGTGCTTTTTTTTCATTGGTTGGTAAGCGTATTGCTAACATGTGTTTTTTGTTGCTGCTCTCGCATGATCTTGAGCGAAATCCGGGACCTGACTCAGGAGCGGTTCTACCAGAACTGCGAAATATATCTAGTGGGCTATCTAAACTTCTACTCTAACGACAAGACCTAAAGAGTCAGCTTCTTGCAACCGATAACACCCTAAGTGAATTCAGCAGGTGCCTAACAAATTTAGAATCCAACTTTGAGCTAAGTGAGCCCTTGAAACAGCAGCTCGGAACAGTGCAAACCGACACCTCTGAAATGGCTCGTTGAGCTTGCATTCTTGAAACCTGCCTTGTTGAAGCAAAGAACCACTCTTGTCGTGATAATTTGATACTTTATAGCATTAGTGGGACTAACAAATCCAAATAATTTGTACATTCCGAAGACTTGGTAATTCTGCATTGTTCTGAGCAATTGAATTTTTCCTTGGAGTCAAAGGAAACTGAGCGAACACGTCGCCTTAGTTGATACCGTTCTATTCGTAACTGGCCCATTATTTTGAAGCTTTCGTTTTTCAAAACCAACCAAGTCATCTTGTGAAACGACTGTAAGTATAAAAACACTCCGGACAGTGTGGGCGAAGATTTTTCTAAAAAAGGGCAGAACACACGGAAACACCTTGTATATTTTGTGAAACGCGCAGCTTTTTTTAACTTTACTACAAAAAATAGATGAGGTAAATGCACTCTAGTTTTGATGAAACATGACAATCAGTTAAAGAATTAAAGCTATTCCACGGCCAACGCCAACCATCGCCATGTGTGCCGCCTGCCCCTTGAAAGCCTGTTTCGTTCTTAGTCATTTTGACCAATATTATTCTTATCCGAACTTTAACAAGTAGCTGAAGGGGATTTTTTTATTCTTAAGAAACCTTGCTGACTAATGAAATTTCTCACAAAGAAGTCTTCAATGAGCTAAATAACTTTTATTTTTTTCGCAAGAAGAAACAGAGTGTTCAAGGTGATGGTGTCTCTTGCGCTGAAAAACAGCTGAAACGCTGCGCTGTTCACGTGAACACGAACCTAGAAATTTTATGGCCTATATGTTTAGCTAATCCACAACTACAACTTGTCGGTGTCTGCTATTGTCGCCCCAAAAGTAAGGCCGACTTTCCTGGGGAAATCAATATTATGTGGGCCGTTTTAACAAAAGGATTTTCGAACGCATGCGTCTTGGATTCGAGGACTTCATTTGCTCACACATTGAGTGGACTGACTATTCTAGTTCAGACGTCGGTAATGCAGGAGTCAAAGTTTTTTTAGATGTCTGCCTTAATTTCAACCTCTCACAGATGGTGAAGAAGCTCGCGCGTGTAACTGGTGATACCAAAAACGTACTTGACCTGATACTAACCACCCATTCAGATAGCATGTCCTCCATTAGCTATTTTAAATAAATTAGCAACCACAAATAGTTCACGCAGTTTTCTTTTTCTTGCCAGTAAACAAATTTTACGCAACGAAAAACAATTCACCTGTGTATCAAAAGAAGTTACACCGCAATTAGTAGCAAATTCGAAGCATTCTACCAATCATTTCAGTACATGAAAGCTATTAAATCACGGTGGTAGTATCGCGTGTCGAAATAAACAGGTTAATGCATCTTGATCCGCCGGTGTTATTATCAGCCGCTGTTTCCACATCTATCATTGCAATACACTACATCTTTCGACAGTCATTGTTGTCTGGAAAACTACCAGACTACTGAAAATTTGCCAAAGAAGCGCCTCTCTTTAATTACGGAGATAATATTTTACCTAAAATTATCGCCCTATATCACTCACTTGCATCTTTTGTAAGCTACTCGAACACATATTCGCCCCCCTCTCCATCTACTGTCAACTCGAGACTGACAAAGTCTTCTTCCTAAACCAGCACGGTTCAGAAAGGGCATGTCATGTGAAACATAGTCATTAAAATTTACCACAGATACTCATCAGTACATTAATAGTAGCCTACAGACAGATTGCATATTTCTTGATTTCGACAAAGCATTTGATCGTGTCACTCATCGCTGCGTTGTTTCAAAATTATCTGCCCTCTGATTAGACTCCTTCACTTTATCATGGTGACCAATGTTTTTTATCACTCTGCAAGCACTTCATAACCGTTGATAATTTTACCTCTTCATCTACTTATGTTTCCTACGGCGTCCCACAAGGGAGCAATTTAGGCCCATTACTTTTCCTGATCTACATCAATAATCATGAAATATGAGAGTCTTCGCCGATGACTGCATGCTCTACAGACCCATAAGCTGTCCTACCAACCACCAGATCGTTAAAGATGATCTGAACTCCGTCTCTAGCTTGTGTAACTCTTGGATTATTATGTTAAATAATAATTACTACTAAGCTGTTTGTTTTGGACGAAACCATATCATCTCTTACTTTTTATACTACATACCAGATGACATACTCTCCCGGGCATCATCCTACAAATATCTGGCCGTCCACCTTACAACAGCACAATACTGCCTTGAGCCCGTCACTTCTGTTTGCGCTAACATCACCAAAACATTAGAGATTCACGATGAAAACTCCGTCATTGTTCATCTCAGGTTCGCAAACTGTCTTACCTTACTTTCGTCCGCCCACAGCTTGAATATACCTCATCTGTTTGGTTCCCTTCCGCTCAGTATCAAATAAACATGCTGTAAGGACTTCAGAACAGAGCCACTCGTTACATTTGCAGAAACTACGACATTTATTTCATTGTGACCCAGCTTAAATTTGACTATTCCCTCCAAGCGTTGCCTATTTGCCGTCACGTGTTCTTGTTATGGCTACTTTATGAATACGTGTACAGAAACAAA
Organism: Rhipicephalus microplus; assembly: GCF_043290135.1. Classification (NCBI taxonomy): domain Eukaryota; kingdom Metazoa; phylum Arthropoda; class Arachnida; order Ixodida; family Ixodidae; genus Rhipicephalus; species Rhipicephalus microplus. The sequence continues at coordinate 193,677,531 of NC_134704.1, read as the reverse complement.
ACATCGTCATTGCGCCTTCAACGCCCCCTCTACCCGTCAGAAACTTTCATTGCATGCTCTTTTGTTGAAGTTAGCGTGACTTTATTCGTTTTGAAAAAGATGTATAAACATGAGCTTTCGTAGTTGTGTACAAAGGGGTCATGCCACCGAATTTGTGGCATGCCTGTTCTTTGCTGTAAGCGTTTTCTTGAGTTCCAGGAAGCATGATACAAACACCAAATTTGTGTAATTTCACTTAATATTTTAATAATGCTCTACTTTCGTGGACCATTTTCGGTTTCGGTTTCACGGCGCCGAATGGGGCACTGATGTCGATGCATAGGTGGCGTGGCCACGTGGGCACACAAGGCTGTGGCGCACATCAGGTTGAGTTTCGTCTGCTTTCTAACACACGCGCCACACCAAGCGCCAGCCAAACAAACGCGCTGACAGTCGCCATGGCCAGCTGCAGTAGCATCGAGGCAGTGGCAAGGTAAAAGGCAGCAAAAAGTAAACAAAGCGTTTATATTTACAACGTACGTATTTAATGTGAAGGAAGAAGTCGCCCTACGCTCGAAGCACAGGCTTTTTATAGGCGCTGATGAAGGATCAGACAGCCCCGCTGTTGGACGCACGCAGCGTCTTTGAACGACGTGTCGAGTGTCTTTTCGAAATCACTCAGAGTCCTTGACAGACCCACATAATGTCTCTGCAAGGGACGCCAGCCTACTCGTCATAGCAGGCATGCTAGCTCTCTCCTTGTTCACAAAATACGTTTCGGAGGTGGCAGAGGTCACTCTCGTCACTACAGATCTGGTGTGACGTCAAGACAACTGCCATTGCTTTTTCTATTCTTAAATGTTAGTGTTGCTGCGCCAGCGATTTGCCTTGATCGCGAGAGTGAGCATTCAGCTACACTTTTATAAGTGAAATAAAGTATACTCTACGTGTTTGTTGCGTCCGACTCTTCGTGTGGAGAGTCCTTGCATGAAGAGAAAACCCACAACAGGCTTGGAATAGCCTCAAAGTTTGGTGTCACCACCCCTTTAAAATAGTTTGTGTATTTGTTCGCGAAAGTCAAAAAATGCAGCAGAGCAGGTGTGCGACACTCCACCTCTCCGTCATTGTTAATTATTTAGTGTGCTTCAAATTTTTGACATAAAACCTATTGCGGATCTTTTCAGTCATCAGGAAACAATATATAAAATTAAGAAAGAAATGTAAGAGGTAGACTAGCCACGCTTCGTTCAATCTTTGTTCGACCCAGGTGCTCAGCCTATAGAGGGAGGGGGTGTTCAACCCACTCTCCGCAATTTTCGGTTTTGTAATGTGGTATGTACACGTCCACATACGATGGCACGAAGGAGAGTAACTGTTGAAGTATTCCAGCCCTCTGACACACCTCTCGCATTGAGCAATTTTTTCTTGAAGGGAGGCTGTGGTGCTACTGAAGTGAATTATTGTCGATTCACTGCTCTGGCCTGCACTGTTTGCGCAGCTTGGCCAGCCAGACTTCGCCGTTGAACGTGACGTGCTTCGTTCACCGTTTGGCTCGCCCTATTTCCGTGTACGGCATCGATACAAGTTGTTCATCTTCCGCTCAGCCCAAATCATGGGTTCTACTGTGGCTGCCGCTGAGCTTGTGGTCAACGACATCGTCAACTTCGAAGGAAAACTCGCTGCGGTAAGTGCACTGTATGCGACGAAACAGAACAATCTCGAGCTGAGATGGTTTGGCTCTGCCGAGTATCGTAGTATTCTGCGAGTGCACATTAGAGATCTGCGTAAGGCGACGCTAGATGCTTTATTTATTTATTTCTTTATTTGTTTACAACATACCCAGCATCAAGTGACAGCCCAAATCAGAGCAAGATAAGAACACAAAAGCAACACAATAAAAAAGGACAAAGAAATCAACACTAAATTTGAGCAATGTAAATAAGTACACTCAGCCGGTGTATCTCAAGTTTTCTTCGTTCTCGTGCAGTGGTGCCACAGACCAAGCGTTTCTTCAATTCGCTGGGTCCAATCTACTCATTGTTTTTGGTTGTTTTTGTCCTGATTTTTTTCTTTGTAACCCCTAAAATGGCAAATTACACACACGTCTGTTAGCACCAGTCATGCCTACACAGTCCTTGTAAAGACGATTTCTTAGTGACACACTCTTTCGCTGTGCCAGTAGATGTATTCCATGAAATCTGTGTTAAAGAAGGTTATTACCAGAGGTTTTTCCGCCTTGTCAAGGACGCCTGAAATTTAGTTGCAGGGAAACTGAAGCACACTTTTTGTTAAATTGTTCAGGAAAACAGGAGTCCTCCGAAGGAGCGGGAACCTCTTGCCGGCATTATTCTTGCAGGTCGCAAGGCAGCAGCAGTTTTTTGTTGTACAGGTAGCTTTTATTTTACGGCTTCACTACAATTAAGCGAAAAAATTCAGAAATATTCGAGAAACTCCACCACTCTTCAATGCCCATGCACCTTTGTCGGTTTAGATTTCTCCATTTAAGATGTGTCTATACGCATTCAGGATGTCGGTTCCTTGAAAGTAAACATCGTCTACCTTGCGCGTCTTTCCAAGACTTTATTATGGATCTTTTCCGCTTCTGCAGCAACAGCGTGGGTCGGACGGCGGGAAGAAGTGGCGTTTTAAGTGGCTTTTTCTCTACCCGCTGATTGGCTTGGTTACAAAACACATCGTTATGATGTCCAGAGGGTCTGAGCTATGTCGCACGGGATAGCAGCAACAATTGAATTAACCTCGGGAGACTTACACACGTGCTAGATGCGTCCACACGTGGTCAATGCTTAGATCGTGTCCATGATGTCAACGATCGGAGAGTTTCCTACCTCGTGGATGTCTGAGTATCTTGGTGACTGTAGGCGTCGAATTGTCTTCATAAGACCATAGAAGCATGCCATGTGACAAGACATGCACACAGAAGAAAAGAATGTGACCGAACACCTGCATGAAATGCACGAAACTGCATTGGCAGTGAAGCCAAAGAAAAGCAGCTGGTTACTTGGCGCAAACTTACTTTGCAGCGCTCTTACACCCTAGTAATATCGCACCAGTCTCAAAACGAGAAGTTTGAAAACTGAAAAAGTATCTATAAATGTTGCCACAATGAAGATCCGCATCCGATTGAGAGGAGCTAAGCGTCACTCCTCGCTCTCCCAGCGCGGCACACAGCGAAGGAGGGGAGTAATGTTGGGACATGAGAATGGCAGAAAAGTTGGCAAAGCCCCCGCAAATGTTGTGGGCTAGCCTCAATTCCTACGTCCCCCTATCCTGAATTTTCCCTTGAGCGGTCTGCAAAGGCACAGGGCTGCAAAGTCCATCCCTGTAACTGCTGCTAAAGTGAAGGCAAAGGAAAAAAACATTATTACCGAAATAAACACCTGATAATAACATCTTTGCGAAAAAGAGCACAGCAAAGTAGGAGTACACTGTTCGTGGTGCTGAAGCGGTATAGCGTCCACCGCGCGGAGGGGGCGGCAGAGCGTGACAATGTCCGCTGGGTGTGATGCCCGCGTGCGAGGTCAGAGGCACGGAAGGGGGTTCTCTGATGGCTCGGTGGTGCTCTTGATGATTGGTCTGCAAGTTCGACGATCGCCATTTTGGTTGTGGTTTGGAGGCCCCGCATTTCTCGATGAAGACGGGGGAACCTCACTGGGAAGGCCGGTCCCTTCGGGGATCAGTGAGGTCAATCTGGAATCGACTGCAAGGCACCCTGGCTTTGGCCAGCAGCATATCTGCTGTCACCTGTCCTCGCGCAGGAGCCATGGTGGAAAATGGCAGCAGGGCTCCTCGGTGACGGCTGAGAGCGGAGCACGGCAAGACTGTCTGGTGGCACTGGCTCAGGGCCCGAGAACCTCTAGTGTCAATGTCGATAAGATGAAACCACGACGCGCTCTCTTCACGGGCACGCACTGAAGCGCCACACACGTACACACGCACAGAAGCACGCATGCACACACACACACACACACACCGCGAACGGCTGCGCGAGCAAAGGCGCAAAGCATCCTTGGTCCCACTCTACACGCTTAAGCACCCACTTCACCAGTAGACGAAATAAACCCGAAAAAGGTAAAACAGCGCAAAATGACACTCTATACCTGGTCAAAAGAAAATAAAAACGTAAAAAGCAAAAACACATATTATTGGATTTAATAAACATAAAACGTAAAATACACACGAACACGGAAGAGAAGAAACACTGGCAGCCAACTGGGCGGGGTGAACTTCTGTACGAAAACAGGCCGTAGAGAATCTAACCGATATTGAGGCTAGACAGTAAACTGAAGACCTTCGGTTGCGGAGAAGTCTGCCGTCCGATGCGAAGTAACAAAGGTGACTGCTTCATGAGATTATAGCGGTGAGATGTAACGGGGCACACCCCGGGTGTGCCCCGTTGCTTGCACAATTTTCCGCAAAGCGCTGGCGCGAGCTCGTGAGACCGTGATACAAAAGGATTCGCGTCTGCGATATGAGCACGGCTGAGTTTTCTCGAATGGCGATCTTTCTGCAAGTACGCGAGTGGAGTGCCAGCTTTCTCCACTCGGTACCGAGCAAGCCACTTAGGAGCGAGTGAGGTTGAGAACCTCTTACTGGCATCGCTAAGAGCATGGTTACGCTTCAGGACAAAATCACCGACCTAAAAAACTAGGTCGCGATGCTTGCGGTCATATTGGGCCTTCTGCTGAGCCCTGGATGACGCTAAACTTTGCATTGCTTTGCAGAGAACTCGACAAAGCCTGTCCCAAAGTGTCGACGCGTACGCAGAGCAGTCTGGGGACGTCTCCTCGTCCTCGAGCTGGCAATGAATGATGCTGGTCACTGGATTTTCCAACTCCCTTCCAAAATTTAGGAAGGCGGGCGAGAAACCAGTTGAGCAACTCTCGGATGTTCTAATAGCGAACACAAGCTCACTCAAATGGTCTGCCCAGTCCCTTCGACTTTCAGCAAAGGCCGGCAATATCGGTTTGAGCGTGTGATTAACGCACTCCGTGCAATTGTACTGGGGATGGTAGGCTGAAGTGGTGCAGTGATCGATTTCGAGGCAACGGCATGTGACGCCAAACACGCGAGCTGTGAAATGCAAAGCATCGTCCGTGATGAGCCTTTCCGGTAAGCCGAACCGGCAAAACACTTCCTGCAGCTTTTCAAGCACCGCTCGCGCTGTCTCCTTCCGAAGAGGAAACAATTTCATTCGTTTCATAAAGCTTCCAACGACTACCATCAGGTGAATGAACCCCTGCTTACTTCTGAAAAATTGTCCTATTAGATCCCAGGTGGCCGTTTGCCACGGACGCTCACTGACAATTGGTTTCATTAGACCGGGCGGTTTGCCACCCCTTGATTTCACCGTTTGAGAGACGTGACAAGAACCGCAATAGCGATAAATGTCACGCTCCATGCCAGGTCATGTGACAACACGGCTCAGTTTTGCAAAAACTTTCCAGCCACTCAGGTGACCGGCCATTGGTTCGTCGTGAGATTATCACAACAGCGTGGCTCAAACTTTTGCGTATACCCACATTAAATAGGTCGATGGACCAGTCGTCAGTTGCTGTATATACTTTGGCAGGAGCCCGTCATAGTACAGCAAACACGAATCCGCCGGTAACTGAGCGAAACACGCTGGTTCGAGCCTCCTATTCGCACCCGCTGATCGGCAAGCAGCGTCACGGCGCTCCATCTCCCTTAGACCGTCGCAAATTTCGCGACAAAATGGATCCCTTTGCTGGGCCTTCAGGAGCTCTTCTCTGCTGAAAGCTGTTCTCAACCTCCAGAAAAAGTGGAGTCCGGTATCGCGCCCACTCAGGACCGCAGCAACTACAGCTTGCGTCAACGTCATGGGTTCGCTCTTGGCATCGTGGCCTTCGGAAAACTTCCCCGCTCGGCTGCTTCGCAGTGCGCCGCTTACCTGGTTAGCAGCCAGGTTTTGTCCGCATGGTGACTCCCCCTTCTTGCCGAATGGCAGCGAAGCTGTCGTATCACCCCCGACGTTTGCATGTGCAAAAACACCACTAGCGGCTGTCGCGCCAAGATCAAGTTCCTCGACAGACTAGGGGGCACGAGATAGAGCGTCAGCTTCACGTCGGTGCTCCTCTTTTAAAACTGCACTGAAAAGTCTTAGTGCTGTATCAGGAGAGCCCAGCGTGCCAGCCTGCCGGCAGGCTCACGGAGCCACCTTAGCCAGCCGAGTGCACTGTGATTCGTTTGCACCACGAATGTCTCCCATTAAGATAGACGTCAAACTTCCACACTGCAAACATGATGGCAAGGCACTCCTTTTTGGTCACGGAATAACTTTTCTCCGCAGGAACCAAGGAGAGGCTGGCAAAAGCCAACGGCTGCTACACGCCATGGTATTCCTGTAGCAGAACAGCTCCTAAACCCCAATCGCTGGGATAAATTTGGACAACGAATGGACTGGTCATGTCGGAGAGCTTGAGCTGCGTTTTCTACGCTATGGCACTAGACAGTAGGCAAAACGCCTCCTGCTGCTAAGCTCCCCGTGGCCACTGAGCAGACATATCCAAGAGCTTGCTCAAGGGTGCCTGCAGTAGGGCACATGACGAAACGAAGAACCGGTCCAAAGGGCATACAAGTAATCTCGAACAAAGGACATACAAGACCAAAGGGCATACAAAGACCAAAGGGCATACAAGTAATCTTGAAGAACCCTCTGTGAGTCATGAACGCAGTCTTAAACTGGTCACGGTTGCCCATCCGGACCTGTAGGTAACCTTTAGAGGCGTCAAGCGTGGTAAAGTACCGTGCATCACCCAGGCTTCCTACGATGGAGTTTATCGTGGGGAGCTGATAAGCATCCTTGTGAGTCACTCCACTCAGACGGTGATAATATACGCAAAGGCGATGACTGCCATCTTAGGCACCAACACAATTGGTGATGCCCAGGAGCTAGACGAGTGGCGAATAATACCAGCCGCGAGCATGTCGTCAAGCAACCGATCGATAATATGCCTTTAGGCGAGGCTGGCGGGCCTGGGGTTACACTGCTAAAGAGAAGGCCGTCACCAGTTTCGATCACATGGCTCAATAAATCGGTGTAGCCCGGTTGATTGGTGAAGAGCTCGTCGTACTGACGTAACAGTGTCGACAGACGAGCCTCCTGTGCATCATCCAACTGAGTCGCACAGGCGACCAAAGGATGCCGTGCCTCTTCGTGTCATGTCGGTCGATCCACACAGGGGTTTCGAGCCGATGAGCGCGAAATGCCCGCGTACGACCACGCAGTTGGCGCGTGAGACAGTTCGTGCCACGCCTGTCGTTTCCGAAGGGGACTGTGAGAGAGCAACTGCGTTGAGCAGGGGCTTGGCCCCGAACTCTGCGCCGGGCACGTTTCCGACGCTTCTGCGGCAAAGGCAACAGTAAGCTCCGGCGGGCTGATGAACGGCCTAGCTGGCAAAATGGGCCATCACGAAGCCGCCATTTGCTCTGTCCACAACGATAACGGTTTTAAGGAGAAAGTCCTGACCGAGAATTACTGGTACATTGAGCCCTTAAAGATGAACAAGACAACCGCGTCTCATTCGACCTCCTTATCTGACATTCAACCTTGCAGCGCCTGCCGAATGGGCCACGCCTTTCGCAAGGGTGAATGTTGTTCGGCTGTCCTGCAAGCGCACCGAGTGCTTCTGCAAGTGGGACAACACCTGCTCGCCGAACAATGAGGTTGTAGCACCGGTGTCGAGCAATGCCGCAAATTCACGGCTGCCAATACTTACTCGAATGAACGGCGCGTGCGTATCAGCAGGAAAAGTACTTGTATTGCACACCGAGAGAAGAAGCAAAGTTTCGATTTCTCGTGCATTCATGAACGACCCACAAACCCGTTTCTCTGCCTCGCAGGAGGCCTGCATTCGGTGCACTCTCGTGCTCTGTGCATCATTGATGGCAGTGGTAAAAGTGCACTCCATCGCGGTCTGCTTTCGGAGACGGCGAAGCCTCTGGCTGTCGTGGTCGGCTCACTACGTTATCACAGGGTACCTTTCTGCGAGCATCACCTCCCACATTACCTTGATTCGGGAAGCGTACTTGTGTGGAGATTTCAGGTGGTACAGCACAGCCTTCCCACCTTTCATGCTTATAGGGGTCAAGAGCGCGATCGCTGAACTCCCACGCAGAGCCGGTTGCAGCCGCAAAGGCGGCGCCCAGGGGCTTTTGCCGTTGGTGAAGGGGTGCTGAAGGGTCATGGCCCCTCTCCAGCGCAGCGTGGCTCAAGGACATCGCTGACTGGCGGTGGCGGGCGATAGGCACATGCCGCGGGCAAAGTTGCTTTGAATGCGCTTCGCCTCGGCAGCCAACTCCTTCAAATCACCCAAGCGCCCACCACGCAAATATGCCGAAAAAGTCGTATGTGCCTGCCATATCACCCGTTCAACGCGCTCCTCGTTTGAGGCTCGGGACTCAGCGGTGGAAAAAGTTCATCCATCGCACGTATATACTCCTGTAAACACTCGTCAGGAGCTTCTGTATGGAGCTTGAGCTCTAGTCGCATCCTATTTTCGTAGTCAGCGGGCAAGAATTCGTGCAAAAAGCCCGTGGGAAACTCCTCGAGAGTTGCTGCACAGTGAACGGTAAGCTGATACCATCTCGCTTCAGTGTCAGTCAGTGCAGCTGGAAGAACATGTTCGAGCACCACCTAATCATGCAAACTCATTGCTCTCTGATCACCGTATAAGGTAATCTCGGGTGGTGAGCTGATCGCCATATTCGCTGTAAGGTGACACAAGCAACATAACAACGGGGTGACCGCTCCCGAGAGGGCTCGGATAGTCTGCAGGGCGTTCTGCAGCAACGTCTGCGTCGTCACACCAGCTTCGTAGGAAGCTGTTGGTGCGTTAGCGCCGCAGTCTAGCGAAGGTGAGCAGTTGCCAAGCTTGATCAGCGGGGCGGTTTCAAACAGACAACCGTCCTGCTCGCTGCTCCCAGAGCAAAATAGGCTCCTTGTGGGATTGGCGTATTGTCGAACATAATGCGGCCTGGGTGCAACTACCGTCGTCAATTCAGGCGCCTGCTTAGCGTGCGTTCGAAGTGTCGGTGACACGGCTGACGACGGGCAATAGTCGGCGAGGGCCAGAGCCTGCGCTTTGCCGATTCCGCAGGGAACCGACTGCAAGCGCTGTGCTGACGAACTGCCATGCATGCCAAATGGCGCATTAGCTGTCGGAGGCACATGTGCGTACCGTTCGGGTAGAGAAAGAGCCCCATTCCGAGCCATCTGCAAAGGGAGCAGATAGGCGCCTCGTGTTGTCACCGCAATAGGGTGTAGAGACACAAACGGGTGCCGAACAGTTCCCGTCAATAGGGGCAGTGGCCTCGTTGTGCAACGAGGCATCCCCTAAGAGGGACAGCGGACAAAGTCCCGCAAAACAGACATGTTGCGAATAGCCCAAATCTCCCGGCCAAACTGACTCGTTAAGAGCAGTCAAAAGCTTAGACCTTTTGATATTGTGTTGGGCGCCAGTGTAGTGCGCACGTATCCCGTAAGATTACTGCCACTCGCATGGGTCTGGTCTTAGCGAGCCGCAGGGCACGCGTTAACCATCGCCGCGGCGAGAAAATGGTACCGTTCAAGGTCGCAACACTTTATTAAAAGCGATAGTCTTTCTTGGGGATCTTCGACGCAAAAACTTTGGTCTGTCTGTCTGTCGGTCTGTTGGTACGTTTGTCTGTTGGTCCACCGTTACCGAGAACCAGGCAAGCACCAGCCGGTAACTCGAATGGCCGACCCCATTCGCAGCGCCCACCAATGTTGCTCAGGGATCAGCGTTCATACGTGTGCAATGGTCATTTAAAAAGCAATTATTGCGCATATCTGAGGCACCATAACAACACATATATGTTCTGCATGTTCGTCGTTTACTTGACAACTTATACATAAGTTTTTCTAAGGACCGTAGCGCTCATCATGCTGCGCTGACCATGCAACGTTTGCACGCAAAGGTGAGTGTTTCCAATGCTTTGCTAAGAAAGCATAGTGGTGGCACCTACCCGTCGCCTTGTGTTCCACACCTTATCACCTCTGAGGTGGGCGCGCACGCCCGTCTGAGAGACGGGTGCTTTGTTTTAAAAAAAGTAACTGGCAGATGGCGCTCAAGTCTCACGAGTGACGTAACTTGATGCCTTCGTTCGCCTCCGCTGCACACTCGATTCACTCTAACCCAGTGCTTCTAAAATATCATTCACCGATTTTCTTGCACAGAACATAAAATAAATGTTTCGTTCACTCTCTGCACACGCAAGACTATGGTCTTTCTACGACGTTTGCAGATTACATGCAGATACGGGGCCATTTTTTTGTCTGTGGCAACGCCAAAACGCAGTACAGCCCATTGCAAAGGCACCGCGGGAAAGCAAATGGGACACGCCACGGGCGAGGAGTATTACACCGGGGTTCTGCGAGCACGTCTTCCTAGTAAAAGTGATTCGCGGTGACATCGCGACAAAGGGAAGGTCCGGTTGCTCGAGCAAGGGCAAAGGCGCTCGCTTTGGCTTAGGAGATATACGGGTCGATGCAGTTTGACCATGAACTGCACTCTAAAAAAATGGGGAAGGGGCGAAAATGGAGAAATGAGCTCCGTTTCTCTTTCTGCGCAGCGACTTCCTCTCTTTCAGGCGCTTTACCTGTCACGCCCCCTTGCGGCAAGGACCAAAGGAGCAACGTTCCTCCTTCAGTGCTCAAGTTTCTCCTCACTCACGGGGCTTGCCCGGGCGCATGCGCACGCCGAGCCTAGCCGGCTGCGGCCAGTCGTGAGCGATTACTTTTACCTTAACTTGGTGCAATCAATGCAGGAGGGACGTTTTTTGTTTTGTTTTAGTGATGTAGAGTAACAGCCTCCTTTTTTTAATCGCCAAGCACTCGCACGATGTTTCGCACACTTACGTGTTTATCTAGTGTTGTTTCATACTACGAATTTTTCACGAATACAAGAATCTCTGCTTCCAAGGCAGTCTTGCTTTATCGTTTACCCTAGACTGTACACAAATAATCGATTTTTTCTGTGTCGACATACTTGGTAAGCATATGCATTTTAGCTTCGCGCGGCACCAACAGCACTCATGAATTCAACGAGGCGCATAAAAAAGCATCACACTTAAATTTTTCAACATTCAAGAAAACCTGATACTACTGTACAGTTCATGCGTGAAAGCAAAATCATATACAATTGATGGAGTTATAGGGGCCGCTACTGCCATATGGGTGTTCTTTTCAGTTTCTCCCCATTTGAATACGGCCGCCATGCGTGCAAGTGAAAGCTGCGTCCTCCAGCATAGTCACACGACACCTCCAGAGGTGAAAGCAAAAAAGGAAACAGGCTGCGGAGTTTCACAGAGCGTGTATTTTCCAGACTAGATTACAACCATGAGACACGTTTTAAACATCGTCATAACTACACTTTTGTGAATAGTAAACCAATGACTTCTATCAGTTAAACTAAATTCTCAATCACATGCTTTTTTTAATGCACATGCACGTGCCAGCACTGAGAGATAAGACGGAATTATGCACGCGTGCAGTATGCATTTCTCGTCCATGATTCTCTTTTGTCGTGAGAAACTCAACACAAAATACACTTCTAGTAACAGCTGTGCACAGCCGGTAAGTAATAACACTCACTCACCTTTGTGAAAAGAGTATTTCAAATCCAGAGTAACAGTAACCACTACAGCTACAGCGCTAACAACACAATTGTGGCACGCACTATGACTGCAAGTTGACAAGCGAGGCGAATCGCGAGAAGCATCTGAAGCAAAAACGTATGTAGGTACAGCATGCTATAACATAATAGTAAATTTGCGCATTGCAGCGCTAGTTCCTCCACTCAAGTAATCGAGCTGCCGCGACGCCAACAGCCACTGCCATCACTCACAAAAAAACACCGTTGGGTGCGAGGTCATCTCTTATTTCTCTCGCACAACCCGCGTTGTAACGTGCGTGTACATTTCTAAGACGGTCGTTACGGCATCAAAAACATTGTCCTGGAAGTTCTATCTGTGTACTGTATCTATGGCTAACAGTCACACTTGTAGTAAGCACGTAAATGGAATATAGGGAAGCGTTAACACGAAACAACTAAACGAGGTCAATGCCACCACAGAACACCTACCACGACGAAAGTAAAGTCTGGCCTGCATGATGCGCCCTATCCTCGTAACAAGTGGAAGAAAAAAAAAATTGACCTCCAATATTGCAAGCGCGCGGCAAGCGTTTGCGTTCTCGGAGGCTTCAAGAAAATAGAAATAACTGTGGCAGTGGTCGAGAGATGGCGCCGCGTTCGGAATGTCAATGGCATTCTATGCATGGCTTGGGGTAATCATTTTCGCAAAAACCTGATAAGCTCTAGTAAATATTCCGTTATTAATTTTGCAACTATAGATAAACTTCCATTTGTCTAAGCATCAGATACAACATTTTTACGTGTGCACATGTAGTGGTATGGCCCCAAAACGTAAAAAAAGTTGACAAAAACTTGCTTGTAACTTGTACCACTATGGTCAGACGAAATTCATTGCTATTTAAGCTTGTGCGCTTTCGTAGTAGGGTGTGAGTAAATAGGTCTAAGGGTGTGCCGTTGTGGAGAATTGGTGTTTGTACTCTTGTGCATTGAGATCACTCTATATGCGTACTATGTTGTAGTATGTGTCCTTTTGTGCATGTGTAGCTATATGCATTGCATTAGCATGTATCATGAGTCCATCGCATATATTTCCATAAATGGGCTGAGTCGCCAACTACCCAGAAGGGTAGTTGGCGACTACCCTTCTACCCAGAACTACCCAGAAGTCTTGGCGGGTTTGACAACGTACGTCGACGCAGGCAACCTTTTTTTTTTTAGTATCGTTCAGTCCCTCCAGATGGTGCCTGCTACCGCCCACCTCACGGCTGTGATGCTTTCACACTTCCAGCTATTTATATAACGTTGAACATCTATCTATCAAAACTGCAATACTGAGTCGGAATGGTTGCACTGCGATCTAGTTAGTCTGCGGTTTGAAGGCAGATCTCGTGACCTGCAGCCCCCGTAAACGTGTGGATAACGTCGCTACACTGTGTGAGTCTGCAATAAATAAATACAGGAAGCCTAGCTTACACTCTATGGGTTACGACTCTGCCGTATCCTTGTCTTTCAAAGTGAACGTTGCTTCGCTGGCCGAACAAAACCTACTTGCTTTGTCGTTTTTTTCTCGCAATGTTTTCATTCCCACAGGTTCGTCTGCTTGTTTTATAACCATTTCGTTGGATATCAAGCTCAGCGGGACTATTTTTTGTAACTGTTAGTGCCGTGTACTCCTTATCTATCGAGAATCGATGCATTTGCTAAGCCTACTCGCTTCGCTAACCTAGGGTAAGCCATCTTGATTTTCATCGGAACGAACATGTTGCTCCATGGCAAAAGGAGCAACGTTTCTCTAGTTAAAAACGAACATTGGGAACATCGTCGTTTCTCTCTAATTGGAGAGAATGTCACTCCATTTTTTTTCTAAGTGTAGGACACCGTACCGCTCTTCGGCCTAGCATACGCAAAGGGGCAACAAAAGATGAGCGTTCCCCTTGGACGCGAGGCATCGTAAGCGACGTCTGACGAGCCCCAAACAATGGTAGTCGATGGACAGAAAAGGGAATGCATGCTCGCACTCAGTTGCCCCGGAGAAATCTACATGCTCGCACTCAGTTGCCCTGGAGAAATCTGACTCACTCCCGACGCGCGCGCGAGAAACATTCCGAGACAGCACGCGAGGCGCCACAGTCGACATCCGCGACCGGGTGAGAGAGGTTAAGCGCCACTCCTCGCTCTCCCAGCGCGGCAGACAGCGGAAGAGGGGTGTCATGTTGGGACATGAGAACGGCAGAAAAAGCGCCAAAGCCCGCGCTTTTACCCACCAGTTCCCCGGTATATGTAAATAATTTTTTTCCAAATCCGTACAAAAACACCGTCCTGTTGGGAAGTAAGCTTCTACTCCCTGCAGATGGTGTTTACGAAAACCCCATTGGAGCATGCACTTGAAGAAAAGTAATTTACTCCCATCTCGGGTTATTTTATTTACAGTTTATGCCTTGTGATTTCATTATTTGAGAGCTCAATCAATGAAATCGTGTTGGTACAAAACAACACGGAAAAATAGCTCCATTCGCGGCGTGAATACTGCAACCATGGCTGATGTTTTGAACAGGCGATGTTGTTAAAGTCTAATGTCTAACGCCGAATTACAACTTCAGCCAAAGTGCAGGCGTGAAAAACGGGGCCTGTTGCCAGTTGCATGATTTCATCTGTTCAGTTGTGGATGGATTGTTGGAGCTCTACTACCCGGGCACTCCGCTCTGGTTCTTTTTTCTTCACTCTGACCGCTTCTGGTTGTCGACGTGGACGCTCTTGCCGTATGGTGAACTCTGCTCAGCCCTACAGGCACACATTTATTACCACACTGTACAAGATGATTTTCACTCGTTTCACCGATAAGTCATGTGGTGCACGTGGGTACCCATTTAGCTTCGGCACGTAAGCTTAGCGTTGCAAGAGGCAGTGATCGTGAAGCATCGTTGAGATTGATATACTTATTCGTTGACTGTTCGGACGCCGCGCGGTCACGTTTACTGATACGCATTGCATGATTGAAAACGTGAAAGGTAGTCTTGAGCCACCACTTCCTATTCTTTATAAAATACTCAGGTTTTTAATGACAGCTGCATATTCGTGTGTAGATTGGAGGCGTAATCAGTATTAGGCGACCAATTACCCCGCCTGATGACTTCAACAGTGCACCCTTCCCCAAAACCAGTGGCAGCTTCAATTTTATGAAAGAACAGCCGTACAGTGTACTAACCCGAAAGCCATAGACGCCTCACAAAAAGTGAAAAATTGATGACGGCGAAGTCCGGCGTCGTATCATGTCAGCTGCGTCAACGCGAGTAATGCAAAAAATCATCAATACAAGAAGGAGTCGTCAGGGCGTCTCAGATCCTAAAATTTCTTGGCATTTTGGAAAGTGTCATGATATGCACAGCGTCATATTACATTTTGCCATGGTCTAAATAGACTGATCGCGGATGTATTACATAAACTGCTGAGGGGTAGAAAGTTATTTTGTCCACAATTTTTGAGGCAGTTGAAAAACCAGAACACATTCGATGCATTGACTGGAAAAAACGAAGGTGGTTTTTGCTTTTCAGTCATTTCAGCTGAATACATGAACGAATCTGCGGGTTTTTTTATATTTAAGGAGAAATACTAAAAAAATGACACTCTGAATTCTTTCTGTCCGATACAGAGAGTGGTACACAGCAGTATTATGTACTCAGGCTTCCAAGTGATTAGGTTTGAATAGCCTGAAACAAAGAATAAAGTGCGAATGCTCTAAAACTCGCATCCAAGTATCGAACTGGTAGCATGGCCTGACAAACTTCTAGCGGAATACGCACAAATGACATAAAAAATGTGGGCATGCTGTACCTACCTTCTTTTCTGTTTTGCACTTATTTCTGGGCGGTTGTAGCCTGCATGATCGATAAACAGACATAGCCATACAAAGACCATGTAGCATCGTGTTACTGCCACCATGGCCTAAGCTCAGTGAAAACAGCGCGTTGCTACGTTCGTGTTACGTTTCAATGATGATGATGTGTGGCGCTTTGTGGCGTTACGTTTCAACCCCTGTACTCGTGAAGGCCGGTAAAAGCACGAATGCCAAATAAATCGCGTGAAAACACGAATTCACGAGCTTCTTAATACGCGCGGCCATTCAGCGTCAGCTTACCATATAGTTGGATGGCTGGATGTGTCTAGCTGAGCCCTTTATTTCGTGTGAAGGCTCACGCCATTTAGCCATAAAGTTAAGTACTATCACTCTGGGTTTAGGATTAAATTTCACTCGCGCCTTGATTTTTCCACCAATCAGTTAGTTTCTTCCTGAATATTATTGCACGTGTAAAGTGTAGTTCTACTTCCCTAAACCACAATGATTTGAAACAAATTTGTGCGTCATTGATGATGATGATGATGTTTGATGTTTTGTGGCGCAAGGACCATTTCATAGCCAAAAAGCGCCAGTTCATCTTGGTATAGATATGGTCAATGATCGTGATAAGCAGCTGTATAAAGGCCATACATTCCTCGCGCTAAGGGTGAGTAAAAAAAGAAGTAATAAAATCATGACCATGCCGTGAAAAGTGTTTGGTGTTAATGGATTGATATATGGGGTTTAACGTCCCAAAACCACCATATGTTCATGAGAAACGCCGTAGTGAAAAGCTCCGTAAATTTCGACCTCCTGGGGTTCTCTAACGTGCACCCAAACCTGAGCAAACGGGCTTACAACATTTCCGCCTCCATCGGAAATGCAGCCGCCGCGACCGGGATTTGATCCCGCGACCTGCGGGGAAGCAGCCAAGTACCTTAGCCACAAGACCACCGCGGCGGGGCGTGTTAATGGATGACAAAAATTTTTGATAATAAAAACGATGGTGGACATTTTGACATTACCACAAGTGCCTAAATTGTTCATATCCTTTCGTCCAAGGGTCGTGAGCGAAATGCTTTGTTTAGTGATGGCACCACAGCGGAGACCTGTCTGCGGAGGTCGTGCTATAAATTCCCGGGTATATGATATAAAGTACAACTTTCTCTTAAAAAAAGCTAACAAAAATTTATGTGTAAAAAGTGGTTCCCTACCGATGAACATTGCACGATGAAGCGGAATCTCTTGTTGGTAAATAATGGAAAGTGTTCTTCTTTCAGCGTGTCTAATTCTTTACACTGGATTAAAATTTGAAGTACGGTGAGTGCGTCTCCACATCTGTCACACAAAGGTGGATCACCATCAGACAAAAGAAACGAATGTGTGGAGTATGTATGTCCTGTTTGTAGCCTTGCAAGTACTACTTCTGTGTTTCGTGATTTTGATACTGGCGGTCAAGGGCAAAGTTGCGGCTTGATAACGTGCAGAGTATTACCTGTGTGTCTGTCCCATGCACTCTGCCGATAACCCTCAAGCTTTCGTTTTAGAAAATGTTTAAGTCGAGCACGGGAACTGGTATCAATGTATTGGAAGCGGTTTTGTTGGCGGATCCAGCTAGCTGGTCTACCAGAACGTTGCTTTGTACTTCGCGATGTCCTGGCACCCAGCAGACTACAACAAGCTGCTTGGATAAGTAAAATGTGCATTAAATCACATAAAGCGAGACAAGGAATGGGTTTTTGCGCTTTTTAAGAGTTTTCAGAACTTTTACTACGCTTAGGGAATCTGTATTTATTATTGCCTTCTGTAGTTTTATTTGTTTAATGTGTTTGACGGCCGCAAGTTTCTCCTAAGCTTCGCCGGTGAAAATGCTTGATTCAGAGTGCAGAACTCCGGCTTCCGAGAAGGATGGACCGACGACTGCGTACGAGACAGTAGTGTCGGACTTTGAAGCATTCGTAACGAACTCAGGACATTTGTATTTATGTTGTAGTTCTAGGAAGTATGTCTGGATATGTGCAATCGATGCATTCTTCGTAACCTCCAAAAAAGACACGTCGCAATCTATCACCGGCCAATTGCCACGGTAGCAGGCATACTTCGGGAGCTATCAAACGGTGTTCAAGTGGCACATCAGTTTCCTTCGCTATAGGCCCCTCAGACGGAGTGAGGAGGGCTGTCTCATAGAAGGCTATTTCTCAAACACAACAAGGCTTGACATGTCATTAATTATGCATTGTGCTGGGTGATCCTTGCCTGCATTTACATTAGGATAATATTTAAAACACATGTTACATCTATGTAGGTGGAGCAACCATTCGTTCGATTCCACATACAAGCTTTCCACGGGGCTAGTGCCTAAAATACCTGTACAGAGACTGATTCCTAGATAATGAACAGGGTTAATCGTTTTAAGGGCAGTAGGTGTCGCACACTGATATGACATTGATCAATAGTCTAGGCGGGTACAAATGGGGCTTTTATACAAATTCATTAAATTTTTCTTGTCACTTCCCCACGTAGTGCGTGACAAGACTTTTACAACGTTTGTACCTTTTGGGCACTTGTTTTTTTAAACATTTGATTTGTGGATGAAGGTTAGCTTAGTGTCCAAGATTAGGCCTAAGAATTTGTGTTCGGTATTAACGGAAAGACGTCGCCCATGCAGTTGAATATCAGGTTCGGTATGAATGCCTCTAATCCTTGAGAACAAGACACGCTTGCTTTTCTGTGCATTCAGCAGGAACCCGTTTTCTTTTGCCCAATTAGAAACATTTTTTTTTTCAATTGAACCTGCCGCTGAACCTTCTGCTCACACAAGGACAGATTACAAGACGAGCTTAACCTGCCGCTCACACAAGGACATATTACAGACTTAAAACCAAGCTCGATGTCGTCGACATACATACAATAAAACATATTGCGAGGAATGGACAAGCGCAAAGAATTCATTTTGATAATAAAAAGCGTGCAACTAACTACACCACCTTGCGGCACGCCTGTCTCTTGGACAAATGTTTGAGAAAAAACACTCCCCACTCGAACGCAAAGTTTACGGTTTCACAAGTAACCTTCCATTATAGTAAACATTCTGTCATGCACGCCAAGGTGGTGCAGGTTTTTTATTATCCCAAATCGCCATGTTGTATCATAAGCATTTTCGATGTCCAGGAACACAGAAAGGAAGTATTTCTTGTGGACGAACGCATCTCTGATCTGTGCTTTGATACAAACAAGGCGGTCAGTGGTGAACCTACCCTATCGAAATTTGCAGTGACATTGGTCGAGCACATTGTTTGTTACAAGGAAATGTACAAGTCGGCAGTTATATATGATTTTTTCTAGAAGTTTACACAGGCAGCTTGTAAACGCAATAAGCCTATAACTGGAAACTGAAGAAGGGTACTTGACCTGTTTCATAATGAGAATAACAATAGCCTCTTTTTAGGAAGTAGGGATAGCGCCCGAGCGCCCCGTCGCGGGGATCTAGTGGCTAAGGTACTCGGCTGCTGACCCGCAGGTCGCGGGATCGAATGCCGGGTGCGTCGGCTGCATTTCCGATGGAGGCGGAAATATTGTAGGCCCATGTGCTCAGATTTAGATGCATGTTAATGAACCTTAGGTTGTCTGAATTTCCGGAGCCCTCCACTAAGGCGTCTCTCATAATCATACTGTGGTTTTGGGACGTTAAACCCCACATATCAATCATATCAATGCACTAGCGCCAGAGAACCACATAGCAATTACAAACAAAATAAGGTTTTTCGCGCCTCGATGGGTAGGGGTTTATCAACATTTCGTAAGCCACACGGTCAGAACATGGAGCGAAATCACTGCAGAAGTTCAGGGATGTTTAGAGCTCAGCTAAGCTGAAAGCTTGGTTGAACGTTCCTATCTTGTACATTTGTCTTCAAGTTTTTGCTTTTCTATTTTCGTTTTGTATTTTTGGAAAGCATCAGTATAGTGATACGAGCGGGACACCCGTTCGAAGTGTGCACCGAGGAAGTTCGCCTGATCTTCTAAGGTGTCACACTGTGCGTTTACAATTGGGAGTGTGTGTGCTTGTCTTCCTGCTACCCCACCAACCGTGTTCCGGACTTTTGTCTTCTGTGTATATGAATCGATCCCTGATGAAAACTTCTGCCAATTTTCTCTTCTCACCTGCCGACGTGTTCTCCTTGCCTGAAACTTCATTTTCTTAAAGATGTCAAGATTTTCGGCTATCGGTGAGTTCCGAATCAACATTCATGCTTTCTTTTTGCTGCTTCGCGCATTTTGGCACTCATAGTTCCACCATGGCAGACGTCGTTTTACAGTGTGACCATTCATTTGTGGGATGCATTTTGTTGCAGCATCAATCAGAAACACTGTGAAGTAGTTGACAGCCGCATCAATGCTTGAAGTGCATATGTCGCGCCAACTAAAACCACTGATGGTATAAAACTGGTGGTATAAAACAATTGAGCATAGCCAGTCAGCTTTGTTTAATAGCCATTTGGGAACGTGTGGTGGGCATTCGGGTGATGTAGGTGTGCTCAAAACTACGGGAACATGGTCGCTTCTGTAAGGACTAGTGATGACTTTCCAGTGAAGTAGAGGCACAAGCGATAGAGATATGCTTAGATATATGCAGGAATAGGTATTCTTAGCGAGGTTCACATCGAGAGTTGCCCCATAGCCTGCTATGCGCAAGTCCTCAAGGAGAACTAAAGTTTCCGGAAGTTCATTGGTTAAGGCCTGGAAGCCATGTTTTTGTAAGTGATAGCTTGGAGGTACATAAAAAGGTCAAATTTTGATCAGTTTGTCGAAAAGCACAGCTCGAACAGCCACTGCCTCAAGGAATGTTTAGAGAAAAGTGTGTGCAGGCCATTTCTTGACTCGCTATGATGACAACACCTCCAGATGATATCAAGGCATCATCACGGTCCTTTCGGAAAATAGCATATTTACGTAGAAAGTTGGTTTGTCCTTGATTTATTTGTCTTTCTTGTACATGCAGCACTTTTGGTGAGTGTTCGTGTTAAACTTCTAGGACAACATCAAGGTTCCTGAGAAGGCCCCTGACAGTCCGTTGTATAATTTGAGTGTTCCTAGTGAAAGTAATATGGTGCTGTGTGTACGAAGAGCAAGTGTCTGTTTAAGCAAGAAGTTTGATTTTGAGTTACAGGGCCGTCAGCAGGCTCCGTTATCTGCCTTTTTTTTTCTGGACGCGCCCCAAGGAGCCCGCCGCTCTTTCGCTACGAAGGGTACCGACGTATCCATTGCCTCCTCGAAGGCACTGAATGTCCGCATGTGCGAGCTAATTGTTCGAATTCTGGGCCTCGCCTGGTGAAGTGAGGGCTTGAGACCTGAGGACCCTGGAGTCTCCAGTCTCTGTTCGAGAGTAAGCATGTTAATCTAGACTACAGCCGCCTCGAGGGCAGGTGCCACAAGCGCCGGCTCGGTGTGTGCGGGCCGAGGGAGTGGCGAAGGCTGGTACGGCGGTGCCCCTTGACGCGCTGTATCTGCATATGTTGGACCATCGAATGGCGAGACCTTTTTTCTTGCTTATTTAAAAGAAATCTCTTCTTTCACCTTCAGCGTTATTATCTCCTTTTCATTATTCCAGTGTGGACAGAAACGTAAATACGCAGCATGTTTTCCGTCACAGTTTACACAGCGGGGCTGCTCTTTGCAGTTCTCAGACACGTGGCCCAGGACTCCACATTGTGCACAGGTCATGCGACCACGACAGCTTTTATAGCCATGGCCATACCTATGATATTAGAAGCAACGATGGGGGTTTGGTATGTATGGCCTGAGAGAGGTCTTCGTGTGCCTGTTTGAATGGTTTTTGGCAATTTACTAGAAGCAAATGTGAGTAATAGGTGTTTCGTTGGTATTTAGTTGTTGTCTCTTTTGATGATAATTCTCTGCAAACTGGTCATATTTTGTCTCTTCTACCCCTCGAAAAGTTTAGTCTATGTCAGGTCAAGTATGTTCGTGTCAGATACCACTCCACGAGTTGTGTTCAATCACCTGTGCAGTGTTACGGTTATCGTTATGTCACCGAAAACTGAGAGACGGTCTATAATTCCAAATTGTTATTTGTTCCGAATATCGAAGAGGAGGTCCCCGGTAGCCATTTTGGTTTTCTTGCATCCAGCACTAAGAGTTTCGGTAAGCCATTTAGCAACTACAAAAGGAGAGATGGTCCTGGCTTACTTTGCAATTTTCTCACCGTGGATGACATGAAAGTGAGGAAATGTTTCAGTTGGCTTGTTGAATAAAATTCGTTGTCGGTGCGTACCCGCTTCAAGCCTTTACAGTTGGTTAAGAGGGTAATGCTCTGCGCATGCCGGTTTTACTTTTATTCAGCAGCGTTGGCGACCACCAACCATGGATCCCGACGAGGGGACGCTACAAGTTTGTAAATACTAAAAACTTGCCGACGACAGTCGTACAACGGCTTTATAACCCATTGCGCCTTGACCAAGGTAGGCTATTTACAAAGGGTTAACCCTCACCGCCAGGAAAATTGAAAGTGAAAGGAAGAAACAAGAAGACAGGAAAGATGAGAAGTGATGGCAAAGGCGAAGATGTCGAAGGAGACAGAAATAGAAAAAGGCAACTACTGATTTCCCCTGGAAGGTTAGTCCAGCGGCGCCGTCTATGTGAAGCCGGGGCCAAAGGGGTATGTTGCCTTTGCCGGGGGGCCTTAGCGGTCCAATCGCCCGGGGTCGGCTCAACCCCCAGGATTCCCTTTTCACCGGACACGGGTCAGCCACACACGGCTAGGCGTGGGAGGGAGTCAACCCCCCTTCCCCCCCCATTATCTCGGGTTCGTGGTGTCGCTACACACCAAACGCCTGTTAACGCAGACGCCCCTACGGAGAATTCCGCGCCATTATTTTGGACTACAGGGTGGAGCCTTATATAGAAGATTATCATAGGCTCAGACGTTTCCTCCTTTCTCCAAACGCGCTTCATACCGTGTCTGGAGCAGCTGAGAACTACCCCGAAGTTTATGTAGATCATTTCTTTTGCGATTTTCTCCTTGGAAGTTTGTTAATTCTCCAGTGAATATTTCGTAAGCATTTCGATCTCCCACACTTCGCTTACTGTTTCATTTACCATTTTCTGAACAGAAGTTTCCTTTTGATTTGGTCTTCTCATGTTGTCTAAATACTTGCTTGAGAATTTTTGAGCTTACTTCCTCCATTGAGTATCAACATTGTTGATAAACAAATAACTGAAAAAATTCATAGCCCGACGCTCCTCTCTCAGTTTTATTAATCGTTTCTCAAACTCTATCTTGCGGCTGGCTTCTCTACACTCAAACAATGTTTATCCCATGTCACCTTGTACCCCCTTAGTTGGGATATTCCTGTGTTTCTCCAAAGCAAGTCTACCTATGCCACGTTGTTCTTTTTTTTTCAATCTTGCTTGCACCTCTGATTTCATGCACGAGACTGCATTGCCGAACGTCAACTGCGGGACAAAAACACCTTTTTAAATCCCCTCACAACTCCATACCTATTGTATTTCTGCAGTGCCCTATCTTTTAATACAGGTGCATTCCTAGTGTCCTTAGTCCTTAGGTATCTTTTGTGCTTCCTCAGGTATTTAGCTCCGTTATTTATTCATACGCCAAAATATTTTTATTTATCCACACTCTAAAATAATATCGAGTAAAAAGGATGTCTTTTTGTCCCACAACAAAAATCTCCATCAAGCTTGCGTGCGCTTCCTTTCTTGAAAACTCGGCACTGGCCACTTTTCTATCGAGAATGCAATGTAACCCTCATAATGAGCATGTCGATCGTGACTGGACTGTACCAGGCGCGGGGCGATAGCGCAAGGATGGAACGCAATATAGATGACGATCATTGTTGTGGCACAAATACACCCTTTTTACTCGCTCTTTTTTTTAGAGTGCACTATTTCTCGCGTGAATTTCTGTATCTTATGCTCACTGCTTCCATTATTACTAAAAACAATGATTGCAGATTTCTCCCTGCTGAACTTTAAATTAAACCTATCTCCCTTGATACCACAGATTTCTATCAATCCCTGCAGATGTTCCTTGTTGTCGGCTCTTAATACTAACTATATCATCTGCATGCATCAGTGCTGTTAACTATTTTTCAGTGTGTGTTCCTTGCTTGGCGAAAAAGAGGCTGAAGCCGAGCCGACTCCCCTCTAATTTGGCTTCTAGTCCCTGTATATACAGCATAAATTACAAAGGTAACAAGGGAATCCCTGTCGAATGCCGCGTTGTATATCTATAGGTTCAGGTACTTTCCTATTGAAAAACGCGCACCATGGATGACGGATTCCGCCATCCACCATTCAGGTGGAATATGGTGCAGAAAATATTGGGGGCACATGGTGGATGACGAAGTGCCGACAATGCAGGAGCGCGAAACGGTGTCAGAATCGTCGTGACGAGCTGCCACTAAACAAAACAAAACACAAATAATGTTAATGAAAACGATGCAAAAACACCCGTAAAAACGTGACTAAGAGGTTTCAAAATTGCACCCTCCGGATTTACGACTAAACACGCTAACCACTACGCTTTGCCGACTTGTAGGAACTTCGCTGTCAAATCACCAGTGAACTAACGAACTGAACGTTCACCTTCAGTTTTGATTGTTGTTTACTCCAGGTAGACGGAATCTGCACTTCCTACTAAAACTGGCCCATTTTTTAGACGGAAACAACTGCTGCTTAGAACAATTTCCACTGCAATAATGACAACAGCAATATGTTTTTTTTACAATTTACAACCGGAAGAAAAAACCAGTAGTCTGAGGAGCAGGTACAGTTTAGCGGCGGTTACTGTCAAGTTTATTATCCTTTTCTCGATCGTACTAAAGGGCGACATCTGCTCAGGCTTTATGACGCCTCTTGGCTCCTTTGACAGATACACATACAGAAGTCATTCAGTAATATGATGTTTCTTGCGCAACGTACAGTGCAGTTGTTCCAGCCCACTACTGTAGCTCTATCGTAAGCAACAACTAGATAACAGTTTGGCCGAAACGAATGCAGTGCGCAGGAAACATTGTGCTATCATACTGGTTCAGTAAGCATATGAATGGATAAGTCTGTGTTCTCGTATAAAAGCGACAGATGTGCCGGCGAGTGTGACCGGTGGCTGTCGGTTAGGGGAAGCGTACGTTTGCGAGAAGTGCTGGATCCGCGTGGCATCTATGTTTGTCGCATCTAACACGGACAATGTCCACTATAAAATGCTTAATTTATGCTAAATGATGCAACGGCTTTGCTGTATTGTGGTTCTTACTAGTCCAAATTGTGTATTCTGAAACCCACAAGCACCGATAACACTTGTACGTGCCCGGTCGCGAGGCCTTTGGTAGAAATCACGGTGGCAAAAGAGAAGGGTGAAGTAAAACTCCCTGGGACTTGTGTTGACGTACATATAAGATAGAAGCTTATTAACTTTAGCGTCGCACGCACTATGTTTACTTAAAGGTACGGCTCAAGCAATTGGCTCTGCAAGAATGGCCAGATTTGCGTTTCTAGCAAAGCGGCATCAAGTGACCACTGTGTTTTGGTCTACCGTTAAAAGGGGTCATTGATTTATTTCTTGACAACTGCGTGGCGATGTAACACGTTTACTGTCGCTGTTCACAGTGACACCTCTAGTCTTCTAAACATCACGACAAAGCACCACATCGCGCATGTTGTTTGATTGATATGTGGGATGTAACGTGCCAAAACCACTATATGATTATGCGAGACGCCTAAGTGGAGGGCTCCGGGAATTTCGACCACCTGGGGTTCTTTAACGTGCACCCAAATCTGAGAACACAGGCCTACAGCACTTTCGCCTCCATAGAAAATTCAGTCGCCGCAGCCAGGATTCGATCCCGCGACCTGCGGGTCAGCTGCCTTGTACTTCAGCCACTAGCCCACTGCCGCTGGGCACACGTCGCGCATGTTAAGCTGTTGTATAGGTGCAGGAAATGTAAACACTCATGGTCACATTCTACGCTCCACAAAAATTCAACTGTTTTTGACACCACAGGAAAAAAAACGAGCTAGAAACCGTAAAGAGCGGTGTTGGTTTTTTTTTTCGACCGCAAACATATTTCTCTGCGCATTCCAAAGTGAGTCGCTAGGAATAAATAAGTGATCTAACATTTTGATACTTAGTTTTTCATCACGCCACCATCATTTACCTAGCTTCCATCATGCCCCCGTAATCCAGCTTGTTAACCAAGCTATTCACCAAACACGTTTTGAATCGAAATCATCAGCCGGCAACTTCTACTGCCGCTATTATTGGCTCGCCACCACCACAATCTGCCACCAGTTTTTTTTTTGACTCTCACCGTAATCAGCCAATATGACCACTACAGCTTCCACCACATCCACTATCATTTCCACCATATTTATACATAATATATAATGCCTCAATAGAGCAAAAGCATGTCCCAGACGACTGGCTTGTGGCGAAGGTCGTGCGAACACATAAGGGTAAAGACCAACAAAAGGTGGAAAATTACCGTCCAATTTCCCTCACCTGTGTATGCTGCAAGCATTTAGAGCATATTATATCCAAAGCTATGTATACGTATCTTGAGGGCACAAAAACATTTTTTCCTAATCAGCATGGTTTTCGGCAAAATTTATCCACTGTAACCCAACTAATAGAAACAGTCGATGATTTCACGCGTGGCTTATATTAGTGTTCAGATTGACGCAATATGTCTCGACTTCTCCAAAGCCTTTGACAAGGTTCCCCACACGGAGTTAATTAATAAGTTTGCACACCTAGGCATAAATTATAACATAATTCTGTGGATAAGTGCGTACCTGACAGGCAGAACACAATATGTAGAAATAAACGGCTTCAAATCTGAGTTATTAAGCGTTACCTCAGGTGTATCGCAAGGTTCAGTTTTGGACCGATATTATTCTTAACTTACATAAATGACATTACATGCGGCATAGATAGAAGCACTACAGTGCGACTTTTTGCAGACGACTGCCTAATTTATAAAGAAATACACAGTGAAGCTGACCAAAAAACGGTTCATGATATTCTTGATGCTGTCAGTAATTGGTGCACTGAATGTAAAATGGAAATAAATCAAACTAAAACAGTTGCTTTGCGCATCACAAACAAAAGTAAGCGTGTCTTCTATTGCAATTACACCCTATGTTCTACCCGCCTGTCTACCGTCAATGAAATAAAATATTTAGGTGTAACAATATCCAGTTATTTAAAGTGAAGGACCCATTTGGAAAACACTTGTGCGGTGGCGGAGAGAAAACTATGGTACTTGCGAAGAAAATAATACATTATAATACATTCATGACGTTATTGAGTACTAGCTATGATGCGGCATTTCCACTTCAGAAGCGCTCACGTGGCAGAAATAAGAAGTGCCGAAAGCCTTAGATAAATCGTGATCTTTACCGGCGCTAAAAAATAAAGAATAAATTGTATCATGATTTCATCCGTTCGCGGAACACAGACGCCTTAGCTGAGTACAAGAAATACAGAAACGTTTCAAATTCAGAAATACGGAAGGCTAAACAGAACTACTATGAAAAATTATTTGAAAGCATTTACAATGACCAGAGGAAGCTGTGGGAGGTCATAAATGGGATTACGAACAGAAATAAGGGTTGTAATAGGACACAGGACCTAACAATTAATGGTCAGATTTTCAGTGGTGAAAAGTTGGCCAATGTCATGAATGAACATTTCATAAATGCGGGTTCCTTTATTTTAACGGATGAAAAGCGAGATAATGCTCCAACTCCTGATAAGTCTCCTTTGCCGTATTCTATTTTTCTCGCACCCACAGATCCGGTTGAAGTAGAAAGATTAATCAGAAAACTTAAAAACAATGTTGCATCAGGGATTCATGAGATGGGTTCTGTTGAGTTAAAAATGGTGTCACCATTGATATCTAATGTCTTGGCCTATATTATCAACCTTACCCTCACTAACGGTGTATTTCCAGAGCAGCTAAAAGTAGCAAAAGTCACTGCAGTACATAAAGGTGGTGATATCAATACTTTAGCGAACTATCGACCTATATCCGTGCTTCCAACAATATCAAAAATTTTTGAAGGGGTTATTTATGATAGACTTGCATCCTTTTTTGATAAGCACCAAATAATAACAAAAAGTCAGTATGGTTTTCAAAAAATAAATCAACAGAACAAGCTCTACTGTATATCAAAGATAAGATAATCGAAAATATGGAAAATAAAAAATATACTCTTGGGCTCTTCCTCGATCTTCAAAAGGCATTTGACTCCATACAATTCAAATCATTGATTCATTAATTATCAAGTTTTGGGGTGCGTGGAGTTGCACTACAACTGTTTAAAAGTTACCTAGAGGATCGTTATCAATATGTAAAACTGAATAACACTATCTCTGCAAAGATAAAGTTGAACCAAGGAGTCCCCCAAGGGTCTATACTGGGGCCATTCTTGTTCCTTGTCTATATAAAGGATATTGTCGATATACCTCATTCTCCTGAAGTTTTAATGTACGCTGACGATACGAATGTTTACTTTTCATCAGACAATCTAATATTACTTGAGGTCAGTGTAAATAATTATCTAAGCAATCTTTCAAATTGGTTAAGGCAAAATGGACGGCGCTTGAATGAAAAAAAAACAACCTATATGATATTCCGACCTATAAACAAACCTATTAGTAACATAGCTGTAAAATTCGAAGGAAATTGCATCGCACATGTTAGGGAACAAAAGTTTCTTGGTGTATGGTTTCAGGAGGAATTAAACTGGAACACACATGTAAATCATCTGATTACCGCATTAGTGCGAATAGTTGGTTGTTTTCTTTAGAACAATGCACTTAATCCCATTGAGGTTAAAAATAAGTATGTACTATGCACTCTTCCATTCTAAAGTAAGTTATGAGATGTTAGTCTGGGGAATGACATCACAAGGGAATTACCATAAGTTAATAACTATACAAAAGAAAATATTGCGCTGCTTTGAAAATTATAGGGGGAATCTACAAGACTTGCCCACTGCTCCACTATTCATTAAACAATCCATACTCAGAATGGATCAATTATATCAATTTAAATTACTTCAGTTAATACAAAAGACTAAGCTATAAGAAGAAAGTTGCACCGAAAGACCACACTACAGTCTGCGAGAACAAAGGAAACGAGCTCCTAGAACAAGAACCAAGTATGGAAAACAAAGTATTGCTTACCAGGTACCTCAGGTTTTAAATACTCTTGCAGATCAATTGAACTTTAGGGCTAGTAGTGCGACTTTCAAGAAACAAATAAAGAACTTATTCATAACCACAGGACTACACGATCGAAACTACGTAATGGAGTCTCATGCCTCTGCAAATGCTTAAATTGTTCATAAACTTCTATGTCAATTATACGAGTGTATACAGCGGAATTCATTGTATCCGCATGCATTTTGTGTCTGTTTTTGAGTTGTTTTATTGATATTGTTCAGTTGCGAATTTTAACGAGAGTGACCTCTAATTCTTAAAATGTGTTATGTAAACTTCTTATGCTATTTATGTTCGAATTTTGTGTTTACATTTTTAGGTTGCTTGAAACCAATGTATTGAATATATATATTGTTTGTCAGTGCTGATGTCTAAGCTTTGCACTGTCACGGACTGCGGAGGGACAAGGGCCTTTGTCAGGCTGTTCGCTTTTAGCCCTTTGCCCCTGCAGTGAGCTCTGTATCCGGCTTACTGTAAATAAAAATACTACTAAAAAAATTAGGACTTGCTACGACTCCCGTTAAGCTAGCAGCATATCTCACGTATATTCGGCCAACATTGAAATATGCCAGCATTGTGTGGGTTCCCTCTAAAATCGGCCTCATTAATATGCTAGATAGAGTACAAAGGTGAGCTGCCAGGTTTATTCTCTCAAAGTACTCCTCGTCTGAGTCAGTAACAGAAATGCTACGCTCTCTTCAACTGCCCACTATAGCTGAACGACGGCGATATGCAAGGATGAAGTTTTTGTTTTTATTGTCAAAAAATAAATTAAACATAAACACAACAAAATACTTAAAAACTTAACGCCACGCCGCGGAAGAAACCTAAGAAATGTAAACGATTACGCATACGAAGTGCCACAACAGCGTGTCAGTGTATATGCGAATTCATTTTTCCCAAAACAATTGGTCAGTGGAATGCTTTGCCATTACCACTGTTTCATTGTGATTCCCTGGAAAAGTTTGAGGAAGGGCTCAAAGATATTTTTCTTTAAGCATGGTCTACTATGTTAATTTATTGCAATTCATTTGTATGCTACTACGACTGCACTGTTTTTCCTTCAGCCTCAATGCCGGTGTTTCCAATCATATTTATGTAACATTTACAAGTTCAAGTGTTGATGTTTATATTGCTGTATCATTTGAATGTATTGATGTTTGTCATTATTAGTATGTCCCACCCCTGTAACAGCCGAAAGGCTAACAGTATTTGGAAAATAAATAAATAAATAAATAAATAAGTATTCAGTATAATTTCCACCATATCCACCAACGATACCAGCATCCACCAACCTGCGATTTTTAATAGGGCTGCTCTTCCCATTTTATAACTATGTTGTTACTTTTACAGATATACTTTAGATGGT
Organism: Rhipicephalus microplus; assembly: GCF_043290135.1. NCBI lineage: Eukaryota > Metazoa > Arthropoda > Arachnida > Ixodida > Ixodidae > Rhipicephalus > Rhipicephalus microplus. Next base: position 193,647,433 of record NC_134704.1, on the reverse strand, counting down.
TAGGTGTTTTATCTTCCACACCTCGTGTGTCCAGTATTCTCCACAAGTCTTCTTGAATCTCACTGTCGTGAACTCCCTTGATATCTAGAAATGCCAGCCACAGGAGCCTGTGTTCTTAGTCCACTATTTCAATACATGTCATCAATTAAAACAGATTGTCCTCCAACCTACTTCGTTTACGGAACCCATTTTGTAGATCTCCCAGCACCTCCTCATTCTCTTCCTATGTCTGTAATTTCCTTTACTATCTGCATCAACGTAAACTATTGGTGTCACTGCTATAGGACGGAAGTTGTTTATATCAGCTTTACCGCTTTCTTTTGTAGATCATGTTCATTCTGCTTAGTCTCCACCAATTGTGGTAGTCACCATTCATCATTGCTTTGCTCGCTGCCTCAATTAAAGTTTGCTTAGAGCTTGGTCCTGATTTTCTTATTATCGTAATTCGGATGCCACTGGGACCTGTTGACGTGCTATTAGGAAGCCTTTTCTCTGCCCTTTCCCACTGTCGTTTTCCCTATGGAGCCACTGCGCTAATTTGTCTATCGTCATCTGGTACGGTGCAAGCAGCGCTTTCTTGGTGTTTTTTTGTCATTATTGTTTTTATATATTTTGTTGCTCCATCCTCTTCTAGTCTAACCCCTTGAAGAGTAGTTATAAGCCTCTGTTTCATGGTTGTCTTATTACGAAAAAAACGAGATGGTTCCAAAACTTTGCAGCTGCCTTTCTATCATTTTTGTTCATTTCCACCATTTATTTGGCGCTATTTGCTCTAATCTTTTCACAGATCGGTTTGCACACTTCCCTTCTGCGACTCAAACAGTTATCCCCTTTTCTTTTGACGTCATCTTTCGGTCAATGACCATTTCTAGCATACCTGTTTGTCCTGGACGCCTCCTGACGTCTTACTCTGCCTCTCTAAACTTCCTCAGCCACCAATTTTAGGGTTTGTGTCTCCTTTTCCCGGTTCATTTGACTCGTTCCTTAGCAAGCTTCAACTCAAACAATCGAGTGAGATTTGTGTGAGTCCACTTTGCTTTAGTATCCTCGGTGATTATTTTCTTAACCTCTTTTGTTGCTATTCCTATTTGATTTCCTGAATAAATATTATTGTGTGAATACTCATAACACCTTCTTTTTATTTTGTTATTTGTTACAAAACTCAGCTTCACACGTTTTTTGATCACTACCAAAGCTTCTAGACCCATATTGATCCATGTTCATCTCATTTAGGCGATCATACATCTTTTGTGACATCAATACTTTTTCTATCGTCGACTGTAGCCTTCCAACCTGCATGTTATCTGCCTTTCGGATTTCTCGGTACTGTTGGAAGTGATTAAATCATGCACTTGACACTTATTCATTAGCATTCTACCTGTTGGGTGAGTATTTTTATTTATCTTTTTATTTGTGCGCATTTATATCTTATAATATAATTATCTCGCACTCTTCTTCTAGTTGGGTAATGTCATTTTCTCTGGACTACATCATTTTTTGTGTCTTTCTCTCTGGGTATTACCCTGTCGACAAGCATACAAAACCTAGGAGCGGCATCTGCCCCGCAACTTTCCCTGTTAGCCATAAATATTTCCTGCACTCCTGCTTGACCCTTCCCAAGTCCGTACTTTTATTAATACGTGTCCCAATACCACCCCTTTTCGGCTGCCCTCTGTTCTATTACAATAATCTCATGCATAGTTCTCAATGCTAGGTGGCTGTTGCATGTCCCCATGATGCGTTTCTACAAACCCATCTACCATGAGCTTATTCTTCCTTAGCTGTTCTATCTCTCGCCACTTCATGGAAAGTGGCACCGAAAGGATGACGAGAGAGACGCGCGGTCATCGGACGCTATGCTCATTGGCTCCGTCGTTTTTCCGCTGGAACCGTGCTCTTTTCAATGTGGCTGCTCTAAAACTTGTGCGACTGCATCTGCGAGGTCAGCAACATTCTGGAGACACTGATATTACCCAGATGCGCCTAATTTTCGGCCACTTCGAGCAACTTCGCATCACGACGTAGTGAACGAGCTAAGCCTCACAGCTGCGGCTCCGCCGCTGCTGGATGCAGAGACGCCCCTCGGTCAACTCCTCGACATGGCGCTGCCTGAACAACGTGGCTATTACACTACTACTCTGTCGTGGTGATATATCACGACAAACCCATCAGACGACGGCCCATCTACTAGTTCGGCGAAGCAAGCCGACATTTTTCCGCTCCTCGAGGGACGGCATCGCCGCCGAAGAAACGTGGGAGGAGCGTCAGCACTGAAAGCTCCTATCAACAATCCAGCCACTGGAGACGCTCGCGCTCCATCTACTAAAGCTCCACAAAAGACTTCACCAGTGTCCAAGTAGACGATGAAACCAACGGTCAGGATGAATCCTGGTGACTACGTGATCGTGCTTAAGCCACGCATCACAGTAGCCCTCAAGACAGCGTTTGAACAAGGTGAGCTCGGCGCTACCATTTCCCACCTCATTGGAACGCAGCACATGAATGACATCACAATTTCTTCCAATTGGGAGAAAAACATCATCAACTGTGGCAGGCAAAATAACGAGGTGGTTCAGAAACTGCTGTCGGACTTTCAAATCAACACCAGCAAAGGACCGCTGCCGTTTCGCAGTCCCCTCAAGCTCACCAGTGATCTCTGTCGCGGCGTGATTTCTGTGCACAATCTCAAAACCAGTGCGTCCCTGAAACATAGTGTGCAGTGGCGTGGTGGTGAACTAGTCTATGCGCGGAAGCTGGGGAACTCCAACGTAGCTGCGTTGAATTTCGCGGGAAGGAACTTTCTGCGTTCCGTCCACTATCACGCAGAACTGACTTCCGTTAGGGAGCACAAGAATAGAGTGCCAGCGTGCTACCGCAGTGGCACACTGGGGCACCGTGCGGATATCTGTCCCAGCCCGGTCACCAAAAGATGCAGCACTTGTGGCCAAAACGTGGGCGCTCGTCCTGAGGCGATGGCCCCCTCCCGAATGCAACCCAACGTGCATAGTTTGCGGGGGTCCGCACCTCACCAGCTCCCGCGAATGCACCAAACATTCATCAGGCTTCAGCAACCAGGGTCCAGGACATCCGGGACCCCAACAAAACCGAAGCGCCGGTCAACTAGCAAGGCGCCGACCCCTGGCAAAGCATCAAGGGCAACGCTACCACCTGGCACGGCGGAATCTCCAGCTCTCGGCGCTCCATCTGGCAAAGCTCCATGCAACCAACCTAAGGTAGGCAATTGGGCGGAGGTCGTCTCCTCTCCCTTTCTCCACCTTCTTCTTCCACAAGCAGTACTGAAACACACAAACTCAGGCACGAGTTCTCCCTTTTGCGATCTCAGAACGAAAAACTAGCCAGCGAACTTGACTCGCTCAGAGCTAATCCCACTATCCTGCCCTCGTTGAAGGACGAAGAGGAAAATATAACAGACACGGAGATTCCTACTACTGTAAAGAGTGGCGTCGCGGCCCTGGCGACCCAGGTGAATGCAATAGAAACACAATTGGCTGACCTCCCCAAAATTATCCACGACATCATCGCGCATCAGATGGAGGCTGCCATCGCACAGGTGACACAAACTGTAACTCACACTATCTAAAAATGGATACAAGACAATCCACGCGTTCTTAAGCACGCAGGGCCCATTACGGACGTTAATCGCCCCTCAAAATTTAACAGAAAGGCTCCAGATGAGTCTGACTTTTATGAAGACTCGAGCACGTCAGCACAGGGTGCTAGTAAACTGAGTAATCTTAGCAACACAACCCCACCCTCCATCTCCGAACATGGCACCCAACCCTAGATCGCGAGCCCGAGCAACTCAGCCATTATTACTAACCCAGTGGAAATGCAGAGGTCTCAAGAACCACAAGAAGCGGGCTCATTTCCGCCTCTATCTAGAGACCTTTCAGTTCTCCGCTGCCGTGGTTTCCTTTTAGAAACCCAGCACAGACGTCAAACTCAGAAATTACACTACCTTTCATCAAAACCCGGAGACATGTATACTTATTCACAAGCAATATACCGCCCAGGAAGTCACACTCCCCACAACAGCGCCTTTTCTATACACGATGATGTCGGTGCTGCCCATAAGGCGATCTGACCCACCTGTTCATATTTTAAACATTTACTGTCCCCCAAAGCTTAAGAACGTCACGTTCAGCGAAACTTTCACACAAGCATTGCAGGTGGCAGGAAGGAACCTCTTCCTGATCGTTGGCGAATTCAATGGCCCGAAAAGATTATGGGGTTACCCGCCAGAGGCCACGCATGTAAGAAGCTTTCGGAACTTCTTTCTACACTTGGACTCACCCTCCACACTAATCCCACCAGCCCAACACGTGCAGGCAGCTCTGTTCAACGAGATACTTGGCCGGACCGCAAAATTACACGCACCATACGCCATGCCGACTGGCTGAACACACAGGACACTCTCGGTAGTGATCATTGCATATTAAGCACAACCGCGTGCATGCGTCTCTCAAAACGCCCACTTACACATGCTCATAACCCAGACTGGACAACTTTCCGCACCTCTCTACCTATCGTAGACCCTCTCCAGTCGGGATACGACAACTGGTCTAAATCACTGACGTCTACACTGAAACAATGCGAACGGCTGATACAGCTCACGGAAATTCAAACGGACGTGAACAATCACGTCCTCAATCTTTGGCAGGCCCGCTGCAGCCTCACCAAACGATGGCAAAAACAGAAACATAACGGACGCCTCAAAAAACGCATCCTAGAACTCAAGAAGCTAGAATCTGCAGAATTTGCTGCTCAGCTAGCCGACACTAACTGGGTGGACAGGTGCAACATGGCTGCACGCCAGATGTCTGGTCACAACACGTGGTACCTGTTTCGCTCTCTCATTGATCCAACACAAACACTCAAGGAAACTGAACGTCTCTTACATAGGGTCATGCACAACTTTACAGGAACGAAAACACAGCTGGCACACATGCTCAAGGACCGATACCCGTGCATTACCAAGGACCCCCGGACGGCCGCATACTCTTACGCAGGCAAAAAGAACACGCAGTTGGACACCCCGTTCCAGCTTAACGACCTCTTGGCGGCCTTACGCAAGACTAGGTGTGGCACTGCACCCGGGCATGACCTGGTTATAGTCAAACTCATGGCCAATCTTGCCGACGCAGCCTACGCCACGCTCCTCAGATACATCAACAGCATTTGGAACGGAGAAACTCCTCTCCCTCTCCAATGGAAATCAGCTCTCATGACCTTCATCGCGAAGGCTCGTAAACATATTGACGTGGAGAACCTTCGCCCCATCTCCCTCACGTCTTGTGTCGGCAAGCTTTTGGAAACGATGGTGTGCGACAGACTATCCCAGTTTCTAGAAACACAGCACACTTTTGCGGACACCATGTTTGGTATCCGCCCTCAGACGTAGGCCCAGAATATACTTCTACAGCTCTACCATGATATATTAGATCCTGTTGAACGCCCCCACAATGACAAGTTAGTCCTGGCCTTGAATCTTAAAGAGGCATTCTACAACGTGAAGCAAGAGGTAGTCCTTGACCACCTCAGTCAGAACAACTGTGGTTATAAAACATTCAATTATGTTAGACAGTTTCTAACAGACCGTCAAGCCTACAAACGCATACGAGATGAGGAACATGCGCCATCGGTTCGAGGGGAAGTCCTCAAGGCGCAGTCCTCTCGCCCCTCCTATTTATTATAGTCATGCTTCATCTTCCCCCCAAATTGGCTTCTCTACCAGGAATACATCACGCTCTTTACGAGGATGATATCACGCTTTTGCCCACGCAAGGTAATCTGGGTCACACGGAGTCATGCCTGCAAGCAGCAGCGACTGTAGTCGACGACTACGCAACCTACTGCGGACCCCGGTGTGCCCCTGGCTAAGTCAGCATTTGTGCACGTACATCCCTACCCTCAGGAAACAACCCAGCTTCATATAAGTCTTCTCTTGCGACCGATCCGTGAGGCCAAACAGATCCGCGTCCTTGGCCTCTTCATACACCACCAACGCAAGGCCGACACCACAATATCCAAACTTCGCACGGGGGGAGACCAGGGGGGCCGTATTGTCCGCCGGGTCTTCAACAAGCGGGGCGGATTGTGAAGCAGGGATGCAATGCTGCTTGCCCATGCTTTCGTAACGAGTAGAATACTCTACTCGACTCTCTACTTGCACCTACGCAAACACAAGGACAATCAACAAGAGGTCATTCACTGTAAAATTATCAAGCGGGCTCTTGGCCTCCCTATCACCACGTCCAACCAGAGACTTATGGCCCTAGGCGTGGTGAATACCTACCAGGAACTTCGAGAAGCCCACCTTGTTAACCGATACACGCGCCATGCACAGACCCATTCCGGTGCCGCCTCTTGGACTGAATACACATCAAACACGATTACTATATTGAGGAAAGGGTGAGAGCGCCAAAACCTTGGAGATGCGCCCTCTGGGTATGACCCCTTCCCCGCAACATGTCCAAAGAAAACCACAGTCGTCGCCGCCAGGCGCACGCGGAAGCGTTGCAGCGACACTTTGGTCAAAAGGAACACGTGTGCTACGTGGACGTTGCCGGCCCGCACCATGGTGGGTGGTACACAGCCACAGTCATACACAACACAAACACCGTAAATGGGCTCACTTTCAAAGCCTACAGCGCAACACACGCGGAGGAGATTGCAAACACTCTGGCTCTCAGCTATCCCTTTTCTAAACATATCACCGACTCATGAGGGGCTGTCGGAACTATCAGCTAGGGTGGGGTTCACCGCTTGCTCAGCACGTACTGGAACGTAGCTGCCCACACGCTAATCCAACTCCGCGAAAGCTGGTTTGGGCACCCGGTCACCAAGGACTCAGGGGTAAAGAACAGGTCGAAAAGACCGCCCGCGCACTCTCTTCACGGGTTATCTCCCTGTCTTTGCAAGCCTACTCTAAATCAGACAACTCGGCCCTTTCATTCAAAGATATTATCAATTACAACAAGGAGAAGCACCGACACTATCCAGACCCCTGTAAGGAACTGCATCGCGCTGACGAGCGCCTTCTTCTAAAACTGTTTACCAATACTGTACTGTGCCCGGAGGTGCTAAAACATTTCAATTCATCCTTTGATGGCAGGTGCCAGTTCTGCGGTGAAGTGGCTGACACCTTCCACCTCGTCTGGGTGTGCCAGTCTAATCCATCTATTTCCTCCCACCCCAACCCCACGAGAGAGAACTGGGAGGCAGCCCTGCCCGGCTGTCAAGACCTGACGGCCCAAAAAGCCCTGGTTTAACGGGCGTCGGCGGCGTTGCTTCCCAATGGAGCTCCAGAATAGGGGTTCCACCTAGTGCTGCGAGGGTAGGAGGCCAATAAGGCCCCAGCCCAATCACCTCTCTGCAACCATTTATTGGGTATTAAATGTTTCACCACTACCACATCCCCACTTCATCCTACTCCTGCGACCTTGCATGTTAATATAGGCTACCCGTGAATTTGCTTGGTATTCATGCCTACGTTGACTCCTCTCCCGGATTCTTCGTGTCTTAGATAGTGGTGCCACCTTAGAGCAATATCTGTCAATACCACCTGCCAAGTAGTCAGCCCGATTGTTTTTCTCGTTACTAGCTATTCTAGACCCCAAAAACCCCACATGCTCCCCCCCCCCCAAAAAAAAAAAGTTACTGCGCGTCCTGCAAGTCGCCAACCCATCCCATGCCTAGCCTTCTATCGAAGTGAATTATGTCTCGTGGAAAACCACCCCACCTATGCGCCTCTCGTTTTATTTCCACTACTTCAAAGCCTTTCTCTTGACTCATCTGCCCTATTTCTTTGTTTGCGTTGACAACCACTTTTTGCAGGTCGCCGTGACGCACCGGTACCTCCGGTATCATGCATATCGCTACCTGTATCCAAGGAAAAATGGCGCGCATGTCATCGGCCCTTATCGTCAGTGTGGTCGCTAGACTTGCCGAATGTTCATTTAAGACAGGGTTTACACCACCTGCAATTTGAACGAGGTTTTATTCACAAGCATTACTTTTGAGTTTTGCGCTCGCTTGCCTCATGACTGCTTCCGGCGTACGTCCTGGGAACGCCTCTGCTGAAACCCTCGTGTCACCTATTACCCTCTATTTGATTGCTTCTATGTATCGATTTGAATTAGAATCCCCGGCGATTATCGCATGCTGTGACTTTTCAGCTAGAATGTCCTGCACCTGGAGGTTACTTGCACCTGTGATGCCAACTGCTTTGTCCTCTCCCACCCCTACCACTACTTCACTGATGCTGGGTCTTTTGAGCATTGAACAAACTGAACCTGTTTTTTGCAGACCTGTTTTCTGTTTCTTCTCCGCCGTCCTGGGTGCCGCTGCCCTACCATTCTGTTTATCGGCCGCTCCCTTGGTCAACTTCGGTAGTGCCTCCTCGGCTGACATAAGCCTTTCTTCGATAGCTCTCATTTTTTTCTTCCTCAGTCGCAAATACTGTCTCCAGCTTAGCGATTCTCATCAGCAGCTAGCTCTGGGCAACCATCATTTTTCCTATGTTTTCCTATACTTCAGATTGCCTACATTTGGCGTGAGCCTCCACTGCATTCGCGTGATTACTGGCGTCCATATTCAAACCCAACCAGCATCCTGAACATTTTACAGTCTTTTTAATCGTGTCTTTTTGCTACGAATTATATTTATGAATCATCCCACTCAATAATTACAAAACACGACGTATGACGAACCCTGCTTTAAGCAAACAAAGTCTAAGCTTTACTACAAAAATTTGCGAGTTTTTTGTACTTGATAATCCGCCACCGGGTGGCAGGCGAAAAAAAAACACACGCATAAACAAGTAAATACCTGGTGACTGACCCCCCCAAAAAGCCGTATATTTTAAAATATGCTATAAGGGTTTACAGTGCTGCATTATTTGCAAAAGTTCGTGCACCCACGCAGCGCCGCCACGCGGTACTAGTGAGCGGAGGCGGTGCGAACGCGCTCTTGACTGCCTGGAGAGAGTGTTTGCCCAGGCACTGACAAACGTCACAGATTTTCCGCAAAGGCGACAAATTGCAAGGCCACGTGAAGAATTAAAAGAAGAAAACGTGTCCCACGTTTCTCACTTACAAATGATGCCCGAAACGTACTCACTGGTGCAAATGAACACGAATAAGCATGTGAGTTGTTAGTCCGCTGTATCTTAAAAGCGCGCCCTTTCCAAAAATGTACACTGTGCCACGACTGCAATGACCATCGTGCACCCGGTAACTACAACACGATTTTCCCGGTAAATGCCCAAGCGTACGATTGGCCCCACAGTGAAATGAGCGAGCGCTCGCCTGAGCATCGCCTCTCCACGGAGCAAAGCATGTGAGGGAGATGATAGCGTCACGCTGCCTCGTCGTGGTAATCTGGCGACGCACGCTCATAACGCCATCTCGCTGGTAATGATGAAAACACGATAATAGTCCCCCGAGATGCCCATCGCCAGCAGCAAGTGGTAGATATAAATAGCTTGCTGTATGAACGTTGAGGGAGGTGTTCTTTTTTAGGTCAGTGGCTCATCTTTCACACTGACAATTCAGAGGTTGGAGGCTCGATTCCGTGCGCCGGAGCCTTTTAAAGACGATAGTCTCTTTCGGTGTACTTCGGCGCAAAAAGTTTGATCTGTATGTCCGTACGCCTGTCTGTACGTTTGTCTGTTTGTCCACCGTAACGATACCTCCACAGCGCTCACCAATATTGCTCAAGTGTCAGCGTTTGTTCTTGTGTGATTGTATATTAAAAAGCAATTATTGCGTATATCTGAAGCACCATAACACTACGTCAAAATTTTGTATGTGTGTCTTTATACCAGTGAAGGCACGCATAAGTAAATCTAAAGATCATAGAGTTTTTCACGCTGCACTGAGAGTGGAACGCGATGCTCAAAAAGGCAAGTGTTTACAACGCTTTGCTATAACGGCACGGTGGTGGAACCTGCCCGTCACGTTCTACACCTTATCGCCTCCGAGACAGGCGCGCATCTTCCTCCGCGGGCCCGCACACCTCCCTTCGTTTTCGAAGGTAGGTGTCCAGGTGTACTAGGTAGGTGTCCTAGGTAGGTAAGTACTTGGTAGGTAGGCGTCCTAGGTGTACTGACAAGATAGCGCTCGTGTCTAACGTGCCTTGATGCGCTTCTTCACCTTCGCTGCACGGATCAAGACTCTCTAACGCAGCACTTACAGAATAAAATTCATCGACTTTCTCACGCACACCATCAAATGAACATTGTCTTCACTCTTTTTACGTGCAAGACTACCGTCTTTCGACGACATTTGCAGTGAAACTTGCAGATACGGGGCCAATTTTTTTCTGAATCATTTTTCTTTCGTCCGTTCTCATATATACCCTCGCGTATACATATACGGTGAATGACGGCCATGCCGACGCCCACGTTTACGCTGGCGGTGAAACCCTGCCGAGAGTGTCCATATTATTGCTATCGCAATAATAATAGACGAGGCGCTGGCTCTGCTAACCCTCTTAACGCCGGCGAGGGGTGGGTTAGGCCAAATCGCTTCAGCGCGTGTTTCGGTAGTCAAAGGAGCTTCACTTTCCGACGTCCTCTTTTTCACAGATAAACGAGTCGTAATAACACTCACTTGATGTGCGCTCAAACGTTACGAGTGGTGGACAGGGTGGAGCCAAAAACAGCTGACACATGGCGAGTGCATTGCAGGTGAGGGACAGTGATGTCACCACGCACTGCAGAGTAGGCGTGACCTACTTGGTGCCACCCCAACATCTGCGGTGAGGAAGCGTGGTACGGCACGTTGGCACGGAAACACTGACAGATGGCATAACACAGGCTAGTCAAAGAGCTGCTTCACATCTAAATGTAATTACGCCGCTTTAGTTTCGCTTTGTGCATTGGGCTCCGCCCAGTATCGAGTTATTCCTTCTCACTTTTGTCTTATGAGTACTTTTCGAAGTATACTTTAGATTATTACCTGAAAGTTATTCCTTCTCACTTTTGTCTTATGAGTACTTTTCGAAGTATACTTTAGATTATTACCTGAAACGGTAGCCATAAGTCAGTCGCTTTCTTATAATTCGGAGGTATACCTTCTGAATGTTTTTTTCAATCCGGGTGATATAGACAAGAGGGCAAGCGATGGCAAGAGGAAAATCATTGTGCACAAGACACGGGCTTTAAATTCCTCTGGTTCTTATGCGTACTTCTCAACCAGTGTTCCAGCTCAACGCGTACCACGTGTTTTTTTTAGATGCGTACAGCGCTCTTGTGTGACGTGAGCCGCGTAAGCTTCGGTTTACGCTAGCGGCCACCATGCCCTGATGGCGCGGTGCCGTAGACCGGCGGCTGGCCCCACCCGCCGGAGAGCTGTTCAAATTGCCCGGCGAGCTTCTCCCACAAACTTGGCTGCCCTTCCGAATGCAGTTGTCGACGGCCTCGATTTTATCAAGTGGCCGCCGCGCGATCTGTAGTTTGTAAGATCTGAACTGATGCTTCCATTTGCTTTAAACTCATGCCCTTTAGCTTCGGCAACCCTGTACGCAAGTAGATTTAACCCCGTTTTTGAATACCATACTCAAATTTTCGATGTTCTAGGCCTAAACAAGCCCTCCCGACACTCTGTGGTCATACATTACACGTTATTTGTTGTTGTTCTTTGTTGGTGACACTTGAAAGCTAGCGCCCCTTTTCCAAACCCCTGCTTTTGGGACATCATTCTGAAATGCTGTGCGCTTTTTTGAATACCAGACAGGCGAACATGCTCTATTCACTGCTATAAAGTAGTCTAAGAACAACACGTACGACGTATTGTGAAAGTCACGAAGCAAGAAGCAAGTCACTTGAAGTCTCCCGCCGCAGACGCAGGCAATGCGGAGAGGCGAAACTGGACGACGCGACTCAGCTGTGTCGCTCCTCCATCTCTGATTGGCTAAACCACTCTTCAGCAACTGACAAATGGCACTAAAATGGGTCTCGGACCCATTTTCTGAGCGGCGAATAACGGCAGACGTGCGCGAAGCAAACAGCCGCGCACGGCTGCCTGTGAATGTCAAACATCAAATGCGAGGCATGCTTACAGCTAGCGAGAACCGGCCCTAAGAGACCGAAGCGGAAAAGCGTCTTTCGCCAGCAGGATTACTGCATTGTCAGTTTTGACAAGCTGCTGTACTGGATATGTACAGCAGGACAGTGGTGCAGTCTGTACTTTGTGAGTTGTCCCGCACTATGTAGCTCATTACATGAAGCAGAAAACGCATTCCCACTACTTTGCTTCATGTTACCGAAGCGGCTACACAGGCACTCGGATGGCATGGTTGTTTTCATCTGCCATGGGTGATAATCTCTGTAGAAAGTACAATACAGTTCTTTGCCTGTCTGTCTGTCTGTCTATCCGTAGAAAGTTGGAGAAACCTCAGGAAGGCTGACAAGCCTCTGACAATTTCAGCAGAGTGCGAACATAATTTTGGGTAAAGATATATTCTGCGTCGTTATGCGCACGTAATAAACAGTAGTAAAGAGCGCGTTCCCCGAGTAAAACCGTCGCGTGTTGCTGACGTCATGACGACTCTTTTGCCAGGTTGTCCACGCAGTAACTAAGCTGTAATATTACGTTTGCATGAACTAGGAAGCAAAGGCACGTTCGAAGTAATCAGAGCTGCAACTCTGCAGGAGTACGTGACGGGCTGACAACGCAGCTGAGGCTCGCAAAAGAAGTGGCAGTAGATAGAGTTCCTGTATAAGCTACTTTTATGTAGCATATACAGTTACCTAAGGTAGCATATACAGTAACTCTAGCAGTAGAAGGAGAAGTAGCAACCTAGCGGCTCGCAGGAGAAGTAGATGCAACCTATCGGCGTCCACGTGAGAGCGAACGCTGGAGTTTGGCCGGTCGCGCTACCATATACCCTGTTTCAGAAGTTCCCTTCATCACTGTGGAAGCTACAGGCCTCTCAGCCAATACGAAGGGCGCTTAGCTCCTCCACGAGTATTCAATCTCGTCGTGTCGCCTGCTCACCGTATTCAAGGTGTCTGCTAACCGCATTGTAGCTAATATTATTATTTTATTAACTTAAATGTAGAGTAAACTTTTTAAACCAGCACCTACACCGCGAACTTGAAGCGTGAATTCAGTGCTCTGAAGGAGATTGGTAGAGTGTCATGCTGGTGGATAACTTCACCTGGTGGCTGTTTCTCTCCGGCGCTGTTCCTGGCTCTCGTATACCTGTTCTCTGTCGACGCGTTTCTTCGCTTCTGCCGCTGTAATGCTTCTTTTCTCTTTTCTGTTTGCACCGAAGAAGGATCCGATGCGCACTGAATTCTATGCGAGGTTGCATGTCCGGTATTTGGAGATGCAGTGATCTTGGTCTGAAGGCGTTGTCCGAATTTTTTGGCGCGTTAGGCTTAGCAGGTGCGGCTAAGGAAGCAGCATCTTTCGCTGATATCGACCAAACGTACCTGATAATTTAGTCCTAGAGCGAGATGAAACAAGTCTTTGGCTTATTTCTCCGTTTGTTTACTGCTGTCATCGCAGTGGGCGTGCAGCAAGATTAAGTCCGGATCGATGCAAACAGTCACTTTTCCATGAGTGCTGCCATGTTCATTTGTGGGCACAGTTATCCGCGGTAACAACCACAAATTTGTAACGCATAAGAAAATAATGCGAAGAATAAACATATCATGCATCAAAGTGGCGTAAAACACACAAAAAACGGCAATTCTGGCCAACCTTTCTAATTTTAAGGTATTTGTATGTGTTTCTTGTATGTGATACTTGTATGTGTATGTGACCAGAACTTAAGGCAAGAAAAATGAAGGTTTTAGGCGCCTATAATAGGCCCCAAATCTGCCATTTTGACATAAATAGGCGTTGAAATTACAGTTTAGGTATGTATAGGCACAATTCATAAATATTCTAGTAGCGCGCTCAAGACAATTATTCAAATGCTAACAAACACAGCAGGTAATATCTGCACTTCGGGAAAGCTAAATTCATTTTTTTCATGAAAAGAAATAAAAAAGGCATACTAATTTGAACATATTTAGGTGAAAGTCAAGGTAATTTTTATATTGTACGAAAAGCTATGAAAAAGATGACGAACCAGCATCATATCAAGGTTTTCGGGCTTGAATTGTGCTTGCTTGCACTCAGTATTTGTTTTTGTGCAAAAAAGAACGCTCGACATCCAATGAAGCTAGTGAAGGGTACTTGTGACCTAGCACTTTCAATGCTTTTATTGCATCCAAAATAGTTGAATCAGCACCACTACAAACTTCAGACGCTTGCTTTAGCACATACAATCCGGAATTCTTTTTTAGGCAGATTTAAGCTTTGAGGCAATCCTGTCTGCAACCGGTCTATTGGGGACGGGGTGAACCTTTTCTGCATGCCTGAAAAAACTGGGTATACTTAAACTTTGCTTTGAACGCGATAGCGATATTCTGTCCCTGGTGCGTACTTCAACCACTTAGTGCATAACTTTTATTGTGTGATGTTACTCGAGAAATTCAAATTGTGGATTACTATATATGGCTGCGTTCTGTGTTACGCGTGTATGCGATTTCACCGATGTGTAAAAAAAATGAGTAAATCTGTGTGCCCGTAGAATGACCACAAAAGACATGTTATTTAAATAAATTGGCAGTAGCGCAAGCAATGTTGGGAGCTTTGTGCATATGCTTTCTTCAGAGTAAACGCCAAACTGGAAATATTGTTGATTTTTTCAATGCCCTCTCCCCAGCTTTCCACATGGACCGTTTTTCAATCGCTGTGGTAGCGCTGTTAAGCACTGGTCCATTGCCTCACAAGTACACTTCCCGGCTTCCTTTTATTCCGCATTGCTAGGCAGAGATCTGACAACTGCCGTTATGAAGAACATAAATGCCAACAAAACTTGTATACGCAGCAGCGCAGGCCTAGCTTAGTTCCGGCTGATTAGAGTACATTCTAGCTAGCCTGTTTTGGCCTCCCAAAACGCAACAGCCGAGCTGCACTACTCTCGCACCTAGCGACGGGGATTTTCAAGGGGCAAGGGGTACACTAGCATTAGCCTATACTCGCTTCGCTACAATGCCACTAGGCACGCTCACGCAACCTCCATTTTGAACTATTTTGGAACCAAGCGACGGAAATCTTACAGGGGGGCCCGCTTGCGCTAATGATGCTAGTGTCGCTTCGCCTCGCTGTGGTACAAGCCCAGCTCACGTAAAGACGCATTTAGAGTGCGATGCTATTGAAGTGTTGGCAAACGTCACATGTGTCGGAGTGCATTGACCGAGTCTGATTATACGTTTGTTGTGGCAGTGCACCAACTTATCATCTGTTTTCGTCGGCATGACACAGTATATGCGCGCGTCGACCCTACGTCAAACCATAATCGCATCTTACCAGAAGCTAAAAACATGAACGAAAAAAAAACTAGCGCACTATGCAAGTTTTGTCTTTAACATAGCCATATCACGTGTTTCTTGTTTTTATTCTTATAAACAGCTCATTTAGGCAAAGCATTTACTTAAAGAACACAAAAATGCATTTTTAGGCGCTAGATAGATAGATAGATATGTGGGGTTGAACGTCCCAAAACCACCATATGATTATGAGAGACGCCGTAGTAGAGGGCTCCGATAATATCGAGCACCTGGGGTTCTTTGACGTGCACCCAAATCTGAGTACACGGGCCTACAACATTTCCATTTTTTTAGGCGCTGAAAAGCTGATGTAGGCATAAACCTCCAAATAGGCACTTATAGGTGCAATAAATGTGTGAATAAAATGTTTCCCTTTCCTTAGTTCGTGTTTATATGTTAAATAGGCTCGAAACAGACTGCAGAAAGAAATACGCATTTTGTCTAAAGTTGCGGCCTTTAGTGCCACTGATACTACATTTCACTGCGCAAGCGTGTGGCTTTCGTACACCTCCTAGCTTTAGTAGTGCTGAACCAAAGTGATGAAATAGCGTAAAGAGTTGTAAACGGTAAATGATAGCGTCACTCGGTTGCGGCATGTTCACATCGCAGCTTGTGAGAGAACGTGAGTGTGTGTTCGTAAGGCATTCTGTGTGCATCAAGCAGGTAAAAATGAAAACAGGGGTGCATCGTGAACTATTTTGTTTCTTTCAATTGCAATGACTGAAAAAAAGACGTCTGTGAGTGATATAATCAGCGGAAGTGAGACTTAAACCCTATAAACACCTAGAAACGGACATGGTGTTTGAAAGTAAAAGAACCGTTGAATACTGTAATTAAAAGAAATAGCCCTTTCCTTTAATTGCGTTGTATACGCGGCTGGCATTTCAATAGTCTAATATTCTGATGGTGGTGGTGGTTAACATTTATTACAAACAGGGAGCTTGCCCACGAAGCCAGCCCCTAGTGGGTCAGCTTGCCTACAGTATACTAGGACGATCACTGTGAAGATGACATACTGTTATATCTCACCCGTCGGCTTCGACGAAGGACTAGTTCTTTGACTTTGCGACAACAAAGATTTACAAGGATAGAAGTTCCAGCACAAAGCTTCACTGGGCAACACATACGTTTTTGTATATCATGCTGTTGACTGTGAAAAAAAAACAGTGTTCTTGGCCGAAGAAAGTGTGCGCTGCACTGACTTGAATTTGCAAACGTCAGACATCCGCTCACGATCTGTTGCGGCCAAAATTTCTGCTTGCCATTGTTACCTTCACGTCCCCTCAACAGATTACTTGATCTTCTTCAGAAAGCTATTGCGTCTCCGGAAAACAATGATGCTGGCCCAGTGTGCACTGAAATTTAGGAACTGGTTTTTCGCCTTAGCGTAGGTTTTCCAATCAGCCAGTTCATGCTAGGCCGTGCCTTTTTTTTCCTGATAAATTGACACTTTTCAATAAAGCTTTTTGATCTTTTCTTTGAAATATGCACATTTCAAGGATTGCTAAAAAAGGTAACGTTTATTGCAAGGTGCTTGTGCGAAAATGTACACACAAGGTCAATGCGCTTGCGAAACCGAGACATAAAGCACCCGTAAATGATTGACTTGAAGTAGTAACACATTTGCATGAGCTCTAGTCACGTAGGTGTTTATTTTTTCATGCTGCTGCAGAAGGTTTAGGGCAAGCATAGTTCAGTATTTGCCGCGAGATCCGGCGGAGTTGCCGCCTAGCGGCAACTGCTTGAAGCGCGCAAGTGTGAATAGCTCCGTGCGTCGTCTGTTAGCCACGTCATGTTTCTACGTGCCCGTACGTCATGCGCATACTCAAAGTGTAATTTGTCTGCTCATGTCATCGCGAGTGTAACTACTCGCTTCTCGGTATGCCTTAAATGACGTACGAAATCATTTGGTTTTGTCGGCTGCTAGCGCATTCTAATAGGGTAGGCGAGTGCAACTTTGCAGATAGACGTTTGTTGTAGTCGTATCCTCTATTCACTTAACTACTTTTAGAGTAGCGACCGATTTCTGTTTCAAGCGTATCGTGAAAGGCTCTTGGCATCCTGCCAAATATGATGACTTTTGAAAGGCGTGCCAATGCAATGCATTAGCGACTCAATAAAGAACAAAATAGAGGCTCAGGCCACGCACTTGTGCGTAAGTGGTGGGCATACAACAACGGCACTATAGTTTATTGACCATGCGAGGAACCTTAGTTGTTTTTATATGGCCGAGGCACCTCTACTTAAAAATATTATTGTCACATATACCTGCGGCACTTCGATACCTAAACTCTACTAAAACAAAACCGTGTGCTCAGATTGAAGAACGCATTGACGAGCCTAGATGTTAAAAATAAGTCAGACGGTATGTCTTACATATATATTGTATACTTTTACTGAAAATCTCATCCTTTTCAGATTGTCTTGAGTAATTGTTTGGCATTGCTTGTCACCGACTGAAAGCAACAGCTATTTTTTCTCCGAAAAAAAGTGGCGTTTTTGCAAGTAGATGAAACGTGCTCGGTGCTTAACAAGTAGCGAAGTGATACCAATAAATTACAAAAATGTCAAACAAGAACCGCTTACAGCGCAGTGTAAACAGATCTGTTGTAGTGGGCAGCCAAACAAATCTTAATTGATTTATATGTGGGGTGCGATAAACACCATAAAAAGCGCACTGTGGCAGAATCATTATTTTATTTATTTATTTATTTCAACATACTGCAGCCCCACAGGGCTATCGCAGGTGTAGGCAAATACATACATAGAATAGCATAACAAGTGCGCTGTACATCAATGGTTAGTAATATACAATAAATATTCATCCAGTGATAAAGATCGAACGTAACCAGGCAAAGAATTCCACAATTCAATTGAATGAACAAAAAACTATATTTAAACGCCATCGTACGATGAGCAAAGGTAGACATGTTTAACTCGTGGTAATTTCGGGTGGTCGTTGGTCTAGCGTGTGCTATATATTTGCTGAGTAAAGGAAACCGTGGGGAATTAATTAAGGTATGAAGAAATTTCAAACATTCAACGTGTCGACGGGAAGATAGACTGGTAAGCTGTAAGATGGGAAGATGAGAACTTGGTGAAAAATACCTGTCAAAGCAACGATAAATGAAGCGTACAGCTTTCTTTTGAACAGATTCAATTCTGTTAATGTCCGAAATTTGGTGTGGGTTCCACAAAACAGATGCATATTCCAATATTGGACGAACCTGTGTTTTATAAGTGAGGAGACGTATGCTGAGAGGTGCTGAACGTAAAGTGCGTTGTAGGTAGCTTAATTTTTTAAGCGCACGGTTGCACATGAGATCAATGTGTCGAGACCAAGATAAATCCTGAGTGAAAAAAGAAACCGAGGTATTTGTATTGTGAAACAATTCCGAGAGGGCAACCATTAAGCGAATAGGTAAATGGAGAGGGGGAAGAATGCTTGGAAAACGACATGGATACCGTTTTTTGGAAGTTGATTTGCATTTTCCAAGTGTCACACCATGATTGAAATAAAGCAAATGAATCGTTAAGGATGATGTGACCATGAGCAGTTTTAATCGTATGATACAAAAGACAATCATCAGCATACATGCGGTTTTTAACAGGAACATTACTTGGCAGATCGTTAATAAAAATTAGAAATAAAAGAGGGCCTAATATTGAACCTTGAGGGACGCCAGACGTTCTGGTGGAAGTCGAGGAATGAGAAGACATGAACTGTACGTACTGAGACCTATTGGATAGGAAAGAAGAAATTCAGTTAACTAATGCTTCGATTTTAGGAATAGCAGTGAGCTTTTTTAGAAGTTTGCAATGTGACACAGTGTCAAAAGCTTTGGAAAAGTTAATGAAGATTGCGTCGATTTGATCGCCAGCATTAAGAAGCTGGAGGATGTCATGAGCGAATTCACTAAGCTGGGTTACGGTACTAAAGCCGCGTCGAAAACCATGCTGGGCATCAGATAAAACATTATTGCACTCCAAAAATTCTATGATTTGCTTGAAAATTATGTGTTCGAGTATTTTACAAGAATGGGATGTGATAGAGATGGGTCTGTAGTTCAATAAGAACTGGTTTCTTTCCGGATTTGTATAACGGAAGAATTTTAGCTGCTTTCCACGTTTTAGGGACAACAGACGTCTAGCGAGATTTCTGAAAGATAATGGTTAAATACCGACTAGTCCATAAGGAGTACCTAATGAGAAATTCGTTGTCTATATTATCAGGACTACCTTTCTTCTTCGGATCAAGTTTTCAAAAAGAGATTCAGCACACCCTGGTTTGAAACAACAATATCGTCAAAAAACTGCGAGTATGCCCTATAAAAGGAGGAACAACGGAGTTATCAAGTGTAAAAACATATTGAGAGTACTTGGCGGGCATACCTTTCATGCCGTAGCTATGAACCTTTCTTTAGCCTTTCAGCTTGCTCGCGTGCATCTTTCAGCTTGCTCGATGCATGCAGCTAATGTTCCATTAGCTGCATGCATCGACCAATCTATGTAAGTGTGAAGTTCAATGCTTAAGTATGCATCAACACAGCTCCATGTGTACTTCTGCAGATCTACCATGGTACTCATTCGATTAGTTTATTAAAAGGAATACAGTACGACGCAAAACAACATATAAATATTTTATCTGTATTGCACAAAAGCATAATGCCACTGAGCAGCCGTAACGGTATGCATGTTGAGAAGGTATTCAGTGCAGGTAACTTTTAAAACTAAGTACTGCGTAGCTACGTGTTAAAGTGCGAATGATACTGGTGTTCGTGAACTGGCTCACATTGACAAGAATATATAATGGAAGAATTGTATATTGGGTCTTTCCACGTCAGATGTCTCAGCCATTTTGGCGACCATCTCAAATGCATTCACAAAAACTTGCGCTGATTTACTGCAAAAAAAGTTATCTGCTAGTTTATTTCACATGATCGATTGATATGTGGAGTTTAACGTCCCAAAACCACTATATGATTATGAGAGACGCCGTAGTGGAGGGCTCCGGAAATTTAGACCACCTGGGGTTCTTTAACGTGCACACAAATCTGAGCACACGGGTCTACAATATTTCCGCCTCCTTCGGAATTGCAGCCGCCGCAGCCGCGATTCCAACCCCCGCACTGCGGGTCGGCAGCCGAGTATCCTAGCCACTAGGCCTTTATTTCACAGACAAATGACTTTTAGTCACGTGGCTGTCTCCTGAACTTCCCGGAATCTCGCCTGTGTGTTTGTAAAAAAATTTTATAAGTACCTCTCACTCTTCCATGCCAATTTGATTTTGATTGATTGATATGTGCGGTTTGACGTCCCTAAACCACCATAAGAATATGAGAGGCGCCGTTGTGCAGGGCTCCGGAAATTTAGACCACCTGGGGTTCTTTACCGTGCACCCGAATCTGAGCACACGGGCCTACAACATTTCCGCCTCATTCGCAAATGCTGCCGCTGCAGCCGGGATTCGATCCCAAGACCGGCGGGTCAGCAGCCGAGTACCTTATCCACTAGATCACCACGGCGGGGAAGTGAAACAAATCTCAAGAGTTTCTTCGGAAATGGTACAATAAGTATGCCTCGAGCAAAAAAAGACAAAACTTTTTGGAAAGAAACAGATATTTTAATATAATGTAACAAAGGTGGTCAAACATTAGAATTCATGAAGTTTCTTTTTGTTGTAGCTCATTTTTCTACGGCCAGAACTGGTTTAATGCGGCCCTTCGCACTTAAGATATAGCTCTATGTAGTGGCGTAAGAGTGATTTCGGTGAACTTTAGAGTATGAAAAGCTGCCTTAAAATATAGACCAATTAGTTGCATTGGGTCTACTGGGGGATGATGCGTTGTGCGTTTGCAAGCTACATGCGTAATACTTGCCGTGGCCTTTTACCTTGTTTTATTGCAGATATCAGAAGAATTGGAAGACCTGCCAAATCCCAGAAAGAACTTCCATCTTATCTCCTTGGAGTCGCTTGAGACCACCATTCCTGATGTGAGTCACAGAGGTCATATATTGAAAAAAAAAATCTTGTTTAATATTCAACGTCACGCAGAATGAACAACCACACAGAGACAGGAAAACACATAGACACCACTGGTGGTGGTGTTTGTTTCTTTCTTTGTGTGGTTGTTCATTCGGCTTGATGTTGACTACTTAATCAAGACATGCACCAACTGGCTGAAGAGCGAGTTCTACTAGAATAGAAAAATCTGTTCGTGCCTGTTACACGAGGTATAAAAAGGCTCATTAAGGAATTAGGCAGCATCTGTGCGCTGTCTACCACAAGCCACAATTCGTCAATGTCACCACCTACGTGTTGTCACCCATCGCTTTGTCAAGCGGTCGTTAGGTCAGCTCTCACCCGAATGTCTCGAAAGTTAGTTACTTTACAGGTGTATCTTGTATAAAGAGCCACCTAAAACATGTCCGCGCGACAAAAGAACACACACCGCACTGGCGGCGTGCTCCTCTAGTGTTTTGTCTGCTTCCGCCGCACCAACCTTATAGCACCTCACACCTTCAGCCATATTCATTTGTAAAAGAGAATTCTGAACGCCCACGGAGTGTAAGTTTAACACTAATATCAGTGCTCAAATTCATTATCAATGCTCAAATTCAAGATTCAGGTCAAGTATTTGAGTTGTGTGTGTAAAGTTTAACTGGTGATTGGACTGAAAACCTAAAACAGCAGCTGTGCTGCTGGCTATTCCGCCTGTTTCACGTGATAAAGACATCATGAAGTGGCTTCATTTCACATGCACCGCTGTGGCATAGTTTTGGAAAACGCGCACATTAGGTAGCTTTTCTGCCAGTTAGCTGGTTATGGAGAGCTGCAAGTTTCACCAGCCTTCTGCGTTGGTGCTCAATTTTCACGCGTCCGAATTCGGCGTGATGAAAATATAAGAATATAGGAGTAAGTTTACCGAACTTCAATAGTCACGTTTATGTCGGTTCCAGCTTCTTTTACAAGGCTAACATCTGGTTCTGTCATGAAGATATTCATTAAAAAGTCATCGAGTGCCGCAAACTATACATGCGCCGCCTGAGCTGGCAGTCAAAGGACGATATCGTGGGATTTTGAAAAAAGCTTGTCTCGTTTTTTTCTACGAGTTTTCCAGGAAAAAGGTGCTGAAATTGCCCCTCAGTGGAGGTCTAATGGCTAAGGTACTCGGCTGCTGACTCGCAGGTCGCGGGATCGAATCCCGGCTGCAGGGGCTGCATTTCCGATGGAGGCGGAAATGTTGTAGTCCTGTGTGCTCAGATTTGGTTGCACGTTAAAGAACCGCAGGTGGTCGAAAGTTCCGGAACCCTCCACTACGGCGTCTCTCATAATCATAGGGTGGTTTCGGGACGTTAAACGCAACATATCAATCAAGTGAGTCAGGCGGTGACATTTTTTGACATCGATAGAAGTGACAGTTCGAAGGTAAAAAAAATCGAGCTTTTACAAGGTGCTCGGTCAGAGAAGAACACAGGAAAAAAGCAACATACGCTGCAAAATTTAGGTACGTGTCGTTTGCTGTAGGCTCGCCCTATCCGGACATATTGTCACGGAACCATGACCTGGCCGAAAGAACCAGACAGAGTTTGAATTAAACAATTTATCTGGTCGAACCTGCAGCCGGTAAGCAAGAACGTCAGAATTCGGCAGCACAGGGGCACTGATAGCAGCGAACAAAGCATTGCCTGAGTATCAACTGAGAAGCGGCGAAGTGCATCGGCATTTATATACGGTACAGTCTGCCAATGCGGCGCTGCGAAAAACGCCATTACCAGTGCCCCCAACGCCGTGCTGGCCATAAATACGTTGTAGAAAATCGAGCCTCTCGTTGAGTGAAAAAAGGGGTGTATTTACTATAAAGCGTAGCCCGACATCCTGGGCTGCTTCTGCAGTGCATGAATCGAAGGCCAAAACATATGGTTGTCTTCTTCATTTTATCTTAGTTCCAACAAACTGCCCCACGTGCACAATTTAGCAAAAAGTTAAATTCTAGCAAGTACACATGCTAAAAAGTTGGACCGTTTCGCAATAGCTCTACCCGATAGTCTGTGGAGCTCCACTATTCAAAAATTTGTATAGTTTCTGGGCCTCGATGAACTAGTGTAAACAGGGCGCTAACTTCTGACTTACTGTCTTTAGAAGGACCAGCGTAGGAGTTGGTTGTACATAGTTGGCACTCGCGACGTGCTAGAATTGGACACGATAAAATGCACTGAGGCACAGGAAGGACACACGAGCATGAACTAACAACTGTTCATTCTATGGAATAATAACCTATTTATAGATAGGTTGAAAGAGAAAAGAAAAGAAAGAGAGCATGAAATGCGCACTGCCCACTACAAAAAAGCAACCATCTTAGTGATATGAATTCTAGCTTTGTAAACTATCTATATTTTCGGCGGAAGAAAGGATACTCTTCGTTAGACAAATAAATGAATGGCGCACTGACACACCTCTTTTCGCCAAGCCTGTGCATCGTGAATGCTTCAATGATTCTCTTTCCTTTGTATCTTTTAATCTCGATAAAGCAACGGTGTTTTCGAAAGCTGGCTTACAGTGGCACACTCTAAACAAAGAGCGAGTAAATAGGGTGTCTTTTTGTCCCACAACAATATTCGTCATCTCTTTTGCGTTTCATCCTTGCGCTATCGCCTCGCGCCCGGTACATCCCGGTCATGATCGACATGCCCAGTATCAGGGTTACATTGCATTCTCGATAGCAAAGTGGCCAGTGCCGAGTTTTCAAGAAAAGAAGCGCACACAAGCCTGATGACGATAATTTGTTGTGAGACAAAAAGACACACTTTTTGCTCGATATTTTTCTAGAGTGCACATTAAGCAATGGGTGGCTAAGTTACCAGGGTGACTAATGTGTTTGTAGTTGTGACATTCCTCGCGTAAACGTGAATTTGATTGATTGATTGATTTGTGGGGTTTAAGGTCCCAAACCCACCATATGATTATGAGAGACGCCGTAGTGGAGAGCTCCGGAAATTTCGGCCACATGGGGTTCTCTAACGTGAGCCCAAATCTGAGCACACGGGCCTACAACATTTCCGCCTCCATAGGAAATGCAGCCGCCGCAGCCGGGATTCGAATCGCGACCTGCGGGTTAGCAGCAGAGTACCTTAGCCACTGGACTACCAGTAAGCGTGAATTTTGACACCTACCAGCTTTTCCAACGTACCAAATTCCGCAAGACAAAGGAGTACCATATATGACCATTTTTCCGCATGCTACAAACTTGTTGACAATGCTTAACAGAACATGTATGATTGTTCTTCTGGTTGTTTCACGCTTATGCGAGCATAATTTCGTTCGTCCCCGCGATTGCCAAACATGTCGCGGAGGCGTCGTTTTGCACCCGTTGAGTAAAAAAGAGGGTTTATTTACAATAAACCGCAGCCCTACTCAATGAGTTGCTGCTGCAGGGCGTGATTGGAAGGCCAGAACAAGTCGTTATTTTCATCTCAGAGAATACCCTCAGACTCTGTAGGAACGTGGTTGCACCTTGTTTCTACAGACTATTTTCTGAGGACGGTGAGCAGTACAGAGAAATAGACAGCTTCTACGACCCACGTCAGGAGCCTTCAGTTTTAGGAACCTATCGAATATTGGGCTGACAAAAGATGTGCAGCCATTCCGCGATTTGGAAGCGCCTCGAACGCCTAACCAGGATTACGATGACAGTGCTGGGTCGTTTACGCCTGTGACTGACCCAGTAGTACCAGACATCACCGCGGATAGCATTTCCGACACGCAGCCTGTTGGAAGATCTCCGAGAACACGTCGTCCACCGAAGTTCATGTCCTACGACAAGCAGTTCAAGGAGATCTTCGAGATGCAGTAATGACCAACGCATTTTGGTTAAAAAAGGGATGTGCAGCGGACATATATAGTTGTCCAGCAACCTTGGGCAGCTGCGTCCCTTACTAGTGGTCTAACAATAAACCGATACCTGCTTATGAGACGCTACAGGTGCCGCAGTGTTTTATGGTCTCTCGAGTCCATGAGCGTCTGTTCTCATAGCGTGACTCAGGGCTAGCGTCGGTTAAGTTTCGATTTATCTGTATGACGTACGTTCCGCATGCCGAAGTTAAGGCCGAAGTTTACAACCTGCAAAGCTTTACGTGCATAGTGCTGTGTGGTGGCGCCAACTTCAGAATATAGATGGTCGCGGCATGCGCGATGTTTATCGCGCGCGCAACCTCTCTGTCTACTGTTGCAAGACGTGGTCAGAGGCTCTGTTAAGCTTCATAAGCAAAGTTGCCATAGTTATCCGCGAAGGGTACTGAGAAGAACAACCGCAGACCTACACAATCACACTTTCTCATGCGGCCGGCTGCGGAGATCGCGATTAATTCACTTCCGTAACACGTTCGTAACAACCCATATATAACACTCTCGCCGTTCTGCTTCGCGACACCTGAAGAAATTAGCAAAACTGAAGTCCTTTATGTCCGTTACAATTCACAACGCAACAGTAGTGTCGAGTGGCTTTTTCGTTGAGAGCGCTGCTGTTGCATCTGCTCTTGTTTTCGCCATCGTTAAGCGAGTGAACCAGCAAGCACTTTATAGCGGTTCGGTGACGCGTCCGGCTAGCAGAAAGAAATTTGTCGCTCTTTTCTACTTGTTCAATGCGCAAATACACCTAATATTTAGCTTAATCGTTGTTTCATTTGCTGTAGTTTCCCCTGCTTGCGCAGCAAACTGTTCAACGGTCGGGCTTTGCACTATACTCAAAACTGCGTCGACAGCTGGTGCTGCTTATCCGCGAAACTCCAAAGTCTGTCGCCTACACGTGTGGTGCAAATATTCGAGCCTTATCAGTGGTACTCGCACAAGCTCTGGAATGATCTCAAGTGTACGCGTTTTTCGCGTAATTTTAACGGAACTGTTCACAACAATCGCGACACTTCTCGAACCATGAGGCGCAGTTTCCGCATAAAATATCTGACACGCTGCGTGGGCAAAAAAATGAAAATAAAAATAAGAAATGCTCGTGCAATATGTTGCTGCCATCAATTGGTGAAACACAAAAGAACAAAATAACCGGGGCAAATGATGTGCTTCTTTTCATTGAAGTGCTGACGCGAACCACAAAATACCCCGCCACGGTGGTCTAGTGGTTAAGGTACTCGGCTGCTGACCCGCAGGTCGCGGGATCAAATCCCGGCTGTGGCGGCTGCATTTCCGATGGAGGCGGATATGTCTAAGCCCATGTACTCAGACTTGGGTGCAAGGTTAAAGAACCCCAGGTGGTCAAAATTTCCGGAGCCCTCCACTACGCCGTCTCTCATAATCAAATAGTGGTTTTGGGACGTTCAACCCCACAAATACATCAGAACCACAAAATAAAAGCCACACTTCTGCTACAAGGGCAAAGCAATAAATGCGATAGCAACAGTATCAGTGTCGCACTGAGCAGATCAAAACGTTCAGCACGCTGGTCTCGCAAAAATGACGCACGAAAGCAACACACATAGGACGAGAGCCAACAAACTATACGTTTACAGCTCGACAAAAAATGCACTCTTTAAAAAAAAAGATGAACGAGACGTCTTCACAGGTTCAGACTTGAGCGCCAACTAACAATTGTCCTATTTGTTCTCTGCATTTGAAAAGCCAGCTCTTTTCGGAAATTAGGCCTGCCCAGCGAGCGAAGCAATCTTGGTGCACCCGTCAAATAAACGCAATTGTTTCAATCGAAGCCGAAGGCGCACGATAATGCCCCACCACACGATAATGCGCGCATGAGACATCTTTTTTCCGTCAAGCATGGGACGCGTAGAAGATGAGCGCACCTTGGCAAATCGCGATGAGCTGACTGGGAACTTTGTGCCGAGCGCGCTCATCGCGCCATCTCGCTGGTAATGCAGAAAGCACGCTAATTCTCCCGCGGTAGATGCACATAGCGTGTCATTTCAACAATGAAGGAGGTGTTGCTTCGTGACTCAGTGGCTAACGCCGCACGCTCACGAACGATATGTCGGAAGTTCAATTCCCTGCACATATATATGTATATATATACCTACTTCTAAATTCACATATAAACCCAAACAATTGGATGGAGGGAAGGCCGCTGTGATAGCTCAGTGGTCAGAGCATCGAACGCGTTATTGGAAGGTCGTCGATTCGATTCCTGCTCACGACTGGTTATTTTTTCATCCACTATTCTTTCTTCTTATTTACATCCCAATGGTTCTAATAACTTCCTCTGTACATTCTTTGGCTTAACTGTCTGCTAGATCTCATTATTATTGTGTTAAAACACGAAAAAGGAGCCCTTAGGTATGCACTTCTTTCCCTTATTTCATTGAACGAGGGTCTCGTACTGGTAGACTTGGTGTGCTTAGGTTGTATAAGAGGGACAATTAATCAGCTTCCCGCTCATAATACGTTCACTTGCTACGTGACGCCAAACATGCGCATAAGAGTGTTCCACACTCGTCGTTTGGCTTATAGATGACGCTGACTGTCACTCCTACTTCTAAATTCACATATAAACCCAAAAAAGTGGATAGAGAGAAGGCCGCTGTGGTAGCGCAGTGGTTAGAGCATCGAACGCGTTGTTCGAAGGTCGTAAGTTCGATTCCTGCTCATGGCTGGTTATTTTTTCATCCACTTTTCTTTCTTCTTACTTACATCCCATTGGTTCTTATAACTTCCCCTTGGCATTACTGTCTGTTAGATCTCATTATTTTGTGTTAAAACACGAAAAACGAGCCCTTAGGTATACACTTCTTTCCCGTATATATATATATATATATATATATATATATATATATATATATATATATATATATATATATATATATATATATATCTGCCACTCCCACGTTTAATTCACATATGAATCCTACAAAGTGGCTGGGGGGATAGCTGTCGTGGTAGCTCAGTAGTAGAGCATCGAACGCGTCCTTTCAAGGTCGCGGGTTCGGATCCTGCCCACGGCGAGTTATCTTTTCACCCACTTTTCTTAATACTTCACCCACTTTTCTTCATAGTATAGGGGAAGATATTAGACAATTTGGTCTAATATCTTCCCCTATACATTCCTTGGCATAATTGTCTGTTATATTTCATTATTATTGTGTAAATACACGGAAAAACGAGCCCTTAGGTATACACTTCTTTCCTTATATATATATATATACATGCTGT
Source organism: Rhipicephalus microplus (assembly GCF_043290135.1). Lineage (NCBI taxonomy): Eukaryota > Metazoa > Arthropoda > Arachnida > Ixodida > Ixodidae > Rhipicephalus > Rhipicephalus microplus. Next base: position 193,618,853 of record NC_134704.1, on the reverse strand, counting down.
GGGACGTTGACGACAGCAACGAAATCCCACCCGGAGTGTCCATACATTTGACCGCAAAAAAAAAAAACGAAAACAACGGCGCGCCAGTGGGGAGGAGCTCATTGTTGTAGGAGCCGCCTGTGCAGCAACCGTGTTCCTTCCCGTCCGCGCGCTCACTTCAGGACTGCACCCCTGCAGTCACGTGCGTTCCTTGTCACTACTACGCCTTTGGTCAACCTTGGACTGCAAGCGAATTTTTCAAGGTCAACAGGCAAAGCTTGTGGGGGCTCCAACAACCAGCCTTGGTTCCGGTGATATATTCCGCTACACTCGCTACAAATTTTTACAGCCAGAACGGTGTATTCTCTTGTCCCATGGGAAACACCCTTTAAGGATGTCTAGAACCACCCAAAACAATAAGGTGTTTACAAGCACCCCGGAAATGTAGGGTGTAACGTTTTTTTACACGCTACTTTATAGGGTGTTTATGAACATTCTTAATATGGGTGTTAAATGAAACTACACCCATGCGAGTGAGGTGTAACACTAAAAACCCCCATGAAACGATGGCTGTTATATGGATACGAATTTTTATTTGTATCCATATACAAATAATATTATATTTATAATATTATATTTGTATACGAATACAAACAAAAGCAGAGACACAGGAGGTGACGCTTAGTCTTGTGTGTTGAGGAGAGCCGTTCAAAGCACTTCATTTCATCAAATATTCATCACCAACTGGGCCAAGCCTCAATTGTTCGTAGGCGGAAGCATATATGAACCTTCTCTGTGACTGACAGGGAAGAAGGAAGATACTGGTGTCACCCACTGCACTTATACCTGCATGCATGCAGCTGATAAAATAAGGGCCCGTGGTCTTGAATGAGATGAATAACATCAATGTATATATCTGTAGGTAGACTCGGCCAAAACCGACAAAATAAGACGCGGCAGGCACTTACACACACGCACCTCACCACACCACAGTAGTGCAAGCAGTAACCTGAAGTGTAAGGTTCAACCAAACATAATGCCGAAGCAAAAAAAAAACAATTAGGCTCATAAGTTCACATCTGCCGTTTTTATAGAAAAAACTACAAGTCTGACAAACAGTACTCTGATGGCAGTCTGCAAAATTTTGAAATACCTCACAAGACCAAGTTTTTCCTATCTGTACTAGAAATTCATTGTTTTCAATACAATAAATCCTCACAACTTTCCAGAACGTTTGCGCTAGTCGGGCAAACGACTGAGAGGTATGGCGTTGATAGACAACTATACACAAAAAAAACGCGTAGAAAGTATAAGCGAGTTTCTGAGTCACATTTACGACCTATTATATCTCACAGTATAAGTTTTAACATTTAAAGTGCGAACATTCAATAAGGTATTGTAATTGGCGCTGTATTATTGTGATGTCGGTGTTGGTATACTTCTAATTGCAAAACCACAGCTCGTCCCTGCTGCTTCCACAATCATCTTCAGCTGCTGAGATGCCTGGTGCCTTCGAGAAAAGTGAGGCGAAGCTGCTCTTTCTGTACAGGAAATTCAATCCCAAACACCTAAAATAAGTACCCAAGAACAATGACCAAAATTTCAAAAAGAGTGCAACATATAGTATGCACTCTGCATAACAAACTGCTTTCTTGTGTGTAAGTGTAAATTGAGTGCATAGCAAGCATATTTAGTGGCAAGGAGCTTCACTGCAGTGAGAAATGCAAGAAAAGCTATGGTGAGCGATAAACACCAAAAAAAGCGCACTGTGGCAGAATCAATACACCTTTCGTGCCGTAGATATGAACCTTACTTTACCCTTTCATCTAGCTCGCGCAGGCAAATAAAAAGGTGCTGCTCGAAGTTAATAATGTTCCATTAGCTGCATGCATCGACCAATCCAACTAAGTGCCAAGTTTCATGCTTAAGTATGCAACAACACAGCTCCATGTGTATTTCTGCAGATCTACCATGGTACTCATTCGATTAGTTTATTAAAAAGAAAACAGTACGACGCGCAACAACATATAAATATTTTAAGTGTATTGCACAAAAGCATAATGCCACTGAGCAGCCGTAATGGTATCCACGTTGAGAAGGTATTCAGTGCAGGTAACTTTTAAAACTAAGTACTGCGTAGTTACGTGTTAAAGTGCGAATGATACTGGTGTTCGTGAACTGGCTCACATTGACACGAATATATATTGGAAGAATTGGCTATTGGGTCATTCCACGTCAGATGTCTCAGCCATTTTGGCGACCATCTCAAATACATTCGAAAAAAATCGCGCCAATTTACTGCATAAATTATGTACCTGCAAGGATAGTTCGCAGACAAATAATTTTTTGGTCACGTGGCTGCCGCCTGAACTTCCCGTAATCTCATCAGGGTGTTTCAGAAAAAATTTATTTCATAAGTACCTCTTCTTCTTCTGTGCAAAATTTGGTCTACAATTTAAGTGAGGGGCTTGCGTAAAGTGTTTGAAGCTCAGTATGATCATTACCATTTTTCGACCATATACGCTTCAAATAATTTAGCCAAAATGTGTTATATCTCCATTTTCTATATCAATACCTCACTTTGAATGAACATCTGAGCCATGAATACTTAATCCACGTAAGGTATATTTGGAGGGAAAATATTTCAGACTTCTCAAGCTGTCAAACTTTACGAGAAAAAAAAACGCGAATTTCACAAAGTAGTTGTTTTGTCAGTAATGAGACGCGACTTGCACCATTCGGGGGTTGAATCAAAATAGACTTTGTACTTAAATCGAAGTCAAATAAACAGTGCTTTTCATGTTCCAAATTTTGTCATAGCAATTTACGTTTTGTGAAAAAGATCACAGCATATTTCAGAGTGAATGATGATGAGTTGGGCGTAGCGTTTGTCCGTCCGGACGCAAAAACAGATGGACAGACAGTGTGGCGCAAGTATGGACGGACAGAAAGACGGACGAACTCACGGACAGACCGACACACGGAAGGCCGGACGGACGGATGAACAGCCGAACGGACGAAAGCACAAATGTATTGACGAACGATTCGCCCCACGAATCGTCCTTTTGTCTGTGCATATGCTGCGAAAACCACTAATGCTATCTATTGTGCAACTCATACAGTGACTACAGAGGAGGGAACGACCCACGGCCTCAACAGATTTGCCCCTAAATGATTTTGGAAGTTCCTAGTTCCCCATTTGACTTTGGTCATACGGCAGTGACGCCTGGAAGTTCCGCATTGCCGTTGATGGAAAAATTCAAATTATATTTGATTTCTTGAAATAGAAATTGTAATGATGAAACTGGTCACATACAAAGAACTGTTTATTTGCTTCCAGTTTAGGTAAAAGGTGATTTTTATTTGGACAACCCCATGGTGCAAATTGCGTCTCAATATGAACAAAAATGACAATTCTGTGAAATGGATGTTCTTTTCTCGTAGAGGTTAACGGCTTAAGATGTCTGAAATAATTTTTCAACGAAATATATTTTCTGTTAAGTAAGTAGTCACCGCTCAGATATTCATGCAAAGTGTAGTATTACAATGAGAAAATGCAAACTAACACATTTTGGCCAATTGTTTGCAGACGTATGAGGCCGAAAAATTGTAGTATTATTACTGAGTTTCAAAAACCTTACATAAGCCCCTTTACTTAACATGTACCAAACTTGGTATAAAAAACAGAGCGGTACTTGTAAATTATTTCTTTTCACAAACAACACTCAAACATTCTGGGAAGTCTAAAAGGCAACCACGGGACCAAAAATGTTTTTCTCTCCTAATTATTCACTGTTCTCTGTTTTCAGTCCATTAAATCAGCACGATTTTTTATTCAAACACATTTGCCATAGCCGCAAAATTGGCTCAAAGTTTGGAATAAAGTGACCCTGTTACTTTCACTCAATGGCCGTTACATACCGCTAAATCAAGGCCATTTGTTTCAATATTGCTGGCAGGCTGAGAAAGCATGAATCCTTCCCGATGCAGCGTAGGCTGTTCAGTGGCTGTGCGTGTTGTGTTCTCACATAAATATGCTGCCCAGTCTTACATTTTGGCTGCAACACATGCGTAGATACTATGCAGTATGTATAACATTAAAGTGTTTTTGTGCAACAAAAAAAACTAATAATACGTTTCGCATAGCGAAAATACCTTTAACATCTGAAGTACTTAGTGAAGTTAAACGCCAAAGTGAGGTGACGGCAATAAAACTCTGAATAACAAGAATATTTTGAAAGTTACATATAAAAGAAACAATCTGAATAAAATGTGTTCAAACGTTACCAGTCATGTTCAGACAAGCGTTTGCACTGTTTAAGTAGGCAATTCGGCCGCACACACAGACCGAAGATCTTTTCACATATAATCCCGGCTTGAGTGCTCGATCCGCTACACAGTCACGGCTGTCAGCAGTGTGACGCTAGGTAGGGGGTGAACGAAAATGCCGGTGAAGACGAATTTAACGAAATTGAATGTATTAGCAAGAAAGCAAATTTCGCGAGGTGCACTTAACGCGAAGCAATATGCCGTGTTGTCACCCGGCGCTACTACCCGAGTTATCACGGTATTGTTACCGCACAAAACAAAAAAGGGACCGATAAGAATGACATGGACACCACGCCCTTGTTTCTGTTCTCGGTCTTTTTGTGCAATAAAAAAAAGAGAGGAAATGAACTACCAACATGCCCAAGCATATACGTCTTAGATACGGTTGATGCTTAGAGCTAACAGGCGCCATCCCCACACATGTATTAACTTGTAAACGAAAATTGATTTGCATCACGAGCGGGCCCTGTAAACACGGCTGCCAACAAAGGGCACCTCAAAAATCTGTTCAAATTCTTCACTGAACCTCAGCGGTGCACGCTCATTCTGCTTTGTACTTCAAACAATCTAAACAAACAAACGAAAAAAACTTGCCCACAATCACACTTCGCCATCACTCCATGAATAAGTTCAGACAAATATTCCCGTTAAATCAACCAATGCTGATTTGTCGTAAATGTGTTGAAAACAAAATTGTTTGAAGGCGTCATTCTCATGCTCACGGAGTTAACAAAGCGCTGAACGGAACAACGTGAGAGCGTTACTCTCTATTTCACTTCGAGTACTCTACAATATGAATCCACAGGTCCAGTCTTCAGGATGGTGCACCTTCGCAATAATCAGCACTGACAGAACACACAGGTCGAGCCCAGAATGCAGGCACATTTAAACTGAACACCCACTAATAAACTCTACTGATCGGCTTGGGCTTGTTATGCATGGGCTTCGCTTTTTCGTCAGTTTTGAGAGCTGATGAGGGCTCTTTTTGCTTGTTTTTTAGTCCATGTTGCCGCTGTGTTAGAGCGGGCTTCCATGCCTTCCGGAATTTTCTGATGCACTGCGCCTGAGCCGGTGAAATGGTTTTCACCGCATATAAGACACTCAGGTTGACAGTCGTGCTTCGCTGGGCCCTCCAGAGGGAGTTCCACCTTCGCATCACAGTGAATGCACCGCTGATTGTCCGGATTGGGGCACGCATCCGATCTGTGGCCCACCATTCCACACCGGTAACATGCCGGAAGCGTTTTCTTGTAGTAGCGCACTGGCACGTTTTCACAGCAGTAGTGAATGAATCTTGGAACGCGGCGTCCTTTGAAGGTCACCATTGCGACATTGGATGTTCCGAGTTTCCGCACATGCAAAATTTCGCCGTCGATCCACTCGAGCTTGCGTCGAAGGGATTCCGAAGTTTCATTGTCTGCGACGGTGACGACACCCTTGCAGGTTTCTCCGGCTGATTTCAAATGTCCTTGAAATTGTACCTGGCGGTCCCCGATCGTCAGCGTGATGTCCCCGATGAGCTTTGAGGCCAGGCTTTCCGTTTTCACACCTACAACAACGATGTTTTGGTCCCACACCGGCAACACGGAGATACCAGCGTTCGTGGTGCTGCCAGTGAAGCGTTGCACTGCTGTGCCAATCCCGCCTGGGCCGAACGCAGCGTGCAGATCCATGATTATTTTTGGTTTAAGCACAATAACCAACTCGTCCGACCGGATTCGAGGTGTGTGTGTTGGCTTCCACGTCACCAGCTGCCGCGGAGACTCAACGCAAGCTGCGGGTGTTGATCCTGTTTTGCGAGCCTGTGGCTGGGCGGCGGCCGTCGAGCCTCGGGGCTTCATTTTAGCGAGCTTCTCTTGCAGTTGGCGAACCATAATCTAAAGATATTCGTCTTCACCTGGTATGCGGTCTTCCCGTGTTTCTGCCACCTCGATGTCAACCCACTGCATCGTGCGGGGGTCGTAGCCTGTCTTCGTGGACGCTGCGATGGCTGGGGAGCCCGGGCGTAAGCCTCGTCGGCGTTAGGCTTAGCCTGGCTCGGGCGTCGCGTGGTGTTCAACCAGTCGTAGATTGGCGGAAAATGGGCCTACCTGGATAAAATAGGTATCCAGAGGTTCCCGATGGCGGAGCGAATTACTGAACTTTGGAGAACAAAACTCTGGGTGTCCCCGCTTCCCCACAATATGACCAGAGAGGCGCACCAAGGTAGAAGGCAAGCGCGCGCTGAGGCACTTGAACAACGGCTTGGCTCCCGTAATGGGGTCTATTACGTCGATGTGGCCGGGCCGTCACCTAGGGGATACTACACGGCGGTGGTAATACATCAAGGAACGCAGGTGGACGGCCTCACTTTCAAAGCCACAAGCTCAAGTAAGGCGGAGGAGGTGGCCATTGCAGTGGCAGTATACCATCCAAATTCAAAACAAATAGTTACAGACTCTCTAAGAGCCTGCGAGAGCTATCATGCAGGAGAAATCTCTCCATTGGCTAATAGACATTTAAAATTCAGCATTAGGAACCGCGATCCTACCCCAAAACGTCTTATATGGACTCCGGGACATCAGGGTCTACAGGGTAACGAGGCTGCACATGCAGCGGCCCGCGTGCTTACTTCACGGGAAACTCCGCGTTCCCCTGATAGACCTGAACGTCCCACACCTTTAACACGGTTTCGAGAAATCAAAGAATACTACATTGAGCAACGCCACTTGTATCCTGCACCAGCAAAGGGACTCTCGAAAACGGAGGAGCGCATCCTGCGGCGCCTACAGACAAATACGCTGCTCTGTCCGGCCATACTCAAATATTACGACCCAAAAATAAGTGGGCAGTGCCAGTACTGTGGGGAAGTGGCCAACACTTACCATATGGTCTGGGCCTGCCAAATGAACCCAAAATAAACCCCCTTTCCCAACTCACCAAAGAGAACTGGGAGACGACCCTACTCAATAGCTCCACACTAGAGGAACAGCGAACTCTAGTCCAGCGGGATCGGGTGATGGCCTCGACTAATGACGTCCCGGACTAGGAATGTCAACCAGCCCGGTGGGGATAAGGGCTATCTGGCACAGCCAGCATCAATAAAGGTTTTTTCCTCCTCCTCCCTCCTACTGATCGAGAAGCCACGCGCACCACACGCACACACACGGGAGGGTTTTTCGCCAGCGCACGCAGTGACATGTAAGACGATGCCGGTCCCATTCCCGCGATCTGCGCCCGCGCACGAAGCAATCCCGGGCAGCCGAGTTTGTCTAGGCGACAAGACTTTATGGCGTTGGTGTGCTCTCAAACCGGCTAGATGCAGTTTAACGCTAGCTCCGGCCATCTACTGATAGCGTGGGCGGTGCTTTATTTGGGGGGGGGGGGCAGTGATTTGCTGGGTTATACTAGCTCTTTAACAGTGCCTCTGAATTGCAGTGAGCATTGTGACGGTGCAGTGCGGCCACCACGAGCTACCAGTCAGAACGCACGTTTGTATTATTCAGGAGCCTTATTTAGCGCACCTTCACCGACCTATTGTAGCGAATACTGGTAAAAATTCTAAGCTGATGCTTTTTCCTTAGGTCTATGGGTCTTTGGGGACTGCACTTTCAAGGTCACGCGAGCGATATTTTATCAGCACATTCATTTCGGTAAAGACATTTCAACAATGAATTGTCGGCCGTCATGACATTCGATGAGAACATATTCCCACGTGCGTACTGCTAGGAAGACGATGACGACAGCGCATTCGCGCATATGCACGTTTTATGCAGCAAGCTTTAAAAAAAGAAGAATAACGCTCTGGCGCTCAGTAAATAAAAATGCTGACCTGCTGCTACTTTCTCTACCTGGTAAATACTACTTCTGTCTTCACGTTGCGACACTACTTTTGTACTTGGCTTGCAGTCTACGGGACGAGACCACGGCTGAAAATATTTCATAGTGTTGTTTTTTCACTACCTACAAAGTCAAGGCTTTGACCGAAGCACGTCTGCTGGGGAAGTAAGAAAAATAAAAGAAAGCGATCACAAAAAACACAAAGAGAGAGAGAGATCTGGAGAATGCGTTCCGGCTCCCCTGAGGAGAGCATTGTTCGCAATTTAGTCAACAAGGCCCCCGTCATTGTGAGCAAGGCTGCGTCAAGGTCATCGAAATGTCCTTATTATGCATTTTTCTTTATAGTCGGTGTCCTCTTCCTAATTTTCATGACGCACTTTTAAGGACACATGAAGACGAACATTCGCTACAGAAATAAACATGCCTGCTAAAATACATGACGTCAATGTTGGTTTTTATTGAATCTGATGGCCTGCTGACGTGGTGGTCATGGCTAAACAACTGTGATGTTTATTTGCAGGTGGTAGACGTTTTAACTCCAGCTTTAAAAGCTTAGATCTTCTTGGGGACGGTGCGAGGGGGGAATAGAGTGTTCTATGCATGGCCACACCAATGTGTGCAACATTACCTTGTTTAGGCAAATCAGTGCACTTTGTGAGTGTTGACTAATCAAGCAAATGCCACAGATGAAAGAAACAGATACAGGAGAATCGGCCCTTACTCTATTGGACGAGCGGCGCTCCTATTGTATCTTCTGTCTTATAGTAGTTTGCCTGCTTTATCGATGAAAACTGTGTTCCGGTCACATTACTTCCTGCTTCGATTCATTACTAGACCCACAAGCAGCTAGTAGTAGGAGCCTTGTGGTTTCAAGATGGTTAATTTATACTAACAGTATCAGGCAAACTGCCCGAAAATGTCGTGCTTGTGTAGCCTTATTGGCACGTGTGCTCAGATTTGGGTGCACGTTAAAGAATCCCAGGTGGTCGAATTTTTCGGAGTCCTCCACTACAGCGTCTCTTATAATGATATGGTGGTTTTGGGACGTTAAACACCACATTTCAATCAATCATTTATAGCCTTGTTTATAACACCCCAAATATAAGTATGTAAATGGGGTGTTTTATTACCGCACACCTCGAAATTTAAAATTGAAGTGTTAAAAGGTTGTTTATATAGATGTTTTAATGCGTAGACTAGGTTTACACCTTTCAGGGTGTAAATCTTTTTTCAATGTGGGGTGGATTTACTGTTTTTGAAACATGCCCTTAGACATTCCATATAACCAGTCAGACGCAATAAGCTCTCTTCGCATTTCAAGACGAGACACCCTCCTTTTTTCACTGCAAACAGATGTGGCATAGCGTGACAGAAGAGTGTAATCACACAGCTCATTGTAATTGCGTAACGAATGGTTAGTTTTTCATTGGTAACACTTAGTCAGCCTCGCCATCATCAGGGTGTGCAGGACATCGGTGCGGATATTGCCTGTGTGAGGAGTGAGTCTAAAAACGGTGCTGCTTATGGTGTTGTCCACACCTCGCCAGTGTAATTCTACTTATTACCTATTAATAAAATATCACAGTCACGAAGCTCGATGCACTTGAGGAAATATACAGCTGCAAATTTATTTTCACAAATGAGACGTAGGAAACACAAAGTCACAGAATCGGGAAACAATTGAGCAAACCTATCAGCTTATCTGGAAGGAATACAAGAAACCATTGCAACCAGTGCAAAAAACAAAATCGTACAGCTCATATAAGGTGAATGACGCATACTGTAGGATAAAAAACAGAAAAGAAACAAGAAGTAGAATCAAAAAACAAAAAAATAAAGCATGTAATCTCCCCTCCCTTATCCTTTAAAAACTATCACTGTCCTAATACAATCCGAAACATATCGAGCAGGCTCTCGTATAAAAAACAATCAAAAGTATTTCTGCTCAATATACGTCGGGTGTTGAAATACAGTATTCGCAAATTATGAAGTTACATTTCATCAACTAATCGTACTCAAAAATGAATAAATATAGAAGAGAATCCAAAAGAACAGAAAAAAGGTCGCGTGAAAACTGGGTGTTTTACTCAATTTCTAGGTCAAGTACCGCACTTTTGAATGCACCTGCATATTCTAGAAAAACAATATTTTCAGGCAGTGAATTTGATTGAAAATATTTCATGAAAGAAAGTACTTCAAATTATTAATGAATGTTGGATAAGACAGTACATCGTGTTCATGCTGATTTGTTCATGTGCGCGATGAAATGTATGAAGAAATTTGTTAATCTTGAAATTTTCCTGCACTTTTCTATTATTCAGAGATATTGCCTGGTGCTGCTGGAGGGTTTTAATTGTAATTGAAGTTGTAGACATCAAAGAGTGTACAGCACGCTATACGAAGACCATTCCTCTACGTAGCTTACGCAACGACTCTGCTGCTTTTTAAACCAGGCCTTCACTGCAAAATATTGTACACTCTAAAGGGTGTAAAACGGGTTTACGCAATCAAAGTACCTTTATGAATACCCTTTTTACACTTCATTTCAAAACTTGAGGTGTTCGGGAATAAAACACTCTCAAAACACCCATTCAAACCCTTTTATTTCGGGTGTTACGAACAAAGCTACAAATGATTGATCAATATGTGGGGTTTAACGTCCCAAAACCACCTTATGATTATGTGAGACGCCTTAGTGGAGGGCTCCGCAAATTTTGACCATCTGGGGTTCTCTAATCTCTAACGTGCACCCGAATCTGAGCACACGGTCCTACAAGGCTACAAATGCACAACATTTTCACGCACTTTTGCCTATATTATTAGTATACATTTACTATCTTGATACCAGCAAGGCTCCTACTAACAGTTGCTTGCGAGTCTACTAATGAATCGAAGCAGGAAGTAATGTGGCTGAAGCGCAGTTTTCATCGATAAAGCACGCAAACTACTGTGAGACGGAATATACAACAGGAGCACTGCTTGTCCAATAGAGTAGGGGCAATTCTCCTGTATCTGTTCAGCTCATCTGTCATTTGCGTGATTAGTCAACACTGACAAAGTGCACTGATTTGCATGAAAAAGATATTGTTGCGCACATTGGTTTCTTTGGTTGATTGAAATCTAATGTTTTCTTTACTCTATTAGCAATTACTTTTGTAAAAAGCTTGTATACTACAGAGAGAAAGCTAATCGGCCTGTAATTCTTCAAGTCCTTGTCATCTCCTTTCTTATGTATTAAGATGATGTTAGCATTCTTCCAAGTTGTGGTGCTCTTCCCGTCAGGAGACACCTCGTAAACAGGGTGGCTAGCTTTTCTAACACAATCTGTCCTCCATCTTCAGCAGATCTGATGCTACCTGATTCTCACCAGCAGCTTTGCCTCTTTTCAAGCTCTCCAAAGCATTTCTGATTTCTTCTATCATTACTGGTGGGGTGTCATCTGGGTTACTGCTAGTTCTTATAGTATTAAAGTCGTGGTTTCCCCGGCTACTGCACCGATCTCTGTGAAAATCCTCCGCTATTTTAACTATCCTAACGATATTGGTAGTTATTTTGCCTTCTTTGTCCCTTAGTGCATACATACGATTTCTGCCTATCTCAAGTTTCCTCTTCAATGCTTTGACGCTTCCTCCGTTTTTCAAAGCGTGTTCAACTCTCTCCATGTTATACCTTTTACGTCGGATGCCTTACGTCTATTAATCAACTTCGAAAGCTCTGCCAGTTCTATTTTGTCTGTCGTATTTGAGACTTTCATGATTTGACGCTTCTTAATGAGATTCTTCGTTTCCTGGGAAAGCTTGCCAATTAACTGCCGCAACAAATAACTGCCGCAAAAAAAGCAGCGCCCGCGCTACCAGTAGAGGGCAGGAGCTAGCGTTAAACCCGATCTGCCTGTCTGAGAGCGCACCGACGCCATGAAGTCTCGTCGCCTAGACAACCTTGGCTGCCCGCGATTGCTTCGCGCCCGGGCGCAGAGCGCGGGAGAGGGCAGTGACATTTTACATGTCACTGCGTGCACTGGCGACAAACCCTCCCGTTTGTGTGAGTGTGGTGCGCGTGGCTTCTCGATGGGTACAGTTTATCAGTCGGTGTTTAGTTTGAAATGTGCCTGCGCTCTGTGACCTGTGTGTTCTGTCAGTGCTGATTATTGCGAAGGTGCACCGTCCTGAATACTGGACCTGTGGATTCATATTGTGGAGCACTCGAAGTGAAATTGTGAATACCGTTCTCACATTCTTCCGTTTAGCGCTTTGTTAACTGCGTGAGCAGGAGAATAATGCCTTCAAACAATTTTGTTTTTACCCGAGTATGACAAATCAGCATTTGTTTACTTAGCGAGCATAATTGTCTGAACTGTTTCACGGGGAAGATGGCGAAGTGTGATTGTGAGCAAGTTTTTGTTTCTTTAGATTGTTTGGAGTACAAAGCAGAGTGAGCGTGCACGGCTCAGGTTCAGCGAAGAAATTGAACGGATTTTTGCGGTGCCCTTTGTTGGCAGCCGTGTTTAACGGGGCCCGCTCGTGATGCGCATCAATTTTAGTTTACCAATTAATACATGTGTGGGGACGGCGCCTGTTAGCTCTAACCATCAACCGTATCCAAAACGCATATGCTTTGGCATGTTGGTAGTTCATTTACTCTCTTTTTTTCTTATTGCACAAAAAGACCAGTAACGAAAAAAAGGGCGTGGTGTCCATATCGTTCTATTCGGTTCTTTTTCATTTCGTGCAGTAACACTACCCTGACAACTCGTGTTGATGCATCGAGTGACAATACAGCATATTGCTTCGCGTTAGGTGCGCCTCGCAAAGTTTGCCAACTTGCTAATACATTCAATTTCGCTAAATGCTTCTTCACCGGTACTTCACCGGATCGAGCACTGAAGCTGGACTTTTGTTTGAACAGACCTTCAGTCTGTGTGTGTGGTTGAATTGCCTACTTGATCAGTGCAAACGCTTGTTTAAACATATTTGCTAACGTTCGAACACATTTCATTCAGATTGTTTCCATCATGTGTAACTTTCAAAATATTCTTGTTATTCCCAGTTTTATTGCCATCGCCTCACTTTGGTGCTTAACTTCAATAGCTAATTCAGATGCTAAAGGTATTTTTGCTATGTGAAGCGTATTATTAGTTTTTTGTTGCACAAAAACACTTTAATGTTATACATACTGCATAGTATCTACGCATGTGTTGCAGCCAAAATGTAAGACTGGGCAGCATATTTATCTGAGAACACAACACGCACAGCCACTGAACAGCCTACGCTGCATCGGGAAGGAGTTATGCTTTCTCAGCCTGCCAGCATGATTGAAACAAATGGCCTTGATTTAGCGGTATACAATGGTCAGTGAGTGAAAGTAACAGGGTCACTTTATTCGAAATTTCTGAGCCAATTTAGCGGCTATGGCAAATGTGTTTGAAAAAAAAATCCTGCTGATTTAATGCACTGAAAACAGTGAACAGCTTGAATATTTCGGAGAGAGAGAAGATTTTGGTCACGTGATTGCCTTTTAACCTTACCAGAATGTTGTTTGAGTGTTGTTTGTGAAAAAAATATTTTACGAGTACCACTCCTTTTTTATGCCAATTTGGTTTATGTTAGGTAAAGGGGCTTATTTAAGGTGTTCGAAACTCAGTAATAGTATTACAATTTTTCGGCCACATACGTGTGCTAGAATTTAGCCAAAATGTGTTATGTTTGCAGTTTCTCATCGCGGTACTGCACTTTGTATGAATAAATGAGCTGTGACTACTTACTTCACAGAAATTATATTTTGATGAAAAATTATTTCTAGACAATTCAAGCTGTCACTCTCTACGAGAAAAGATTACTCATTTCATAGAATTGTCAATTTAGTCCGTATTGAGACGCAATGCGCTCTACGTGGTGGACCAATTAAAAATAGCCTTTTACCTCAAGTGAAGCAATTAAACAGTTCTTTGTATGTGACAAGTGTCATAATTACAATTTCTATTTCAAGGAATAAAATATTTTTTTGAATTTTCTCATCAACTGCAATGAGAAACTTCGAGGCGTCGGCTGCCGTATGACCAAATGGCAACTGGGGAACTTGAATCTCCAAAAATAATTGAGTGGCAAAGTTCTTGAGGCTGTGGGTCGTTCTCTCTTCTCGTACTAGTATTATGTAGCCACTTTAAGAGTAGCACAAAGGATAATGTTAGTGGTTTTCACAGCCTATACACGAACAAAATGATGATTCATGGAACGAATCGTTTCTCCGTAATTTTGTGCTCTCGTCTGTTCGTCTGTGCATCCATACGTCCGGCCTTCCGTGTGTCGGTATGTCCGTGAGTCTATCCTTCTTTCTGTTCGTGCGTACTTGCATCAGGCTGTCTGTCTATCCGTTTGTGCGTCCGCATGGACGAACGCTGCGCCCCACTCATCATCATTCACTCCGAGGATACGCTGTGATCTTTTTCTCAAAACATAAATTGCTATGACCAAATTTTGCACATGAAAAGAACTGTTTATTTGCTTCCAATTTAGGTACAAAGCCTACTTTATTTCAACCATCACATGGTGCGAGTTACGTATCATTATGGACAAAACAACTATTTTGTGAAATTCGTCATTTTTTCTCGTAAAGGTTACAGCTTGAGAGGTCTAAAATAATTGCCCCTCAAAATATACCTCAAGTGGATTAGGTATTCACAGCTCAGATGTTAATTCAAAGTGCGGTATTGATAAAAAAAATGATGATTTACCCATTTTGGCTAAATATTTGAGGTGTATATGATCGAAAATTGTAATAATCATACTGAGCTACAAACACTTTACGCAAGCCCCTCACTTAACTTGAAGACCAAATTTGGCACGGAAGAAGAACATGTACTTATGAAATAAATTTTTTCACGAACATCCAGACGAGATTCCGGGAAGTTCAGGAGACGGCCACGTGACAAAAAATTATTTGTCAGCAAAATATTCTAGCAGTTACCTTTTTATTACAGTAAAATCAGCGCGATTTTTCTCGAATGCATTTGATATGGTCCCCAAAATGGCTTGGACGCCTGATGTGGAATGACCCAATAACGAATTCTTTCATAATATATTCGTGTCAATGTGAGCCAGTTAAAGAACACTAGTATATTTCGCATTTTAATACGTAACTACATATTACTTAAATTTAGAAGTTACCTTCACTGAATACATTCTCAATGCGCATACCGTACAGATGCTCAGTGGCATTATGCTTTTATGCAATACAGATCAATTATTTATATGTTGTTGCGCGTCCTATTGTATTCCTTTTATTAAACTAATCGAATGAGTACCATGGTAGATCTGCAGAAATACACATGCAGCTGTGCTGATGCATACTTAAGCATGGAACTGAACATTCACTTAACTTGGTCGATGCACGCAGCTAATGGAACATTATCGAATTGGAGCTGCACCTTTTTATTTGCCTCCGCCAGCAAGCTGAAAGGGTAAAGTAAGGTTTATATCTACGGCACGAAACGTGTAATGATTCTGCCACAGCGCGCTTTTTATGGCGTTAGTTGCTCAGCCAACCTTTTCTAGCATTTCTCACTGCAGTGGAGTCAGATGCCACAAAATATGCTTGCTATGCACTCAATTTATACTTACACATAAGAAAGCAGTTAGTTATGCTGTGCGCATATTGTATGTTGCACTTACTGTGAATTTTGGGTCATAGTTCCTTGTGTACTTATTTGAAGTTTCCGGGATTGAATTTCTTGTATGGAAATTACAGCCTCGCCCTACTTCTTTCAAAGGCACCAGTAATCTCAGCAGCTGAAGATGATTGTGCAAGCCGCAGTGACGAGCTGTGATTTTGCAATTAGAAGTATACCAACACCGACATTACATTATTACAGCCCCAATTACGATACCTTATTGAATGTTCGCATTTTAAATGTCAAAATTTATACTGTGAGATTTAATAGGTTGTAAATGTGACTCAGAAACTCGCTTACTCTTTCTACGCGTTTTTTTTTATTGTATGGGTGTCAGTCAATGCCATACCTTTCAGTCATTTGCCCGACTAGTGCAAATGTTTCTAAAAGTTGTATGAATTTATTGTCGTGAAAGCAATGAATTTCTAGTACAGAGAGAGAAAAAAACTTGGTCTCGTGAGATATTTCAAAGTTTTTCAGAATGCAATCAGAGTTGTGTTTGTGAGACTTTGCAGTTTTTCTATAATAAAGGCAGAAGTGAACATATGGGCTTTATTGTTTGTTGCTTCGTCGTTATGTTCGGTTTAACCTTACGCTGCAGGTTCTGCTTGCACTGCTGTGGTGTGGTGCGTGTGTGTGTGTGGTGCGTGTGTATATGTAAGTGCCTGCCACGTCTTACTTTGTCATTTTCGGCCCAGTCTACCTGCACATATATACATTGGTCTTACGCAGCTCATTCAGATCATGGCACCTTAATTTATCAGCTGCCTACATGCAGGTATAAGTGCAGTGGGTCACACCAATATCTTTCTTCTTCCCTGTCATCCACAGAGAAGGTTCATATATGCTTCCGCCTACGAACAATTGAGGCTTGGCCCAGGGGGTGTGCGCTTCATTGATTAAGTATGCTTATCCATATTACTGCTATTGTTTCAAGGGGGTTGTTAGTGTTGCACCCCACTCGCATGGGTGTAGCTTCATCCAACACCCATTGTTTAAGGGTGTTCATAAACAAATAATACAGTAGGCCGTAACGTTTCTTTACACCCTACAGTTTCAGGGTGTTTTTGAACACCTTATCGTTTAGGGTGTTCTTAGACACCCTAGAAGGTTGTTTCCCGTTTGACAAAACAAATACAACCTCAAGGGTGTAAAAAGTTTTAGAGTGTACGCTGCATCGGGAAGGAGTTATGCTTTCTCAGCCTGTCAGCGTAATTGAAACAAATGTCCTTAATTTAGCAGTATGCAATGAACATTGAGGTAAAGTAACAGTGTCCCCTATAAAAAATACGGCATTTCCAGTATTCCCCAGTGCGTTTCAGTGCGCAGGGTGACACTGGAAACGGTGTACAGTATATCCCAGTGTACTACAGTGCACTGCAAGGCACTGGGACACTGCGTACAGTGCAGCCAGCGTGACAAAGTCCGCTGAAATGCACTGGGCTATGCTGTACAGCATAGCTCAGTGTCCAAAAGCGTGGTGGGATACACTGGTCAAGCTGCACAGTCTCTACCGCACACTGTGAACTTTAGCGGTACTTTGGAAGAAACTAGGCGCGATCAACGCACTTTCTCTAAGATTTCTTATTAAATCGCAATATGTCGATCGTAAAGTTTACCGAAAATAAAGGTTCTCTCGTGTATGCGCTACACATGTATAGCTTTCTTTTAGCTAGGCAATGAATGCGAGTACGCTGAAGCATTCATATGTCGAGCACGCGCGTCAGGGGCGCCGCCAGGATTTTTCGGGGGGGACAGACGACAATCGTGTTCCCGCAGGGGAAGGAGGCACAGAACTGATGCGTCGTGTTTTAAATATGCTTGTTCGTGGGAGGGGCAGGAGACAAAGGGGAGGGAAGGGCATGCGAGAATTTCAGGAAAAAAGGCTCCAGCACACCATTCTTACGTCTGTACGCATTTTTTCTTGAAGGTTGAACAAATTTTGTCAATGTATTCATAAACGCCATCGATTTAACTGATAATTCGAACCACAGTATCACAGTAGTGTCAGCCTGATAATCAAAAGCAACCTACCATAGCAGTGAGTCAATGCTGCTCGTACCGTAGGAAGCCGCCCGCCCCCGGCAGCAGTTATCTGCTGCAATGCTCAATGATGATGTTTTTAGCGCTTCATTTGTGTAGTCGAAGGTGAAAATATGTACACTCATGGGTCAGTTTCGATCGAAAGTACACTTTAAAGAATATTATATTCTTTTTAACCGAATATCTACGATCTTCACAGCAACCGCGGCACAAGAAGTATGGCCCTAAGCCTTATTGTCATTTCGGTTTGAGTGAAGTTCTGCGGCTGTCGCACGCGTAACGTAAACGAGGAGAACAAAAAATACTTGCAAACTATTGTGGACATACTCCACAGTGTTCAGTGAGCAGTACATATGAACGCCGTTTCCTCCGTAGGCATTACTAGCCGCATAGCGAGTCACTACGATTGCCGTGACACATCTGCAGTTACGCTACCAAGCTTTGCGGCAAAACGTGCGAAATGAATGTGATCCAAGGCAGCCCGCAAAAACTAAGCTAAAATCCCCTATTTAGAGCGAGCATGAATAGACGAAGCACGGTGTATATAAACGACAAAACAAAAATTTTAGATACCTGAATTTTTTTAGGATCAAGAAAAATACACGCTTTCCCGTGTTTCAGGTGGGGAGTAGTGGGCACCATGTCAAACTCAGAATGTGAAATTTGTTAAGGTAGTAGGTTTAACTCCGGCTCACACACTTTTTTCATTTTTTTTCACTGCGAGCGTGTTTCAGCCCTAATTACGACGTGTGCTCGAAGAACAATTTGAAAAACAACTGAAAAGCTAGATTTCGGCCGATAATGGGTGCCCCAGTCTGTAGCACCAGCCTTGTGCAGCGTGGCACCTTTCCAGTGTCAGGACCACACCGGTCCAGTAATCTGGTATGACGCTTAATTAGTGCCACCGCCTTTTGCGATAGGGTCACTTTATTCCAAATTTCCTAGCTAATTTGGCAGCTAGACAAATGTGTTTGAAAAAATTGTGGGATATATAGCACTGAAAAGAGTGAACTGCTCGAATATTTCTGAGGGAAAAATATTTTGTTGGTCACGTGGTTGCTTTTCAAACTTTGCTGAATGGTTTCTGAGTGATGTTATCGTGAAAAAAATATTTTATAGGTACCACTCCTTCTTTGTATACCAAGTTGGGTACATGTAAAGTGAAGAGCTTATGTAAGGTGTTTGAAACTGAGCAATAATAATTAGATTTTTCTGCCACATACAACTGCAAGAATTTAGAAAAAATGTATTGTGTTTGCATTTTCTCATTGCGATACTTCACTTTGTATGAATATTTGAGCTGTGACTACTTGCTTCACAGAAAAAAATCTTTTGGTGAAAAATTATTTTAGGCATCTCAAGCTGTTGGCCTCTACGACAAAAGATCACACATTTCACAGAGTTGTAATTTTCGTTCATATTGAGATGCAATTTGCATCATGTGGTCTTCCAATTACAAATCACCTTTACCTAAATTGAAAGCAAATAAACAGTTCTTTGTATGAGACAAGTTTTGTCATTACAATTTGTATTTTAAGAAATAGAATAATTCTTTAACTTTCCCATCAACGGCAATGAGGAACATGGAGGCATCGGCTGCCGTATGACCTAATAGCGAATGGGGAGCTTCAAAAATAAGTCAAGGGCAAAGCTCTTGAGGCCGTGGGTCGTTCCCTCCTCTGTAGTCGTACTAGTAGTATGTATCCACTTTATGAGTTGCACCATGGATAGCATTAGTGGTTTTCACAGCATATACACGAACAAAATAATTCGTGGGGTGAATCGTTCGTCCGTCCGTTCGTTCTTTCGTCCGTTCGTCCACGCATCCTTCCGTCCGGGCCTCCGTCTGTCGGCCTCTCCTTGAGTCTCTCCATCTTTTTGTCAATCCAAACTCGCGTCAGACTGCCTGTCCATTCGTTCTTGCGTCCAGACGGACAGACGCTTCGCCCAACTCATCATCATTCACTCTATGACTATGCTGTGGTCTTCTTCTCCAAACATAAACTTCTGTGACAAAATTTGGCACATAAAAGAAGTGTAAATTTGCTTTTGATTTAGGTACAAAGGCTATTTCATTGAACCAGCACTTGGTGCAAGTTGCGTATTTATATAGACAAAACAACTATTTTGTGGAATTCGCGTTTTTTCTTCGTGAAGTTTGACAGCTTGAGAGGTGTAACATATATTTATCAAAATATACCTTATGTTGATTAAGTATTTACTCCTCCGATATTGATTCAAAGTGTAGTATTGCTATAAAAATCGCAGATATAACATATTTTGGCTAAAATATTTGAAGCGTATGTGGTCGAAAAACGGTAATAATATTACTGAGCTTCAAACACTTTACGCAAGTCCTTTACTTAACTTGAACACCGAATTCACCACGGAATGCTCCGTCGTGGTGGTATAGTGCCTAAGGTTCTCGGCAGCTGACCCGCAGGTGGCGGGATCGAATCCCGGCTGCAGCGGCTGCATTTTTGATGGAGGCGGAAATGTTGTAAGGCCGTGTGCTCAGATATGTGTGCACGTTGAAGAACCCCAGGTAGTCGAAATTTCCTGAGCCCTCAGCTACGGCGTCTCTAATATTCTTATGGTGATTTAGGGACATCAAACCCCACATATCAATCAAACAAAATCAAATTGGCACGGAAGAGGCAGAGGTAATTCTAAAAATATTTTTTACAAACACCCAGACGAGATTCCAGGAAGTTCAGGAGACAGCCACGTGACAAAAAATCATTTGCTGCGAAATATTCTAGCAGATAACTTTTTATTGCAGTAAATCAGCGAAACGTTTTGTAAATACATTTGAGATGGTCGCCGAAATGGCTGGGACATCTGACGTGGAATGACCCAATAGCCAATTCTTCCATTATATATTCGTGTCAATGTGAGCCAGTTCACGAACACTAGTATCATTCGCACTTTAACACATAACTGCAGAGTACTTAATTTTAAAAGTTACCTGCACTGAATACCTTCTCAACGCGCATACCGTTACGAATGCTCAGTGGCATTATGCTTTTGTGCAATACAGATAAAATATTTATATGTGGTTGCGCGTCGTACTGTATTCCTTTTAATAAACTTATCGAACGAGTACCATGGTAGATCTGCAGAAATACACCTGGACCTTTGTTGATGCATACTTAAGCATGGAACTTCACACTCACCTAGATTGATCGATGCATGCAGCCAAAGCCACACAATCAACTTGGAGCAGCACCCATTTATTTGCCTGCGCGAGCAAGCTGAAAGGGTAAAGTAAGGTTCATATCTACGACAAGAAAGGAATAAGGATTCTGCCACAGTGCGCTTTTTATGGTGTTCTTTGCTCGCGATAGCTTTTCTTGCATTTCTCACTGCAGTGGAGCTCAATTTCACTGAATATGCTTGCTATGCACTCAATTTTCAATTACACATAAGAAAGCAGTTCGTTATGCAGAGTTCATACTGTATGTTGCACTCTTTTTGAAATTTTGGTGATTGTTCCTTGTCTATTTATTTCAAATGTTTGAGATTGAATTTCCTGTACAGAAAGAACAGCTTCGCCTCACTTCTCTCGAAGGCACCAGGCATCTCAGCAGCTGAAGATGATTGTGGAAGCAGCAGGGACGAGCTGTGGTTTTGCAATTAGAAGTATACCAACACCGACATCACAATAATACAGCGCCAATTACAATACCTTATTGAATGTTCGCACTTTAAATGTTAAAACTTATACTGTGAGATATAATAGGTCGTAAATGTGACTCAGAAACTCGCTTACTCTTTCTACGCGTTTTTTCTATTGTATGGGTGTCAGTCAATGCCATACCTCTCAGTCATTTGCCCGACTAGCGCAAACGTTTCTGAAAGTTGTATAAATTTGTTTTCGTGAAAACTATGAATTTCTCGTATAGAGAGAAAAAACTTGGTCTCGTGAGATATTTCAAAATTTTTCAGAATGCCATCAGAGTTATGTTCGTAAGACTTGCAGTTTTCTATAATAAAGGCAGAAGTGATCATATGGGCTTAATTGTTTGTTGCTTCGTCGTTATGTTTGGTTTAACCTTACGCTGCAGGTTACTGCTTGCACTGCTGTGGTGTGGTGCGCGTGTGTGTGTGGTGCGTGTGTATATGTAAGTGCCTGCCACGTCTTATTTTGTCATTTTCGGCCCAGTCTATCTACACATATATACATTGGTCTTACGCAGCTCATTCAGACCATGGTACCTTATTTTATCAGCTGCCTGCATGCAGGTATAAGTGCAGTGGGTCACACCAATATCTTCCTTCTTGCCTGTCATCCACAGAGAAGGTTCATATATGCTTCCGCCTACGAACAATGGAGGCTTGGCCCAGTTGGTGATAAATAATTGATGAAACGGAGTGCTATGAACGGCTCTCCTCAACACACAAGACTAAGTGTCACCTCCTGTGTCTCTGCTTTTGGTGTCCCGTTAATTGCGCTTCATTTGATTAAGTATGCTTATCCATATTACTGCTATTGCTTCAAGGGGGTTGTTAGTGTTGCACCCCACTCGCATGGGTGTAGCTTCATCCAACACCCATTGTTTAGGGGTGTTCATAAACACCTAATAAAGTAGGGCGTAACGTTTCTTTACACCCTACAGTTTCAGGGTGTTTTTGAACACCTTATCCTTTAGGGTGTTCTTTGACACCCTAGAAGGTTGTTTCCCATAGAACAAAACAAATACACCCTCAAGGGTGTAAACATTTTTAGAGTGCACGCTGCATCCTGAAGAAGTTATGCTTTCTCAGCCTGTCAGCATGATTGAAACAAATGCCCCTAATTTAGCAGTATGCAATGAACATTGAGGTAAAGTAACAGTGTCCCCTATAAAAAATACGGCATTTTCAGTATTCCCCAGTGCGTTTCAAGGCGCAGGGTCACACTGGAAATTGTCTACAGTGTATCCCAGTGTACTACAGTGCATTGCTAGGCACTGGGACACCGTGTACAGTGCAGCCAGCGTCACCCAGTCCGCTGAAACGCACTGGGCTATGCTGTACAGCGTAGCTCAGTGTCCAAATGCGTGGTGGGATACACTGGTCAAGCTGCACAGCCTCTACCGCACAGTGTTAACTTTAGTGGTACTTTGGAAGAAACTAGGCGCGATCAACGCACTTTCTGTAAGATTTCTTATTGAATCACAATATCTCGATCGTAAAGTTCGCCGAAAATAAAGGTTCTCTCGTGTATGTGCTACACATGTATAGCTTTCTTTTAGCTAGGCAATGAGTGCGAGTACGCTGAAGCATTCATATGTCAAGCACGCGCATCAGGGGCGCCGCCAAGATTTTTCTGGGGGGACAGACGACAATCGTGTTCCCGCAGGGGCAGGGAGGCACAGAACTGATGCGTCGTGTTTTAAATATGCTTGTTCATGGGAGGGGCAGGAGACAAAGGGGAGGGAAGGGCATGCGAGAATTTCAGGAAAACGGCTCCAGCACACCTTTCTTCCGTGTGTACGATTTTTTCTTGAAGGTTGATCAAATTTTGTCATTGTATTTCATAAACGCCATCGATATAACTGATAATTTGAACCACAGTATCACAGTAGTGTCAGCCTGATAATCAAAAGCAACCTACCATAGCAGTGAGTCGTTGCGGCTCGTACCGTAGGAAGCCGCCCGTCCCCGGCAGAAGTTATCTGCTGCAATGCTCATTGAAGGTGTTTTTAGCGCTTCATTTGTGTAGTCGAAGGTGAAAATATGTACACTCATGGGTCAGTTTCGATCGAAAGTACATTTTAAGGAATATTATATTCTCTTTATCCGAATATCTACGATCTTTACAGCAACCGCGGCACAAGAAGTACGGCCCTAAGCCTTATGGTCATTTCGGTTCGAGTGAAGTTCTGCGGCTGTCGCACGCGTAACGTAAACGAGGAGAACAGAAAATACTTGCAAACTATTGAGGGCAAACTCCACAGTGTTCAGTGAGCAGTACATATGAACGCCGTTTCCTCCGTAGGCATTACTAGCCGCGTAGCGAGTCACTACGATTGCTGTGACACATCTGCAGCTACGCTACCAAGCTTTGCGTCAAAACGTGCCAAATGAATGTGATCCAAGGCAGCCCGCAAAAACTAAGCTAAAGTCCCCTATTTAGAGTGAGCATGAAGAGACGCAGCACGGTGTATATAAACGACAAAACTAAAATTTTAGATACCTGAATTTTTTTTAAGATCAAGAAAAATACACGCTTTCCCGTGTTTCAGGTGAGGAGTAGTGGGCAGCATGTCAAACTCAGAATGTGAACTTTGTTAAGGTAGTAGGTTCAACTCCAGCTCTTGCACTTTTTTCATTTTTTTCACTGCGAGCGTGTTTCAGCCCTAATTACCACGTGCGCATGAAGAACAATTTGAAAAAACAACTGAAAAGCTAGATTTCGGCCGATAATGGGGGCCCCAGTGTGCAGCACCAGCCTTATGCAGCGTGGCACTGTGCCAGTGTCAGGACCACACCGGTCCAGTAATCAGGTATGGCACTTATATAGTGCCACGCTTCTTGCGATAGGGTCACTTTATTCCTAATTTCCTAGCTAATTTGGCAGCTAGACAAATGTGTTTGAAAATATTGTGGGATATATAGCACTGGAAACAGTGAACTGCTTGAATATTTCGGAGGGAAAAATATTTTCTTGGTCACGTGGTTGCTTTTCAAACTTTGATGAATGGTTTCTGAGTGATGTTTGCGTGAAAAAAAAATGCCGCCATATCCGCGAAGTGAATGATGATGAGTGGGCGAAGCTCCGGAGGTAAACCTGGTAAACCATGAATCCTTCGTACATTTTGCCCACTCGATTTTATTGCAACGCTTCCCCTAGCGTACGTCGCCGCACTATATCGAACGATGACACGCGCCATATGTGGCATCATTCCTATTTTATAACACCTCGCATCTTTCATAATCCACTACACGTACCGCTGTCTAGTCTACTATAACATCTTGCATCTTTTCGACGGACGGACGGACGGACGGACGGATAGATGGACGGACGGATGGACGGATGGATGGACGGACGGACGGACGGACGGACGGACGGATGGACGGATGGATGGATGGACGGATGGATGGATGGATGGATGGATGGATGGACGGACAGACGGATGGACGGATGAATGGACGGACGGACGGACAGACGGACGGACGGACGGACGGACGAACGGACGGATGGATGGATGGATGGATGTATGGACGGACGGACGGATGGACGGATGGACGGATGGATATGGCTGTACCCTTTAGATCGGGCGGTGGCTAGCGTAATACTTAGAACTGAACGAGAGGTGGCTACATACAGGGGACGCCCAGCCCACGGCTTAAGGAGCTTCGCTCCTAAAAAATATTTTATAAGTACCACTCCTTCTTAGTATACCAAGTTGGGTGCATGTAAAGTGAAGAGCTTATGTAAGGTGTTTGAAACTGAGCAATAATAATTAAATTTTTTTGCCACATACAACTGCAAGAATTTAGAAAAAATGTATTGTGTTTGCATTTTCTCATTGCGATACTTCACTTTGTATGAATATCTGAGCCGTGACTACTTGCTTCACAGAAAGAAATCTTGTGGTGAAAAATTATTTTAGGCATCTCAAGCTGTTCGCCTCTACGACAAAAGATAACACATTTCACAGAGTTGTAATTTTCGTCCATATTGAGATGCAATTTGCATCATGTGGTGTTCCAATTACAAATCACCTTTACCTAAATTGAAAGGAAATAAACAGTTCTTTCTATGAGACAAGTTTTGTCATTACAATTAGTATTTTAAGAAATAGAATAATTCTTTAACTTTCCCATCAATGGCAATGAGGAACATGGAGGCATCGGCTGCCGTATGACCTAATAGCGAATGGGAAACTTCAAAAATAAATCAAGGGCAAAGCTCTTGAGGCCGTGGGTCGTGCCCTCCTCTGTAGTCGTACTAGTAGTATGTATCCACTCTATGAGTTGCACCATAGATAGCATTAGTGGTTTTCACAGCATATACACGAGCAAAATAATTCGTGGGGTGAATCGTTCGTCCGTACGTTCGTTCTTTCGTCCGTTTGTCCACGCTTCCTTCCGTCTGGGCTTCCGTCTGTCGGCCTCTCCTTGAGTCTCTCCATGTTTCTGTCAATCCAAACTCGCGTCAGACTGCCTGTCCATTCGTTCTTGCGTGCGGACGGACAGACGCTTCGCCCAACTCATCATCATTCACTCTGTGACTATGCTGTGGTCTTCTTCTCCAAACATAAACTTCTGTGACAAAATTTGGCACATGAAAAGAAGTGTATATTTGCTTTTGATTTAGGTACAAAGGATATTTCATTGAACCAGCACTTGGTGCAAGTTGCGTATTTATATAGACAAAACAACTATTTTGTGGAATTCGCGTTTTTTCTTCGTGGAGTTTGACAGCTTGAGAGGTGTAACATATATTTATCAAAATACACCTTATGTTGATTAAGTATTTACTCCTCCGATATTGACTCAAAGTGTAGTATTGCTATAAAAATCGCAGATATTACATATTTTTGCTAAAATATTTGAAGCGTATGTGGTCGAAAAACGGTAATAATATTACTGAGCTTCAAACACTTTACGCAAGTCCTTTACTTAACTTGTACACCGAATTCAGCACGGAATGCCCCGCCGTGGTGGTATAGTGCCTAAGGTTCTCGGCAGCTGACCCGCAGGTGGCGGGATCGAATCCCGGCTGCAGCGGCTGCAGCGGCTGCATTTTCGATGGAGGCGGAAATGTTGTAAGGCCGTGTGCTCAGATATGTGATCACGTTGAAGAACCCCAGGTAGTCGAATTTTCCGGAGCCCTCAGCTACGGCGTCTCTAATATTCTTATGGTGATTTAGGGACGTAAAACCCCACATATCAATCAAACAAAATCAAATTGGCACGGAAGAGGGAGAGGTAATTCTAAAAATATTTTTTACAAACACCCAGACGAGATTCCAGGAAGTTCAGGAGACAGCCACGTGACAAAAAATCATTTGCCTGCGAAATATTCTAGCAGATAACTTTTTAAGGCAGTAAATCAGCGAAGCGTTTTGTAAATACATTTGAGATGGTCGCCGAAATGGCTGGGACATCTGACGTGGAATGACCCAATAGCCAATTCTTCCATTATATATTCGTGTCAATGTGAGCCAGTTCACGAACACTAGTATCATTCGCGCTTTAACACGTAACTGCAGAGTACTTAATTTTAGAATTTACCTGCACTGAATACCTTCTCAACGCGCATACCGTTACGAATGCTCAGTGGTCATATGCTTTTGTGCAATACACATAAAATATTTATATGTTGTTGCGCGTCGTACTGTATTCCTTTTAATAAACTTATTGAACGAGTACCACGGTAGATCTGCAGAAATACACCTGGACCTTTGTTGATGCATACTTAAGCATGGAACTTCACACTCACTTAGATTAATCGATGCATGCAGCCAAAGGAACATAATCAACTTGGAGCAGCACCCATTTATTTGCCTGTGCGAGCAAGCTGAAAGGGTGAAGTAAGGTTCATATCTACGACAAGAAAGGTATAAGGATTCTGCCACAGTGCGCTTTTTATGGTGTTTTGTGCTCGCCATAGCTTTTCTTGCATTTCTCACTGCAGTGGAGCTCAATTTCACTGAATATGCTTGCTATGCACTCAATTTTTAATTACACATAAGAAAGCAGTTCGTTATGCAGAGTGCATACTGTATGTTGCACTCTTTTTGAAATTTTGGTGATTGTTCCTTGTCTATTTATTTCAAATGTTTGGGATTGAATTTCCTGTACAGAAAGAACAGCTTCGCCTCACTTCTCTCGAAGGCACCAGGCATCTCAGCAGCTGAAGATGATTGTGGAAGCAGCAGGGACGAGCTGTGGTTTTGCAATTAGAAGTATACCAACACCGACATCACAATAATACAGCGCCAATTACAATACCTTATTGAATGTTTGCACTTTAAATGTTAAAACTTATACTGTGAGATATAATAGGTCGTAAATGTGACTCAGAAACTCGCTTACTCTTTCTACGCGTTTTTTCTATTGTATGGGTGTCAGTCAATGCCATACCTCTCAGTCATTTGCCCGACTAGCGCAAACGTTTCTGAAAGTTGTATAAATTTGTTTTCGTGAAAACTATGAATTTCTTGTATAGAGAGAAAAAACTTGGTCTCGTGAGATATTTCAAAATTTTTCAGAATGCCATCAGAGTTACGTTTGTGAGACTTGCAGTTTTTCTATAATAAAGGCATATGTTAACTTATGGACCTAATTGTTTTTATTTGCTTCGGCGTTATGATCGGTTGAGCCTTACGCTACAGGTTACTGCTTGCTCTACATCGGTGTGATGTGTGTGTGTGTGTGAAAGCGCCTGACACGTCCCACTTTGTCGTTTTTGGCCCAGTCTACCTATACTTATGTACCCTGGTGTTATGCAGCTCATTCAAGACCACGGCACCTTATTTTATCAGCTGCATGAATGCAGGTATAAGTGCAGTGGGTGGCAACAGTATCTTCCTTCTTTCCTGTCAGCCGCACAGGAGGTTCATATATGCTTCTCTATGGGAACGATTGAGGCTTGGGCCAGTTGATGATGCATATTTGATAGAATGAAGGGCTATGAAGGGCTCTCCTTAACACACAAGACTAAGTGTCATCTCGTGTGTCTGTGCTTTTGTTTTCCCTTTAATTGCATTTCATTTGATCAAGTATGCCTATCCACATAACTTCCATCATTTGAAGGGAGTCTTCAGTGTTACACCCCACTCGCATTGGTGTAGCTTGATCCAACACCCATAGTTTAGAGGTTTTGATAAACACCCAATAAAGTAGGGTGTAATGTTTATTTACACCCTACGTTTGGGGTGTATGTAAACGCCTTATTGTTCAGGGTGTTCCTAGACACTATAAAAGGTGTTGCCCATGGGACAAAATATACACCCTTATGTGTGTACACATTTTTTCAGTGTGGGGCTCTTCAGAGAACGAAATAATCTGTACACATAAATGAGTTATGAAGTGTTTATAAAGGACTACGATAAGCATCTTTAGTGATTAGAAATATTTGGCATTGTGCATTGGCAGGTGTGCTTGATTGACGAAAAGGCATTTTGTAAGGTATGGTCTCAAACTGCAAAATGAAAACTCTGTATCAGGTAGAGGAGTGTACGAGCAGTGTAGTACTAACAATTATTCTATGAGAGTATCAGAATGCAAGACACGCATATATTTGACTGCATCAAAACTGCTGACTTTTGATGCAGTTTACCGGCAGGTAGGTAAGTTTATCCTTGTTAAATGGAATATATTAGTAAATATTAGTAGTATATAATATTACTAATTATTTGTAATATGTAATCATTAGTAATATGTAATATAATAGTACTTACACAATTACATTTGGGCACATCTGACATTTTTTTATTGTCACAGAGAGCTAGGGATGCGCGCTCTGACATGCGTCAACTACGTGCCGAGATGAAACAAAGGAAAGAGGAACTTGAATTCATTCAAAAACAATTTTAAATAATGAAACAACAGTTAGCAGAAGGGCGCACCGGGAGAGAAAGCTTAAGGAAGGAAAACGAGGGGCTAAAAGCTAAATGCGCTGCAAATGAGTCAACTATTGTCAAACTGCAAAAGCAGGTTGTTCAGTGGGAACAATACTTCCGCAGATCAAACGTTGAATTGAAAGGGCTCGCCAAGATAGAGAATGAAAACATCACTGGTCTTGTAGGCAAAATTGGCGACAAATTAGGGTAACCAATTTCTACTGGCGATATAAAGTCGTGTCGCCGCGTACCGGCTCATGAGCTGAGCAAAACCAACGTTGTTGTACAGTTCAAAAGCAGGCAAAAATGAGACCTTGTCGTCGAGAAAGCCCGCACAAATCACATTAGGAATAGTATGTAGGAATCTCGAGCGAAGAACAAATTTTCTGACTTAGCATCTCTGTCCGACACTAAAGCGGCTGCTTGCACAGGCAATCGCAAAGAAATGGGAGCATCACTGGCAGTATGTGTGGACAGAGAATGGAAGAATTTTTGCTCACGAAACACAGCCGAGTCCAGTGGTGCGCATTGAAACTGATTGTGACCTAGGCAAAGTTGGCTAGGGTGTTTGCGGCCAAACTTTTTCGTATTTTTTTTTCCTGCACGCGAAGAAATATCAGGAATTTTTTCTGCCATCTAAACTTAAATTTCCGGCGCAGTCGCAGGGCGTGTTCACTGCTATTAATTTCAATGCGCGTTCCACGGCTCCTAAGATAGACGTTTTAGGCTCATTTTTGAGTGAATTCAACTTCCTTTTCGACGTGAATATGCTGACTGAAATATGGTATGAAGAAAGTAGAATGCTGAATATCATTACCTATAATCACTACTTCATCAATAAAAGTGTGCTCCGAGGTGGCAGAGTGGCAATTCACGTAAGGAAACACATGCTCTGTGACATTATTCTGGGATTCATGTGTATTACACCTGATTATGAAGTGGTTTGCATAAAGAATAAGAACAACCTGTACGTGGCGTGTTACCGCCCACCGTTTGGTCACCTTAGCACATTTTTGAAATTTTTTGAGGAAATCTTAGAATATTCATCGTTTATTCAGCACGACATCTTAATAGGTGGTGATCTTAACATAAACCTCATGAAAGACAACCTGACCTCCCGGGAGTTAATTAACGCATTGTCCGATTGGTGGTTTTAATAGCGTCATTACTACACCGACACGCCTGACGACGACTTGCCAGTATGTCCTAGACTTGTTCATTGTCAGCATAGACACTGATGTACGCGCAGCTGGCACGATATGGGCAGGGGTGAGTGATCAGAGTGCTGTTTTTATTGCATTTCCTAGAACTTCTGCACAGGAAATGACTTGCAACGACAATATTAGGTACAGATGTACGTCTAACAAAATTATTGTCGCAAAGTGCAAAGAACAGGACACAAGGCTTCCTTTCGACGTTAACAGCAAGGCTCTATTCACACACAAAATCAAAGCGCAAGAGCAGACGCGCGACGTCGTCCTCCTCGAAAAGCGCCACAGACTGCCGCTCGTAATGCTGGCTTCTTCTTCCTTTTGTGCTTACGGCTAATAACCGGGACATTAGCCTACCTTTCAAGAAGGCGTCGTCCCCAATGCTTCATCAACATGGCGGAAGGGTTTGTAGTCACTGGCAGCCAACAGGTTCATTCGGACAAATAAGGCTTTATCCGAACCACGTGCGCAACTTCTGGTGCATATCTTTGAAATCTTGAACAATGTGGAGTGTCGGGAATCACCTCATAGTTAACATCACTGAGACCACGGAGGACTCTATACGGCCCGAGTACCGTCTCAAATGTTTTTTCGAGAGGCCACGATGACAAACTGAGGTCCAGATCCAAACTTTCTGTCCTGGTTTATATGAGACAGGTCGGTGACGAAGATTAGAGTGCCATGTGTCATACTCCTGGTGGCGACAAATACGTACACGGGCAAGTTGGCGGGCTTCTTGAGCAAGCTGAGTCATGTAGTCTGCACTTGTGTCAACGACATAGCGTCGAGGAGTGGCGTGACGTCATGGTCAACGAGAAACCAGAATGGTTTCCTGCGTGTTGCCTCTTGCTGTGCCGTATTGTAAGCGAAAGTGACATAAGGCAGTATCTCGTCCAAGTTTTTATGCTCCACATTGACTTACATGCAAAGTATATCCGCAAGTGTTTTGTTCAGCCGTTCCGTCAGACCATTTGTTTGTGGATGGTATGTGGTTGTGCGCTGGTGAGATGTTCCATTTAGACTTAAAACTGTGCGTAATAGGTCGACTGTGAACGCTTTTTCTCTGTCAGTAATTACTACAGATGGAGCGCCTTGCCTCAAGACAATATTCTCATTGAAAAACCGGGCTGCTTCACTTGCTGCGCCCCACTCCAAAGCCTTGGTTTCGGCGTAGCGAGTAAGGTAGTCTGGGGTTACAATTATTCATTTGAGACCAGCCGCCGAATTCGGAAATGGTCCTACAAGATTCATTCCGACTTGAGCGAATGGAGTTTTTGGTACATCAATTGTATGCAGGAGCCCTGCTGGTTTGACGGCTGGCACTTTCCTTGTTGACACTCAAGACAAGTCCGAACGTGCTGTTGAACGGTTGCCGTCAGTTTTGGCAAGTAATACATCTGTCTCACTCGGCATAGCGTTCATGTGTGGCCTAAATGAACGGATGTTGAATCGTCATGGGACGCCTTTAGTACTTCTTTCCCGAGTGATGTTGGGACTACAAGTAAGTAGGTGTTGCCGCTCGGAGAAAAGTTCACACTATAAAGGACCTCGTTGCACAAACAAAAAGATGCTGCCCCTCTTGCGAAGAGCTTTGGCATAGCAGATGTGCGTCCCTCTAAGAAATCATTAAGGAGTTGCAACTCGGGATCATCGCGTTGCTGCTCTGCGATTGTAGACATGTTGACTATACCGACAAACGCCGCATCGTCATCATCTTCAGCATTTGCGTCTTCTAATGGGGCGCGAGAACTGCAATCGGCGTCTGTATGTCGCTTTCCGGATTTATAAACTATAGTCATATCAAACTCTTGAAGCTTGAGGCTCCTGCGTGCCATTCGTCTTCACGGGTCCTTTATGTTCGTCAACCAACAAAGCGAATGGTGATCGCTGATGACTTTAAACTGGCGGCCGTACAAATATGGACAAAACTTCATGAGCGCCCAAACCACCGCAAGATACCCTTTTTTAATGGTAGAGTAATTCTCCTGTGTATGGGAGAGAGTCCGACTTCCATAAGCAGTTACTCGTTCGGTGCCATCTTGCCACTGAACGAGCACAGCTCCTAAGCCGACATTGCTGGCGTCGGTGTGAACCGCTGTCGGAGCACCATCATTGATAGTGTCCGAGAACTGGCGGGCTTTGAAGACGTTGTCGCAGCTCTTTGAACGCTTCCTGCTGCTCTTCACCCCACACAAACGTGGCGTATTCTCGGGTGAATTGTGTTAAATGTGATGCAATACGCGAAAAATGCTCAATAAAGCGTTGGTAATAGGAACAGAGGCCTAAAAATCGCCGTATGGCCTTCTTGTCTGATGGCATAGGAAAACTTGCCACAGCGGCTTTTTTGTCTGGATCAGGCCGTACACCACCTTCACTGCGGACAAAGTGTCACAAGAAAACAAGATCTTCGAAGCCAAAGTGACATTTTCCGGCTTAAGTGTGTGTCTGGCCGATCGTATCGCTTGAAATACCGTGTGTACTCGCTTCAAGTTGTCGTAAAATTTCGCTGAAAATGCAATTACATCGTCCAAATATACCAGGCACGTTTTCTACTTTAGACCTGACAGGACTGTGTCCATGAGCCGCTGAAACGTTGCTGGTGCTGAGCACAAGCCGAACGGGAGAACTTTAAACTCATAAAGACCATCGGGTGTCAGGAGTGCTGTTTTTTCTCGATCTCTTTCGTCAACTTCTATTTGCCAATATCCGCTCCGTAAATCAATTGGAGAGAAATACCGTGCATGGCGTAGTTATTCGAGAGAATCGTCTATACGGGGCAGCGGGTAAACGTCCTTTTTTGTAATCTCATTGAGCTTGTGGTACTGAACGCAGAAACGTAAGGTGCCATCTTTTTTCTTCACCAATACTACCGGTGATGCCCAAGGACTTTTGGATGGCTGAATATTGTCATCTTGAAGCATCTTTCGCACCTGACTTTCCATGGCCTCACGTTCCCGCGGAGCTACTCTGTATGGGTTCTGCCGTATGGGTATGGCCGTTTCATCCGTAATTATGTGATGTTTCGTCAACGGCGTTCGGCGAACTTTGTACGTCGAAGAAAACAGCCCTGAAACTCATTAGTAAGCTTCAGAAGACTTTGCTTCTGCGGGGGCAGTAAACTTGAACCAACGTCGACGGATAAAGGGGCTGACCCGGTGATATCGGCTTTCTCCACAGTCAAGCAGCCTGCAACCTCGTCGTACGTGACTGCCATACCTCTTGCAAGATGCCGTTGCTTAGTACTGAAGTTCGTAACCAAAACGTGCGTGTGTCCGCAAAGGAGCCTAATGACGGCTCTTGCAACAGATTGGCTATGGCTGAATAGCAATGCTGGAATTTTTTCAGCGATGTTGTGGAAGTTGCTTGGGTGGTCGCATGTTACAGCTATGAGAGCACTTGAACGGGGCGGAAGGGTCACGTGATCTTCAAAAACGCGCAGATGTTTACGCCGCTGGTCATTACATCTCATATCTTAAACTTGATCTGGCGCCATAGAAAATGTAACTGACCTGTCTGGAATGTCTATGGCGGCGCCGTATTCACAAAGGAAGTCCATCCCCAAGATCAGGCCTTTGCAGCACTCGGACA